>NC_092860.1:103775325-104032813 GCF_032062135.1 Pyxicephalus adspersus | reverse complement strand
CCAAAAACAGCCGGGTGGGTGCTGAAAAGTGCCAGGCGGTGCGCCCAGCTAAAAGGGCCTGGGGAGAACCCTGTGTGTGTGTGTGTATGTATGTATGTATATATATATATATATATAATCTCATAAAACTTAAAATGTATATTACTAAAAATTTTCTAATAAATTACCTAATTACTCTCTGCTGAGTAATAATTTCCTATTCCTAATACAATCACTGTAATACCTCATTGGAGGGAGAAGGGCTTGCATGCCCAAATGACTACTAGAGCCACTGCTGACAGGGATAACCAAACTAAATAGGTCATAATATACTAAACAATACTGTAACCTAGATCGATCTATGTTCAAGCAAGTTAATCTGATCAGAAAATCAATTATTATGTTTTGTCTTTTTTTAGTGTCTCCTTTCCAGGCCCTAACAAAAAGCACTCTCCTTTACAATTTTCATATTGCTATATTGCTGTTTTTCCCACTCTTTGTCCTATTAAAACAGTGGTCACCAACCTTTTGGACGTCGCTGACCACTAAATGCACGGACTTTGGACCGCACTTGCGCAGGGAGACGTGTTTTACTCAAAAGGAAAGAAACGTCCCCCAGAGTGACATCATGATGCCAGAACCCTCCCACTCTCCCATCCCAGGTCTGAGGGAGAGTGGGTGAGTTGTGTCCAGAGACATAACCCACCCACTACCCTGAGCCTGTGATGTTTCCTGGAGACATGGTTTGCGACTCTGGCTGGTGGGCCCCCCCCCCCCCCCCAAGCGAGGTCCTTATCCTGACCTTGCTGGTGGGTGCACCAGCCAAGGCCGCGGACCACCTGTCAGACGACCAGGCGTTGGGGACCACTGCATTAAGAAGCTTTCCCTCCATTTTTGTCTGAGAACACATAGTAAGTGCCATTTACTAAAATGAGCAAGGGCATAACAATACTAGGTTCTCTGTACACTATGTTTGCATATAATGTACGTGCGTCAATTTGTGGAACAGTGCGGAGCAAACAGGTGAATAGTTATATCGGTATTCATCCTGAAGTTATTCTGAGATAAGCTGGCCATATTGAGGATCGGTAACCTGTTGCAAAAATTTCAAATAGATACCAGGAGCTGCCTTTTTCTTTTGCTCTTGACAGCTTTTGTTCTTCTAGGTAATAACTAAAATGTTTTCTACTTCATAGGATCACCGAGCTGTGTGTTTAAGAATCTATCCGTACCACAAAATAATTAGGCATTTTAATTTTGTGACTGGGCACATGTGGGAGATAAAATATCTTTTAGTGTACAACAAGAAGGAACTTTATATAGATACTTGGTGCCTTTTAAAGCATGATATGTAGTCCCTGTTATGCTGGTAGATGATTTCAACTTACTTTGTAACGCCTCCCCTAGTTCAGTACAGTTTTAAACTGCTATACTAGCAAACATTAATATGACTTTCTCTCTTTACTTTTGCTAAACCTTTTCTTATATATTAAAAAATATATTAAAGTATTACATTATTTTCTATAACACCATTGGTCAACTAGAGTAATTCCCACCACCAACAGCTATGACATAAGAAGTAAAAAAAAAAGCCACCTACAAACCTTTAGATCCTTTTCTTGCTAAGTGTTCTATACAAATCTATTAGTGGAGTTGGAATTATATCTTTTTTCTAGGTAGAGTTCTACTCTTCTTAATTTCAAGTTGCTCCTGATCAGTGTATAGTAATATTGTGCTATGTTGTATTCATGATCATGTGTCTGTTTCTCTTGATGTTTTGCTGAGTGTTGCCTTAGACAGATGTAGTAAAATTCAAGTAAATTACCCATGCAGTCTAAACACAACATTAAAAAAAAAGTCTCAAGTAGGTTTCTTGTTCACAGCCAAGCTCAGGGGATTAATGCCAATAGATATTTTATTTAACCATAAACAATAATTCAGGTTCTGTTGCTTGACACTTTACACATATGCAGCAACATTTTACCATGAGGATATCTTCAAAGTGTCTGCAGACGCTTCATGTATCATTGTGTGTGGATCTGAGCATGCGTAATGAACGAACGTTCGTTCACTTTCCTGTCGTGCACATAGTTCCTCTATCGCTCAAACGATCGTATCTATTTTGTGTACAATATCTACGAACGATCGTGTCATTATCTCTATGTGCAGGATCGGTGCTATACGATCGTTCGTAGATCTCGTGCAGGATCGTTCGTCGTTCGTTTTCCAACGATAATAATTGGAAGTGTGTACGTAGCTTTAGTGTCTCAGTTTTCTTTCATTTCTAATCAAGACTAAAATGTTATGTGGAACACAATTGATTCCTGTATGCAATCTACATCTCTTCGTTTTTGTATATTTAGCCAAGTCCTTGGTCTTGAAAGTTTTTTAAGCTTTAACCTTTATTCATTTTTAGTTTGTTTTTTGGTATACATTTTTTTTTTCATGGAGAGCATGTTTACTTCTGCCACCAATCTTGTTCAGTCCATGCTGCACCTCTTTCTTAGCTTTACCTTTTCGCTGGCTTTTTCAAGTGAAAATCAAAGCTTGTGATCTAACGTTAGGAGCTGCCAAAGATGCAGAAGTCATCTCCTTACATGGTGGTCTTAATGTCTCATAACTGTTTTGCAGCTATAAAAGCGCTTTCTTCCTACAATTGACTCTTTCAGTGGAATCTATTCTGCTTGTTTTTGTTTGGGTTTTTCCTTAAAGCGTCTCTTGTAGGGGCTATCCTTTTAATTTGCTTGGAACTGTGGAAGTTTCTTTTGGACCAAGCATCATCTCCCTTTTTGGAACTACTGCCTCATTTTCTACAAGTTTGTCTTCTTCCTACATAAAAAAGAAGTGGCAGTGAGCCAGATTGTAACACTTTACGTGTTGACAGGTACAGTGCTGTGGCTTAGCCATCATATCTGTTAAAGGACAAGTGACTATAGATTTGAGAGCAACTTTTTTTTTTCTCTGCATGACATTTATTATTGAGGACCTTCCAGACAGGAAAATATGCATGCTGATCTTCTGGCAAATTGCTTCAATTTTCCTTACCCTTTTTTTCTGTGATATTTCCACATGGAGATACTTTTTCGTTTAGCCAAGTCTTTCATGCCCTATTACACTTTTACCTTATGTTTAGATTTTATTTTTGTATGTAACATGAAGTATCTAACCCAAAGCATATATATGCAATGCCTGTATTCTGTGGGATTTTCTGTGCAATAAAATTAGCTCTGCTTTCTTCCAGTGTACACCCTGCTTACAAATGTAATGCCTAGCAAAGAAAAAAAAAAAACGAGCTTCATTAAAATAAGTCTGACATTCCTGCAGCAATATTAAGTTAGCAGCTGCTCTTACACTTGCTTTGTTAAATTAAAGTGTTTTTTCTGTCTTGCCCATTTTTAATAATAATTTTAAAGGCTACTTAGAAAGGCTCCTAACCACTCTGATGTCACTATAAGGATTTTTTGTTAACTTAAATTTTCTATCAAAACCATAGCAAAGGAAATGTTAAAGGTGTAAAACTATTTGTGTCGTATTGATCGTAATGCTCCTCTCTGTCATCTGAATTCTGATGTACAGGGAGGTACAAAAGTACAAACACAAATATATTTTAAATATTAACTCAATCTAAGTACTACGTACACACATCAGATTCTCATCCAGTATTAGCCTTAGGACTGGTATCGGACGGGAATCTGGCGTGTGTACAGCGCTCGTCCAACGTCGTTCATGGATCCATCCTGGTGAATCAGTGGACATCGAACGATCGTAATACAAGTGAAGGGGAGAGAGCGCAGCGGGTTGCTGCTCCGACGCCCCCCCTTCCCTCCAAAGAGCAGAACGGTGCTGTATGTACATCGCCCGTTGAGTCGTTTGTCGTTGAAAAGGATCATGAAAGACCTTTCTAATGACAACTATTGAACGTGTGTACGTAGTCTTTTTATAGGGGGTCTTTGTTGATAGATTCATGTTAACTTCAGAACTATAAAGCAGGTTAAAGCATCTTAGGAGGTCAAATGCACCTGTCAATGCACCTCAAATCAAGCTATATATGCCTTGTAACACCAAGCCTTTTGACACAGACCTTTATTCTAATGCTTCAAATGTGCCATAGTAAGGCAGACTTCACATGACTATAAAGTGCCTTAATTGATGAGCTTTTGTTCGTTTTAAATGGTTTATATTTACCTACAAGTCTTTGGGAATGCAAAACTTTTATCCAGTAAGGCAAGTGCCAGTCAGAAGGCAGTTGAATGCAGGTAAAATGACCCTAGTAAGTTCTAAATTTAGTAGTCTTTCAAACTAATGTCAAACATTTGCCAAGAAAAGATCCAGTAGTCTGTATTATGACCTTATCAATACATATAGCCAAAGGGAAACCTTATAGTTAGTTCCATAGTGTGTAGGCAGACATATTTTACCTGTCTTCATCTTCAACAGCAGCATAAACTGCTCACACCCCAGTGGCAAGGGGCTTTCTGCCACCCATGTAGAAGATTTGTGTCTCTGCAGCATTGTCAAATTAAATAACTTTTACGAAGAATCAATTCACTGCTTACATCAGGGCTTGGAGCTTTACCAATATAGGGTGTAATTAAATCTTTGTATAGTAAACTATCAAACTATTTCACCAGCCATGATCGGACTGCATTGTACAGTGAAGCACAGAAATAAATGACACCAATATTGACATCAATAGATTGAAAATCGTGTATGTAAAAAAACTTATCACTGACTAATTGTCATTAGCATGTTGATGGGGTGGAAAGGAGGAGCCAGGGAACAGAAAATATTCAGAATAAACTTTACCTTTAATAGCCACACCAGCCTATGGAGGTTATTGATGCAATAAGTCCATCAGTTTTCAAAGCAGGGCATTCTGGTAAGTATTACTGTAGACACCAAATGCTCTGACACCCTTCTCCCAAACTATTGGATTAGTCCCTTTTACAAGTGAATCATTCTACCTCTTTAAAATTTAGCTTTGTGTTTACTCTGGGTTGGTTTATTGGTGTTGGTTTATTTTTTAACCCAGTATTCTTCCTGTTAAATACCGATGCTACTTTAAGGTAAAAAAAACGTAAAACTATCTAAGTCATTTCCTGTACTATGAAGAGGTAAAATATTTACATCCCTGCTATAAAGCAAAATCAAACACCCTGCAGTCTGAAATCCTAGATGGCAGTGGCAAAGCTCATACACAGAATATTTTTTGTTTTCTTTTTAGAATGTTAAATAAATCTTGGGATAGCTGCTTGTATTGTTGACTTGTAGAGCTTCAAAATTCGACAGCATGCAGTAATTGGATAAAATGCACATGCAGGTCACAGTACAGGAACTTCATTCCGCATATAGGTAGGTATGCGAGGCAGTTACTGTTAAAGTATAAGGCATCCAATTTTTTAAAGTAAAACTGTAATAAATTATTAATACAAATAATGTATTTGTGGTACTGAATATGATAACAATAAAATGCTCATATATATTACAATGATGCAACCAAAATGTAAAATAAAAACAAGGAGAGAGAGAAACCAAGGGCCACCTGTGTTGAGATTTATTTACTGTTACAACTGTTTTGACATTTAAAAGCTTTGGGGGTTTGGACTCTTTTTTTTTTTTTTTGCCTATTTACTAAAATATGTGTATTATAATGTTTCTTGATTGCCAAAATTTGCTTAATTTTGCAGCAACTTGAACTGGTTGAGCCCAGCGGCTGGATACACATCCCTCTAACTGATGCTCATAAAAAGCCTATCCGAACCTTTATGATTCAGATAGCAGTGTTGGCAAATCATCAGAATGGGAGAGACACTCACATGCGACAGATTAAAGTCTTCACACCAGTGGAAGAAAGTTCTATTGGCAAGTTCCCCAGATGCACCACTATTGATTTCATGATGCATCGTTTCATCAGGTGATCTAACCACGATCCAATAAACGGCTAACCATAACATTGCTACATAGAAACGCTTTTATTTTCTTTTATTGATGTTGACAAAATGTATAATTTTATTACCTGAAACAGGTCATATCTTTTTAATTTAGTTTTAGTATATTTGGGGAAAAGTTCCAGCTCATTTCCTTGCTGTTCACTGGTTTATTGATTGCAGTGTTCATATTTTTTTAACAATTTTACAAATTTGTACTACTGCTATTAAACATAAAAAAAAAATGATGCCGTATTTTTTCTGAGATGTGTACATTGCGCCAAAAGTGTTCTTTTTGCCAAAAGCATGACAACTTTTACTTTTGCTTTTATTTTGTATATTTCTTTTTCATAATAAAATATATAGTATTTTTTGGGTATCTATTCACTCTGCCATCATAAATCATATATGGACCTATTTAAAAATATATGCTTTTATACCAAGGGTATTAGGAGTGTGAATTGAATGAATAAATTAAGGAACCTCATCTAAAATCAAATAAATTTAAAAAATATCGCTAATGGAAAAAACTGCTTTTATATGTACCAAACAAACACTATTTTGGTATCCATGGTGACTCATTGCAGCTTGACGCCAGATTTTTAGTATCTTGACAGCTATTGATTCACTGCAGAGCCTTAACCCACATATGTGAGGTGGTTATTACCTAATTATGATGTAATTTGATGTCAGAATGCTTTGTTTTACTTCTCATCTACCAGTATGGTTTAAGTAAGAAGACATCTATGAGGCCATCTTCCACCCACATGCTGTCTTCAGACACAGCTCCTTAAAGTCTATGGGACCAACTGCTCAGTTGTGGTCTGAAGGAAGAAAAAAAGGATCAAACCTGTAAATTGCAGCTTTAGGCATAGTTGGATTGATCGATCTTAGGAGTGTAAGGCAAAAAGGGTACAACTTCTGGTATTTACCCTTTAATACCTATATCCTTGCAACTCCTTCACTTTTTGTCCAGTTTTTATTGTACCACTATTTAGGAATAGTGCGGTGTGAGTATGGCACTGGAGAATGGCAGTGGGGCACTGCCCTAAAAGATACTTCTCACTTGCCTGTTCTTTATACGTGGTCTTTACCTCGCCTCTGTGTCTTGCAGTGATGTAGGGGTTGGCATCAGAAATCACAGAACTCAGGCATTCAACACATGTGGAATGTGATGGATGTGAAATTGCTCTAGGCAGCTTTGCAAAACAACAGCGTGGCAGAATTAGTTTAAGGTTTGCTCTTATGGACCGGTAATGATTGGGTACCTGAGCACCAGTGCACTTCATTTTTTTAATATCGAAGCACATTTATTCTTTTTTATTCCTTGTTGGGTTGTATTTTGTTCACAACATCTGATCTAAAATTGATCCTGAGAAACACACAGGAAACAGTGGCTGAAGAATTTAATCTGGACTTTGTTTTTTAAGTGTTAATAGATATGTAAGGTTTACATGACCGCAAGAGGCCCCTGGTAATTCTGATGAAGAGGATGAAGAGAAGAAAATCAAGGGCCACCTGTGTTGAGAAAATATGTACTCCTTAGAGCACAACTGATATTTTATCTTCCAAGCAGTGACTAAAAATCTTGTAAAAAGAATGGAATGAAATGGAGCTGTGTGATTTATTTCTAAGAGTTGGACATTCTATTAAAAACCACAAAATATGTATAAAAGATTATAGCAGCTGGAACAAACTGTATTCCTTTCTTTTCATCCCGGGTGTATCCTTAGAGTACACATTTAATAAAACTTTATTTAGTTCTCAACATTTATTTCTTCTCCCCCAAGTTTTCCAAAGATTAGCACATGCCATTTAACCTATTACATCAGTTCATTGCTTTTATCTTTACTTATTTTAATAAACGGCAAGCCTTGTGACATTACTTTAAAACCATTTAGGGGTTTGCTTGATTAACTGAAAGTGCCAACTTGGCCTGATCACAAGGAACCTCACATTTAAGTCAAAGGGAGTTGAATGCATTGGTGCCAAATCAACACATTTAGGGTTTGAGGAACACTCACTTATCAATGATTTATTGAATTGAAATTAGTTTGTAGGTTTATGACAGCAGGGACTCAATCTACTTGAATTTTGTGGTCATTAGTAACGTTAGTCAAGGAAATCCATTGTTGGCACCATCATCTAATATACATGCAAGTGTAACACAGTCAAGACAAGTTGGGTGAAAAGAACGGTCCTTAATATTTCTGCTATTTTAAAGGTAAATGCTGATGCAACATTCCTATATTATATTATCTTTAGCATTTAAATTAGCAATTGTATAACATGTATTGTATTTAGAATTTTAGGTCACATTACCTTACTCTCAACTTGATTCTATATCCTACAAATCAATCTAAACCCTAAAATGAAATCATCTCCTGGAGTGTATGTATTTTTTCATTTGAGTAGTTAGTGGTAAAGGGATTAGAACAGCTGTGAAGTTTGTATTGTTATTCTGTTTGGGTTGATTTACTCCTATATTTGTCTGGCAACAAAAGTTACCAAAACAGAAAGTTATGGGTAATCCAAAATGTTACAGTTGACACAAAGTTATGGTAAATTTTCCAAGATGTTAGGAATTTGTAAGTGATGCACGAAAACCCCAAACCTTTAACTTTTATTTTGTCTGTTGAATCTACCATTGAAAGTAGTCTGTGATAAACAAGTGTGTGTGTGTGTATATGTGTACAGGTACATCTCACTAAATTAGAATCTCATCAAAAATGCATTCATTTCAAAAAGTGAAACTCATAAATTATATACATTCATTACACACAGTAGTTCAAGTTTTTTTTTCTTTTCATTTTGCTGATTATGGGCTACAGGTAATGAAAACCCAATATTTAGTATTTCAGAAAATTATAATTGTTCAGTATGGTAATCTCATGGTATCTCATACTACTTAGCCAATTTACCCAAAACACCTGTAAAGCTGTCCTGAGCCTTTATAGGGTCTCTCACTCTGGTTCAGTGCGCCACACAGTCATGGGGAAGACTGCTGACTTGACAGTTGTCCCGAAGATAGTCATTGTGGAGGGTAATCCACAAAATGTCATTGCTAAAGAAGCTGGCTGCTCACAGAGTGCTGTATCCAAGAATATTAATGGAAAGTTGAGCAAAAGGAAAAAATGTAACAGAAAAGTGCACAAGCAACAGGGATAACCTCAGTCTTGTAAGGATTGTAAAGCACAGCCCATTCATAAATTTATAAGGAGTGGACTGTGGCTGCAGTCGGTGCACATATCAAGAACCTGGGCTACAACTGTCTCATTCCATGTGTCAAGCCAATCCTGAACTGGAGAAAATGGACTGGACTGTTGCTTAATGGTCCAAAGATCTCTTTTCAGATGAAAGTAATATTATGCATTTAATTTGGAGTTTAAGGTCTGGAGGAAGAGCGAACAGGTACAGATTCCAAGTTGCTTGAGGTCCAGTGTGAAGTGATTTGGGGACCCATGTCATCTCCTGGTGTTGGTCCACTATCCAAATCCAAAGTCAGCGCAGCCCCAGAAATTTTAGAGGACATCATGATTCCCTCTGTTGACAAGCTTTATGGAGATGCAGATTTCATTTTCTAGCAGGACTTGGCACCTGCCCACACTGCCAAAAGTATCAATACTTGGTTTAATGACCATGATTTCACTGTGCTGGATTGGCCAGCAGTATTGCCTGACCTAAACCCCATAGAGAATCTGGAGTATTGTCAAGAGGAAGATGAGAGACACCAGTTTCAAAAATGCAGATGAGCTGAAGGCCACTTTCAAAACATCTTGGGCTTCCATAACACCTCAGCAGTGCCACAGGTGTTGATCCTCTCCATGCCACGCCACATTGATGCAGTAACTCATACAAAAGTAGCCCTGACTAGGTTCTTCTACTTATTACAACTAAGGTAGCAGCAGACCACTGCTTAGGCACCTGAATGTACATTTTGCAAGGGCCCACCAAAATAAGACAGGTGAAGATTGGAAAATCGTTACCTGGCCTGATGAGTCTACTGCTACATTTGTAGAGTCAGAATTTGCTGTGAACAAATAATAATGTATTCAACTTGCCATGTATCAATGATAATTCAAGCTATCATCCCAGCAGGTAATTACATGTCTGGGAGCTGGTGTGCAGAACACTACAAGAATGCCATATTTGGATGGCATTTGGATGTTAATACTAGTAAATTAAAAAATGACTTGTGTAGCTATTGGGCATGTTCTATTTCCCTTTAAACCTGCAGTTCTTTGCTGTAAAAATTCACAATGTATCAAAATCTATGATGGGTTTCTTTGGTGTCAACTTGCTGTTAAACAGAATTCTATTCTTGAAAACTTTTTTTTTTCTATTCAATACTTCTTACCTTAGGTCAAGGTAATAGAACACATTTTTAAGTTGTTTATATTCTGTTTTATTTCTGCACCCCGTAAAAACAGCTGTAAAAAAAGGAAGGTATCTACAAGGGGGTGCTGAGAAGTTCCTGGCTTTGCCCCCTTCCAGATGAAATAGCAAAATGAGTGTGGGGGCATATGACAGCCTAATATCTTAGTATGTAACTGTGCAAATATCAGGTCTTTGCGATTCTTAAAACTGTTTTTCTTTATTTAGTGAGAAGCTGTGATGGCAGAGGCACAAGCAGGTTTCTTGTCCTTGGAGTTACGGGCTGTCATGAAGTTTTTGTTTCTCCAGGGAAAGTCAGCAAAGGACATTCACACTGAGATGTCACAAACAGTGGGGGAGAAGTGTCCTTCCTACAGGACTGTCAAAACCTGGATATCTCATTTCAAGACTGGGCATTTCACCATTGAAGATGAGCCCCGCAGTGGGCATCCTTCAACTTTAACTGACTCGGCAACCTGCGATGCTGTCCTTGAGCTGATTATTGAGAACTGGCAAATATCCACAAAAAAGATAGCCCAGATACTTGACATCTCACAGGAGCGTGTTGGGATTGTTATCACCACTATCCTAGACATGGGCAAGCTTTCAGCGAAGTGGGTGCCGAAATGTTTGAACAGTGGTCAGAAGAAGCATCCAAAGCCGTTTTGGCCTAATTTAAGCTGCACAGGACTTTTTGGCTAGATTAGTGACTGAGGATGAAACCTGGCTTCACATCTATGATCCTGAAATCAAGGAACAGTCAAAGGAATGGCGCCACAGCGGTTCCCCGTCGCCGAAGAAGTTCCCAACACAGAAATCGGCCAAAAAAAGTCCGGGGGTCCGTTTTCTGGAACAAAGACGGTATTCTGTTGGTAGACTACCTACCTCAGGGCTCTAGTATCACTGGACAGTATTATGCTAACCTCCTGGACCAGCTGAAGGAGGCAGGACGAAACGCCGTGGAAAGTTCACCAACGGGATCCTTTTTTGTGGCTGCTGAATTGAACACCCTGGGTTTCCAATTGGTCCACCGTCCCCCCTACTCACCTGCTCAGGCCCCTTCGGACTATTATCTGTTCTTGATTTTGAAGAAACACCTGAAGTGACAATGTTTTGAAGACACATCTGACGTCAAGGATGCTGCTGAGAGCTGGTTTGCGGCCCAACCAAAGAACTTTTATTTGAACAGTCTAGAAAAGCTGCAACTACCCTGTACCAAGTGCATCAGTCTCAGGGGGGAATATGTTGAATAAATGTTCATAACTCTGGCTCTCTTGTTTCTGAGCAAAGCCAGGAACTTCTCAGCACCCCCTCATATTTAAAAAGGGGACCAGATAAAATGGCAAGCAAAAGTGTTGATCTGATAAAGAATTACCATCAAAAGAGCTTTTCATCACCAGTTCAGGGTAAATATCAAAGCACTGATCATCATTGTATAAAATCTGAGAACCTTTTTATAAATATGGTATGTGACTATCAAATTTGAAAAAAATGGAGAACAAAAACTCTACTGAGTAATGTGTGTGACCCTTCCTGCTTTAAATCTGCCTGTCTACCACTTTTGCAGGCTGTGCCCAAATACAATAATAAATAGTCATGACAAAAATAAAGTGCACCTTCTTTTAAATTATCTGTTCCTTAGTAGTTCAATCAAGTTAGGTAAATACAATTGCACTGTATCATTAATTATGTAACAAAGACTAAGTCAAAAGAAAGAAGCAGTGTGTGAAACATTAAGGACATCCCTACCTCTTTTATGGTAAGTAATTAATAGGGTAAGTAGCAGATACGTGCTGCTAATCAAATGTACTTGTCTAATTGATCATTAGCAAGTGTGACCACCTCAATCAAAGGAGAAGTTCTGGTAGTTTGCTGGTCTGGCGCATTTTATGATCATCATTGGACAACAAGTTCATTCTACAGTGATTATTCATAAATGAAAAATATTCAAGCTTAGTTGCTATGTCCCAGCAAGTTCACCCCAAGGTTGGCCACCCAGAGAAACTGCAAAAAAAATCCAGGTGGTACACTCATCTTGTGCTTCAGTTAGCATTTTAAATGGTAATGTCAATGACAGTTTAGAAGGGTTACCGGGCCAAAGCATTTTGCCTCTAAAAAGAGCATTGTGCCTTAGGTTTACAAAGTTTCATCTGAACAAACCACAAGACTTTTGTAACAATGTCCTACAGAAGTAGAAATCAGTACTAATACCCCCTCGGTTGGTTTGTCTTAATATTAGACATTTCTGAAGGTTCCCTATTTTCATGTATAGGTTTTTGACTGTTAGTGTCAGCAGTACAACTACTGCAAGAATGGTTCTGCTTTGTTAATACTATGCTTTTTGCAGAGGGCAAGTAAGTGAAAAATTGAACATCACAGCTGGTATATTCACACTAAAGTCATATGTTTTAAAGATGTTTGTTTCCATCGCAAAATTTGTTCATCTTATATGAGTTCTTAATCCTTGGCAGCTGGGCATTGAGAAATGGAGATGATTAAAGCAACCTTGGCTCTTACACATGGAAGATAATTACTGATGCACGGAAGTAGTTAGAAGTAGGAAGGGATTGTAAAGGTCACTTAGGGAAGGTAAATTACTAGGTCTTTTCAAGTCTCAATATTAAAACTTGATTCACATATTGTGGAGGGGCAGGATAAATATTGTGCAAAAAGAAAATTAGTATTTTATACAAGTTATTATAGTAACCATTATTTACAACTATGGCTGCCAAGTAAAGGGTAGGAGAGTTTTTCAGATATATTTGCTGGACAATACACAAGTAAAATATGGACTTACCCCATATCGGACAAGCTTTTCTCAAATGATAAAAACAGCTTAAACAAACCAATCCAATGGAATGTGAACTTAATATTTCTCAAAGACTGTAGAGTTGGTGTCTAACAGCTTAGAAACCCCTATTAGAGGACAGTCAGCCTTCCAATATGCTAGAGCAACAGAAAGTTATACAGAAAGACCTAAGATTTCATTAACTAAATTACAATGATATATATGCACATTTTTTACAGATAAATAAATGAATGGACACTTGTTTTAAAAAAACTTTTACTACTAATGCAGAGTACACTAATACTTAGACTAGTGTAGATTATCTAAGCACAGGTTTATTTTGAACAGACAGACACTCCAGTGTACAAGATGATTCTAAAAAGGGAAAGAAAAAAATGAAATTGAAAAGTCTGATCTCTCGTAATATTCCAGCATATTATTTTGGTGAGTATAGATACTTTGTTATAGAGAGTAATGTTTGGCATTCTTGCCCCTTCCTGATTCTTTAAATATTTTAATTAAGGGCTTTAGCAAACCCATAGGCATTACCTGAACTTACTGTGACATTTCTAAGCTTTGAAAATTTCACTTTTTAGAGGAGATTGCTGTCATAAAATATAGCAGTCATGGAAGAAAATTAGTTATGATTATGTTTGTCCTTGCAAAGCAAGATAACAATGTTTACTTCTTTATTTGTAAGAGTCTACAATTTATTAGGATCTCACTGAAAATTTGGGGGCAATAAATACCCAAATATTTAAAGTGAACCCATGTCTATGATATTGATATTCAAGTATTCATAACTTGTTTACAAGCCATAAATTTGCTTTAGGATATGTCACTGACCACTATAGCTACAGCTACTATTGAGCAATTTTATCCTCAATTCTCGTGTCTCTTAGCAGTTTATGAGTCTGTAGCATTAGCTTTTCAATCTGTAATGTAAAAAATTAGGTGCTCTGAGAAAGGAGCAGAGGGGATCATCATCTGAGAAAATAACTTGGACAACTCCAGTGCTTTTGCAGTAAAATTTTGGAATCAGCTCCATAGGTCCTACAGCTACATGTAAAAATGTCAGCAAGTGCTTAGAAAGCCCCTTTATTCCATTTGTAAATGCTTTATTATCCATAAACAGCTGGAGATTCACTTTAATGTTCTGCTGTTGTGAATTAAAGAAATATATTCAGAAATAAGAACAAAATTCTGTCAATAATATGTGAACAGAGGACGATTTATTTAAAAGTAATTTCTAAAGTTTTAGAGTTTGCTGAAAACCACAAAGGCTTCAGGAAGATTTAGAACAGATACTATAGGTTGGATAATGAAAAACAGCAAGCTATCCTTGAACTTTGTACTCTTTCCCACCTATTTTTTCTGAAGTTACTGTTCTACAACTTGACATGATGCTAACTGATTACTGGAGACCACATCCAAAAGGCATCTTGCCGGCGCAAATGCTGTTTTGGAGGAATTTGAACGCAGCAACTTGGAGTCCCTTGTGGAATCGAGCGATGGTGATTCACCAGGAAATTTGTCATCAGACAGCGAAAGTGAACTGAGCGACGATTCTGAACCTGAGGTCAGTGCTGTGCGCACATGGTGTCCTATCGACCTTGATGCGTACCAGGCAGCACCAATGAAGTGATTGAAAAAATTGTTGCGGCGACAAACAGGTAAGCGGCTCTTGTGTTTACTAACTTTTTGAAATTTTTTGCTAAATTTTTTTATGCAAATGTGTATGCTGATTTGTGTTTGCTAACTTTTTGAATTTTTTTTTGCAAACATATATGCTGCTCTGTGTTTGCTAACATATTACTTGCAACCTTCACAATATAAAAGAACATATCCTAAAATACATTTTTTATTTTGTTTTATGCAGGTACGCTGGACAACAACAACAAGGTGCTGCTCCACACCTGAGGTTTGCAAGAAGCAGAAAGTGAGAACCTAGGCCCAAGGATGACATTTGGCTATTTTTGGGCTTGGTGATCCTGCAGGGAGTTGTGGGCAAACCCGTTCAGAAGTGGTACTGGTCCAAGAATAAAATGATTGCCACTCCGTTCTTTGGCACAGTCATGCCAGAATACCGATTTTCCCTCATCATGAAGTATACCTGCACTTCGCAAACAACAAAGAATTTGATGAGACTACCCATCCTGCACCAAAACTGAAGAAAATTTGGGAAGTGTCTCAGATGATTCTACAAAATTTCCAGCAAACCTATGTGCCAGAAAGAGATGTCAGCATTGACGAAAGTCTAATGGCTTACAAGGGGAGGCTCAGCTGGGTGCAGTACATTGCGTCAAAGAGGGCACGATTTGGCATGAAAACGTATATGCTGTGTGAATCCTCATCTGGCTACATCTGGAATACGGTACTGTACACTGGAAAAGGGACACAGTTCAACCCCAGATACAGCCATTATGGATTGGCAACATCTTCAGTGCTATCCCTCATTGAGCCATTGCTAGATCAGGACTATTGTGTCACAACTGACAATTTCTACACCTCTCCTGAGCTTTATGAGTTCCTTCTGCAACACAGAACAGATGCCTATGAAACCGTTAGGGCTAACCGCTGCAACCTGCCATCAATGTTTGCAAAAGGGAAGCTGAGGACAGGAGAAATTGTTGCCTTGAAAGGCAAGATGATGGCCCTGAGATGGCGTGACAAGAAAGATGTTTGCCTGATGAGTAGTGTCCATAATGCCTCCACCGTTCTGGTACACTCAAAACGTGGGAAAGAAGTGATGAAGCCACAGGTGGTGATTGACTACAACAACACCATTGGAGGTGTGGACAGAGCTGACCAAGCCATGACATTCTACCCAGCGATGAGGAAACAGCAAAGCATGTACTACAAAAAGATTTTTAGGCATCTTGTTGAGCAGTGCCTTTAGCATGCCTACAGTCTGTACAAAAAAATAGTCACAGGCCTGTGAATCATTCAGACTTCATTTTGCAGGTTTCCGAATCCATAGTTAAGAACCACCAAACATCCTCTGTGGCTATGAATAGACCTGGACGTCGTGCTTCCACCGTTGTCAACCCAGAACGCCTGACAGGTCCTCATTTAGTTGAATACATCCCACCAACCCAGAAAAAGGCAGCACCTACAAGGATGTAGGTGGTTTGCTGCTCAAAGACAATATAAACAAATCTTTCTATGCAAAAAAAAATAGGATCACTTTTTGCATCAAAAAACTGACAAGAATTAGAACGCTAGGGGGTTAATAGTCACGCTGTTCAAAGTACTTTCCAAAAAGCACTTTCCCTAAAGTAGTTTTCCTCTAGGTGTCATTGCCACAACCTAATTTACCTATTTCTTTGTTTTTTTTTATTTGTCCACTAGTTATTTAAAATGTCTTTTAGTAGTTTATCATCATTTTCAATACATTTTGATCAAGGAAGATGTCAAGTATTTAGGTATGTCAAGCATTTTGATCAAGTTTAAGTCAAGTATTTAGGAATATGAGAAGTATATTAGAATTGAAGTATATGAGTATTTAAGAATATAGGAAGTATATGAGAACTGACTCTGAAACTGTCTATGGAGATTTAAAGCCTATCAAGTTGGTCTTCCATGAAATAATGGTCCAGTCAGGGCAACTAAAATTGCCTTTTAGTAGTTTATTTTAATGTGAAGTTGAGAAGTTGTATATGGTTTAAAATATTATGATAATATTAAGTAATTGTGTAACTGTAATTACATTGATGTCATATTACCATTGTTTACTGTGTTTTCAAAGAGTAAAAAGACATTGAGAACTGCCAGGAGCGGAAACAAAAAATAATAGGAATTTCATGGAAAGGAAAATCATAGGTAACAAGCTAATGATTGCTTTGAAAAAATAAGGTGAAGTTACAGAAGAGCCTAATTAAAAGTTACACTAAGCATGAAACAAAAATATTGCTAACAGTTAACAGCAGTAAGAATACGCAAGAAGGAGTGTAATACTGAACTAACTATATTTAGCACATTTCAATCACAAAATTGTAGCTAGGATACTAATTTGCCATACTCACGTGAAAAAGAGGAATATGAAATATGTACCAGAAATCTTTACAATGCAGTGAAATAATGTCCTTTTAAATCTACTAACATGGAATTTGTCATTTTTGGTGGAAAATTCTAAATAATTACAAATGTCATGAAAACCTGAATCTAAATAAATTGTTTTCTCTAAATTAGTTATGTGACTATTTATCATGGGTTTTTGCACCTAAAGATGTCAATACTAATATGTTTTCATAGTCTTCTTCTTTATACAGGTATTGGCCAATCAGAGCTCTGAAGGACAAATGGGGTTTAAAGAAGTCGAATGGGAAGCTGGAGATGGCCACAGAATAAAGTGCTGATGTTTAAATTCTTAGACAATTAAATAAATCTAAACTGCAATTGGATAGCATCTAGATCTCAAAGACCATTGTTTACAATGTCACAATTGTCATGTTTTTTTGTTCTTAAAATACAATTTCTTCCACTGTGCTCATTAGTAGACACGGTATCTTTATCAATATATGCTAATGCCTTCAGGAGGTTGGACACTAGGAAATTCAAAGGCACAGCCCCAACCGACAGCTATACCCTGCATTTAACAGCAGGATTTTGTCCTAGTGTCCTGCCCAAAAACTATATATACCTTCCATATTAGGAACAAGGAACTCTCAAATAGAATCAGTGAATTCTGTTATTGCCCTATTGAATCATATTCTCTAATCCGTGTATTGCCCACAGAAACATTCCCCACACATCCTATGAAGGATCAAGATAAAAGGGATTCCCACTATTCTGGTACCACCATCCTGGACAACAAGAGCATTATACTCATAGTTCCTATAGTTGCATCTTCTTGCATTCCCACACCCTCTATCTCAGTCTCTGAGACAGTATTGGAAGCAATTACATTTCCCTTAATTAGCTCATAAGTTTTAGAGCGGTTCTTGTAGCTTTGATTCTCTGCGTCACCAGTCTAATGCTTTTTACTTCGTATGTGCTATGCAGCTGAAAGTTGAATGTTATAAATCTGTCAAAGAGATCTCCAACGTTTGGTGCAACCATCTCCTCCATTCACCTAATTATTTTGCAGGCTTATTCTCTCATAGGATTGTAGCTCCCATTATGTGTCATTGCTCAATCTTCCAGGGCTTTAGGCACATTTTGAGCCTTTTGGCATCAGGCATGTTCTAACCAAGTTTGCAAGGCAGTCACATGATTCACAGTCCACAAAATCTCTCAAACGACTTTTATGTCAGCTGATGACAGTTTTAAAATCATGGTTTTACATGAGAGTGTGATTCAGTAATCCCAAGACATATGGGGGTTGCTTGGTTGGGTTGGTTTAATGTTTTCCTCTCTTTTTTTAAATGTCCCATAGGTTGAGGACTGTGTGCTACAATAAATGGTTTAACAAAAAGGATTTTTTTTAATCATAAAAACCTTTTTTCCAGTTGTACATTGAGGACACAGATGTGCATGCAATGTTGTGTTTCTGTTATTGGCCTGTTGCCATATTTAAATATGTATGTCAAATCAAAACCCTATTGTAGTGTTAGTTAAAGTGGCAAAAGTTTAGAAACCTTTAGAGAAAATGCCTAATAGCTTTAAAGACCAAATAAATGGGCTTTTTTAATATACCCCCTGTTAACCATGTTTTTTTCTGTCTGGGTCTTTATTGCATATTGCTGTAAAAACCCTTTTATTACTTTTTAAATGTTTTAGTTATGCTGATCTTCTCCAGCACTGTTTAACTACTTTTTGCCCTCATCCCAGGGTCAACTGCACATTATTGCTCTAGACCGACTTGCTTGATAGTTATAACAGTAAAACATGTCTGAACATTCTGTGTTGGCAAGTAGTCTCTGCCAGGAGCCTATGTGACAGGATGACAAGGAAGGAGCAGAACTAATTGGTACCCCATAAAAAGGCTTGTTTGAACAAGGACCTTTATTGCAGGATCATCAGCCATCCTTTAAACGAATGCTTATTTTAAAAAGATTTAAAACAACTTTTGGAACTACATGTACACATTAAATACTAAATGAGCTTTTCATTTCTAGATACTCTAGAAATTAACTCATGATGTAGGGAACATCATGAAGAAATGATGTAGTTTCAGTTATAATATTGGTAAAAGCTAGGAATGCCATGGCTGTCATTGTCAAAAGATAATCTAATACACCTAAACTTAGAGGAAAATAACAATACCAGTACTCCCTGAATTAAAAAGTACAGATACAATTGGCCTGATTTATTAAAGCTCTCCAAGGCTGAAGAAGATACACTTTCAGCAGTGAACTTGGGTGATTAAGCAAACTTGTAATGGATCTGGCCAATGAGTGAAAACATTTGCTAACAAATATTAAATTACTAGGAAATTTATTCTGGGTTTGTTGGATCATCCATCTTCACTGATGAAAGTGTATCCTCTCCAGCCTTGGAGCCCTTTAACCCCCCGCCCCAGCCGTCTAATTCTGTCCAAATTTCCATGCAAAAAGCATTTATTTTTTTTATTATAGCATTTATTTTTTTAATTATATATATATTATATGAAGTTTTCTTTGTATTGGACTCAATACAGCTATTTTGTATTGAATCCAATACAAAATAATTTGAATTTCCCTCCGCTCGCAGGAACCAGCGCCCGCACCAACGTCACGGGAAACCCCGTAAATCTAGGCTCTTCACTTCACGGCTGGAGATCAGAGGGAGAAGATGTGTCCCCAGGACCTGCGGGGACCAGAAGGACGACAGAGGACAACAACGGAGCAAGGTAAGTGGGGTTTTTCTTGGCCTAAAGCGACCCCGAGTGTGACTCGGGATTACCACTTTTTGCAAGTAAAATCTATCTAGGGGGGTTAATAAATCAGCCCCAGTGGTTTACATGTATGGCTTAAAGTGAATCCTCTGCTGTCTTGGCTTCCTTCTTCTTTCCGGGGCTTGACGTTCCATACAATGCCACCATCTTTTTTTTTTCCAGGTTCTTCATGACCTTTTCCAATCTTGCACTGTGCAGACATGGGATCAGATGACGTGTCTTCCTCCAAATGTAAAAAAATTGAGCTCAAATCTACTTTCCAATGCGTGAAATTGACAGCTTGTTTTTTCTATATTTGAAGAAAGCCCCTGGTTTCTTTTCTCTTTCACCTCCATATTTGTGCAGAAAAATGTAAAGAAAAAGCACCAAGAGTGTATATAGGTGCTAACATGAACAGTGAGTTACAAAGTGAAATGTATCCACAGGGTGGCAGTAAAGGAAAACTAGGTTTTTTTAAATCAGCATAATTCTATATTATACATACTGGTAGTCAACACTAAGGAGATGTGTTATCTGTTATGCGATATAATAAAGAGATGACTGTAGGCTGACACAACATACACAAGTTTGATATAAAGCTATTTATTGTGACATGAATAATGGTGTAAAAATGTAGAATTTGGGGATACCTTTTTAGACCTGACCTTTACATTTAAAACAAAAAAACATGCACATTTGTGCACATATTAAACGGAAATACGAACAAACTGCTTAAAAATACAGAGTATAAAATGTCTTTGTAACTGCCAAATTGGCTAAACTTACAAGTAAATCGTAGCAATATTTATGTGGTTTGACCACCAATGTAGCAGATATTTTGGAGAAGCAAAACTGCTTATATAGAGAACAAGTAAGGCGGTTTATTATTGATAGTATCTGCTATACAAATGTACAAAGGTTTGTAAAAATAAAAATGTTACCGCAATAAAAGGACATACACATGTAAATGTATTATTTTTACCGATAGCTGTTAGCAATCTTTTAATCCTAGTCTGTTTTTTTTAAAGCAGGACTCTAGGCAAAACAGAAAATCTAGCAAAAAAAAAAAAAAAAAACTCATGGAGGTTACCAAAATCTTTTAAATTTTACGCAGCATAAAAGTCTGGTGCAGATGATGTCTTCATTTTGGGCAGCAAATTAGATCCAACTCCATTAAACATGAAACCCTTTCTCACCTACAATATGAAACAAAACCAGCTCTGCAGGGTGGGTAGGCTAGGTTACAGGCAACTTCCTACTATATCCTTTTGCAGTGTAAGTGAAGTCTGGATTCATCTCAAACTGTACTTTGTCACAACATCATATCAATAAAGTAGCAACACGGTGGCTCAGTGATAAGCACTCTTGCCTTCGCAGTGTTAGGTCCCAGGTTCAATCCTTGGCCAGGACACTATCTGCATGGAGTTTACAGGTTTTCCCCGTGTTTGTGTGGGTTCCCCCTGGTGCCCTGGTTTCCTCCCACATCCCAAAAACATACAGTTTAGGTTAACTGGCTTCCCCCCAAATTTGACCTTAGACTGTCCTAAGGATTACCATACATAAAGACATTAACATATGTCTGAGGTAGAGACATTAGATTGTGAGCCCCTCTAGGGCACAGCTAGCCACATGACTATGGACTTTGTAAAGTGCTGCTTAATATGTTGGTGCTATAGAAATACTTTGTAATAATAATAATAATAATTTGTGGCCCTAAGAATATTAGTTTAATATTACTAACTTGAAAACTTTGTTGGAAATCTAACTTAGACTTATTGCAGCATAAGAAATTGTATGGGTTCCTAACTCTCCAAACACCAGAGTAGTTACATAAAATGACTTTCAGTTCGCTAGTGCAAGGTGTTTAAAAAAGCAAGCCAGTGTAAGCGATGTTGGCATCTTTATTGCAATTCTGTAGAGTATGACAAATACCATCTCTTCGGTGTAGTTAGTTCGAATTCCTTACTGCATTTTCCTCAAAATGCTACAACTGCAGAACAGCATAGGATGATGAAAGTACAGTGGATTGAGATGACTGAATACATTTGTATTCAGTATTCCGTAACTCTTCATGGCTCTGCCATATGAAATATACAGTACAAAAAATTTAGTCCGGAGAATAAATAAAATATATATCCATTTTTCTATTAGCTTTAGTAAGATTGTAAGCTCTTCGGGCCAGGGTCCTCTCCTCCTCCTGTGTCACTGTATCTGTCTGTCTTTTGCAACTCCTATTCAATGTAAAGCGCAGTGTAATATGTTGGCGCTATATAAATCCTGTTTATTATTATTATTAATAATAATATTAATAATAATAATAAGTACAAACTAATTAATTCTTTTTTTACCATTTACTGTTCACTAGGGTTGATTTACTAAAGAAGTTTAGGCTGATTACTAAAAATGAATTATCTTTCTTCAAGGGGATGTTATACTTAGCTTTGTGGATAGCCCTAACAATCACATGCATACAAAAGACATGTTTTTTTCACATTTCCTTGCATGTGAATGGACATTCTTTGCATGCTAAATTTTCCTCACAAAGTGATAATTCATTTTGCCATGAACTGCCTAAATTCCTTTAGTAATATATAAACTTCCATCATGTCAAATTGTACATGAAATGTCTGATATAGGTATATCCATTCAGTGTAATAGCAGTCTGGTGTATTTTTTTGTGGTGTTTAATTTCGGTTCCTAAACAAAAGTCACTAAACACTCTTATTCAAATTAACTTTTTAAAATAAATTTCTTCTTTCACATGAAAAGTACAGCACAGTACAACAGTACTTTACATGACATTTTTTCTTGTGTCATGTGTACCCATCCTTCTACTCGTAGCACAACTGCATGACAACATTGTAAGACTAACCTGCTGCATTAGCTGTCAAATGTGCTTTTTTATGTGTGACAGCTTATGTTTACCATTTATACAAAATCAGTCTGGAGACTGTAGTGATGCAAACCCTGGAGAATTACATATATATTATACATATCCTGACGTCTGCCTGCCATCCCCATGAATGTGAACTGAATGGCTCTGCTCCTACTTC
The DNA here is from genome assembly GCF_032062135.1 of Pyxicephalus adspersus. NCBI lineage: Eukaryota > Metazoa > Chordata > Amphibia > Anura > Pyxicephalidae > Pyxicephalus > Pyxicephalus adspersus. The sequence continues at coordinate 104,009,896 of NC_092860.1, read as the reverse complement.
AAATAGTCAACTAGTCAGAAATCCCCTTGTGGGCTGTTTATTTAAATTATTTATCAGTCTTTATATCTGAAGAAGGAGACTGTGTGCAAAGAAACGTGTGGGGTAAGTATCTATATTGATGATGTCATTTATCACAAAATATTTTCACTACAAACTTATTCTCATCTATGTTTGATTGACTTTTAAACTACTACTGCTGTATATTTTTTAATATTTATAATCTTCTCAAGAGTACACCTGGCCTTGTATTATCAACCTCAGAGTCTGTAAAACAACAGTAATTGTGTGTGTTATAATAAATTGCCTTATTCTTCTTGTCTTCCCAAAAATGTTTCTTACAGATTTATTCTATAAGACAAGGTTATGTGTTATGTGTTCTAAAGTTTACCTTTAGCAACAAATCAGAAATCATATTTTACTTTTTTAACTTTTCACACTGAAATCTGGCTGACCACTAAGGGCTACTGCAATCGATTGATGGTATTACTGCTTTTTGTATTCACCTAATGAATACATTTGTATTTATTTGTGACAAATTTTTATGATGTCAGTTAAATATTGATTTTTTTCTGTATACAAATAAAGAATTTTGACAATTGTAAAAGCTCTTATTTCCCCAGAGCTGCTCCAGCACTACCACAATGCTGCAAACATATAATAGTTTGAATATAAATAGTTTGTGACTATGTTTTCTTCTACACTCGTCTACATAGAAACCACAGGCAGCTATTTATTCTTCCTTCATGGTCCAGTTTAGTTTTTGTTTAAACATATACAACTGCAGGAGGTGCAGTCAGCATACTATTTGAGGAATTGGGAAATAGCCTTTTATCAACAATGTAAATTTCAAGGACCCTTTATTTATGAAGGGTAAAGCTAAATTTACTGGCACAGTGGTATTTTTAATATATTGTGCAATGTATTTGCTACATTTTTAGCTAGGCACGTAGTAAGACAGTGACTGAATGTGTTTTATCACTTTCTTTAGTATTATAATAAAAATAACACTTCATCCCTCTTCCATACCTGGAATTGGAAGCAGCTCTGCGGTACATAGATACATAGACGAACATTCTAACAGGAAATAGATTAATCTAACAAGAGAAAAAGTACTGGGTGAAGGAACAAGTCTGCAAAACGAGACACTGGGAGGCTGTGAGGAAATTTAGGCCTGCAATACATAGCAGGGAGCAGTAGTGTGGGAACAATATTTCAGGACAAGTGATGGGAGTGATGGGGAGCCAAGGAGGCTCCAGAGAAAAAGGGAGCTGGTCAAATGGGCCTAGTGATCTCCCCATAACATGGGCAATTATGAGTAAGCTTAAACAGAGCTAAGCAGGCCACCTAAGAATAAGGTAGACACTGAAACTACAGCACAGTTGTTAGCAGCAGTATCAGAGCAGGATGAGTAAAACTCTTGTATACCAGTGTTTAGACTACTATTATTTAGTCTATTATTTATAAATGACATATACCCGTAGTGCTGTGGGCTGAAATAAGCATAAGCCAAATACTATTTAACCCCATTTTTAGTGCCAGCTAAGTGAGATGTGATACCTGCCGCCCTAATCTAGTTTCCTACTAATAAATACTTATTTATTGCTTGCTGTGTGAGTTATATGACCAGCTTTCCTGTCCTAGATCTGCACAGCCCAGGTCAGGATGATCTCCTAACTTCCGAAATGCAGCCAACTTTTGGGAGTTATCCCACAAGGCTTACTTTGTTGTCCTTTTTTTTTTTTAGAGCCCTGTGGATTAACTTTTTATGGTACCCTCCATATACTCCATTTAGCATAGCTGAGTTGACCTACGTATAGGTTCTCACTCATAACTCTTAAGGAAGTAGGAAGGAAGGGAGTAGGGGATACAAACAAAGGTGGATAGGAAGCACAGAGCTGTCACTTTTCAACTGCAATATATACATAATTTCAGGGACAAATTTAAAATAATAATATTATGTAAGGAGAATTAAAACTTACTTTTAAATCAATTTATTGATCAATTCTCTGATTTGAGATTAAAAATTGCCCACTTAAGCTCTGGAACAGAGTGATTGACAATTACAGTATGTGTTGATATATAGATATTGTGTAACTTTTGCTTTTGCATTGCAAACATTCCTAGAGCTTTCTTTTTATTTGGTATTTGTTAAAAAAAAAAGTATGTTGTAAAGCGTTTGCAGCTGCTAAGTTTAAAAATACCATAATAAAACACAAGAATACTTTCTTCACAATGTCCTCTCCAATTTCCTGGCCATTTCCAGTCTATGTTGTTTTAGAATAACTGTTGCTAGTTGCTTGAACTTGTTCCATTGAATATTTCTATAAACTAGCCATTATAGTAACATGACTGCTAAGAATGGACCAAACGTGACTACTTTGATACAGAGTGACAATGAACATGTTACAACAAAAATACCTCATTAGGGACCATGTGCCAGGTTTTCAAGGAATGTGGAATACTTTTATGTTACATTTGAAAAGTGATGGTAAAAAAAATATACATTTTAGAACTAAATAGGCACTATTATTCAGATACAATAAAATATTAAAATATGTAGTATACATTGTGGAATTTATAATATCCCTTCTACATGCTCACTTAGCTTACTTTCTTCTTTATCCTTGGAAAGCAATCTTGCTTTGTATTTTTTGGTATTCTTTCCACAAGTTCATACTGCTTTTTGATGTAAATGGATACATTTCTTTTATAATCTTGCTATATGACCGTTGTTAGGGAGTTGGGCCCAGTTAGGCAAAATGCTGATTTCAGCTAAAATACAGACCAATCATTAGCTAAACTCTTCAGGACTCCTGTTACTGGACAGAACCCGTCTGTCAGATTGACAGCAAGCATTTCTGAATACGTGGGGACAGGAACTCTAACAGTTACCATGATACATCGGAACCTGTTAAACTGATAGTCCAACCCTGCATGTTATAATGCAAAAGCAGCTCCCCTGCTGCAGTCTCAGCAGTAGTTGTTAGCACTTTGGTATGAGTTTGAATGTCCTCTGCAAGCAGTGTTAGCAGGGTTTATTCATAAGTACATTGTGACTAAGTTGTTTTTTGCTTTTTTTTTTAAGCTGTTTCCCTATTAACTCATTGTTAAACTAAATATGCTCCTTTTGACACCTTCCTGCCCTTCTTTACAACTTTTTCTTAGTCCATTTGGATAAATGTGGGTAGTAAATAACTAAGTCCCTGGTTCCTAAAGTGATAAAAAAGTATTAGGCAACTAAAGTTTTTAGTAAAATGTAACTATACATCTGCCAGATTTGAAATTTACACAGGAGATGAACCACAGTTGTAAAGTTGAATCAATACATTATTATTCACAACAAATGCAAATATCATTATTTCATGAGACATAATGTAACATGATAAGTACCGTAGTAACCCATACAAATAAAGTCATGCCCTATAGCATATATAAAGTATTTATTAGGTTTGGAAGATTAACAGAATTAGAAAATATTGCTGTCTGTAGTTGGTACTTCTTATCTGCAGATTTGAACAGTCAGTCTGCATCATGAATAGCTAACATTTTAAGAGATTGTAATCCAATTCCAACACTAAACCTGTGGTTTTCTATATAACACAAAATGATTTTATAGTGTTTAGTTGCCTAAATAAATCCTTTGCAAATAAGAACATTTTCATATTTGGAATACTCACAAAAGTCAGATTCCTGTTTATCATCAGCCTGTGAACTTACATGTAAACTACCTGTTCCTCAAATCCTTGTAGATCTAAGCAGACAGAGGAACGTTCATGGTTGCCAGTGACACACACAAAATTTGTAGTTTAAGTTTTTTACAGTTATCTTAAAAATTCGGCATTACCATACTTGGTTCCATACCATTGCCACCATACTTGTTGCTCCATAATTTAGAGCATTGAATTTGAGATTCTATTCCCAAAAAGGACACTGAATTCCTAACAATAAAAAAAATAAATAAGGCCACACGTATCCATATCTGCATCTTGAATAAGCCAAAAAGTGGTAATAGTAGGACAAATGTCAAAAGGATCATCATTAGTCTATAAAATAGAGACTGAATAAAGGAATGATCTATTTTCATTTTGAAAAGTAAGTGAAATTACTTATTAGGAATACAGTCTAGACCTTAGTAATTTTGTTTGTTATTTTTTTACTACTACATTATCTTTATTTTTCCTACAGATAAATTGGCCTTGGAGAAGGCTGATATATATATATTTTTTTATCAAATGGTGGTGATCTATCAATGTTTTACCCATTACCCTTTATAGTGTATTGCAATCTACAGTACAAACCACCCTGCATGATGTTTTGTCATATTGTTCTAGGGCATGCGGAGGCTCTGATGTAATGTACGTACAGGTTTTCAGCAGCTGTTCTGAGGCATTTTAGTGTTGTAATGTACAGATGTTGCATGTTATTGAACTTGTTAAGATTCACTGCTGATCCCTTTTAAAACATCCGGATAGCTGCAGGCAAGTTCCAGCAGGTGTACTAAATGTGTATTCCCTGTTTATGGCTTTGTTTATAAGTTATGATTTGCTTGGAATTGGGTTTGCACCTGTTTTGTGGCTGGATAGTAAAGAATATGTGGGATTATCAGCCAGACTACCACATTTTGCTTTAAATATTTATATTGGCCAAGGTTTCTAACATCCACTGACAACAACGTCATTTATTTCTTAGATCTAAGATTGCACACAAATCTACTTAAATAATATAATACAATAGATAAAACAACTGGGCCAGTTCTATATGTTCTTTTCCAAATCAACACGCCTATGTTAAATGTAATACTTTTGACATTGATGTCATACTAGAGAGTCTATGGTAGTTTACTTAAAGAATAAAGAACCCTAAAAATGTGTTGTTTATACGGTATAAGCTGCCATTTGTGCCAACCCTAAAAAATGTGGATAGACAATTTATTGTACTCATGCCAACGTGGGCACACAATCTTATTTTCAATGGCAGCAAGAAGATCATCCTGTGATATATTCATACTGGCCCACTAAGGGACCAGGGGACCCAACAATGAACCTATGCCTCTTAAAAAAACAAAACTGTTGCCATGGACAATAACTGACAGCTCATAGTGATACAAAGCCTGGCCTACCCTTTGCTCCTAGAGCCCTTTTGACATCACTAAAATTCAGCTGTAGCTGTAAATGCCTTCAATTGAAAAAAATTGCCTGTCTACCATCTTTCTCCTCCAAGTGGAACTGCCAGCTGCAGCAGATGTGAATGAAAAGCCATGGGTTTGTGATGGGGAGTTGAATCTGATCTGAGTTCTGAAGGTGTAGTAATTGGAACTGATCTAAAGGTCTGCAACACCCTATTGTTCACTGACATACCAGTTGTCTAATGCTGGGAAATTGATATGGAAAACTAAATATAGTAAAACTAAATTTGTTGGGCTGCAGCCTGAATCTACAAATGTTTTGACCAACCACAACCAAATGTTTTGACCAACCACTTCATACTATGCTAACATGACTTGGTAAAAACAACATTTTAGTAATATTTCAACAACCATTATATGCAGCCTGATACCCATAACAGCCAGGCACGCATAACATACAAAATAACACTATTACTAACTAAACATTATTTACTAGAATGGAATGTACAAAAGAAGGTGCAAATAAGCTGAACAATGCATGCCATAAAATACACTGGAACAATTTTGAACAAATTTTTTGTTGACTTCAATTTTTAAGCTTATTTACACTAAAATAGGTATGCTGATTCTGAAAGTGCAGTTAGTTTTCTTCTATCACGTCAGGTTTTTTTCTCTACGGCTTATATTAATGCGATTACTGTAGTGTGGATTTGTATAGGCTATTAATTTACATGCAAGACAGTGTGGTCAGAGGTTGTGCGTTGCTCTATGAAGTGAATAAGCAAAATTTATTTTTCTACTTACACACGTATTTCCTTTCTTTCAGATCATGTCTGGCTGTGCTGTTTCGCTTTGTAAGTGCCTAAACAACCCTGATTTATTTTGTTATATCTGTGGCAGTTTCACCATTCCCAGTCAAAGGGCAAACAACAGCACATTTGTAGAGGAAGCCTATTTGGCATATTTCAAGGTTAAACTTGGTGATCAAGATAAGTCTTATAAGCCAGCACCTCATAAGGTGTGCAAACAGTGTGTCGAGGGTTTATGGACGTGGAAAAAGTAAACACATGATAAAATGCCATTTGGTATACCTATGGTTTGACGAGAGTCAGGAGATCATTTCAGTGACTGTTACTTTTGTACAGTGAAAATTTCAGGATATAACAAGAAAAATAAATGTAATATAGAGTATCCTAGTCTACCATCGGCTACACGCCCAGTGGCTTATTCAGATGAAATCCCAGTCCCGGTTTTCTTAACACTACCCTTTCTTGAAGAACAAATTTATGAAGATGAGTAGGTGACAACAATGATGAAGAGTTTGAAATTGAAGAGGGCTCAGTTCATAAGGGATTTGATGAGCATGAGTTGAGTGATTTGACATGTGGTTTGGGACTATCGAAGAAGGCTTTAGAACTCCTAGAATCAAGACTGAGTGAGAAAAATTTACTTTAAAAATGAACAAAGGTATCGTACTTTAGAACCAGAGAAATTGCATATCTGCAGTACTTTAGAACTGACAGTGGCTTTGTGTATTGCCATAACATACCTGGTTTAATGAAGGAATTGGAAATTCCAATCTATATCTCAGCTAAATGGCAACTATTCATCGATAGCTTAAAGCAAAGCTTAAAGTGTGTCTTCCACAATGGCAATAATTTTGGGTCAGTCCCAATTGGCCACTCAGTTTCTCTTTGTGAAGAATATGCAGACATAAAGAGAGTCATTGAGTTGTTGCAATATCACCAACACAATTGGGTAATCTGTGTTGACCTTAAAATGGTATGCTTCCTTCTTGGTCAGCAAAGCGGATACACCAAGTATCCCTGTTATCTGTGTATGTGAGACAGCAGAGCTCGTGAGAGGCGTTGGGTGGAAAGGAATTGGCCTACAAGATCTGCCCCAAAACCAGGGGATCCAAACATTCTACATGAGCCACTTGTTGACAGAAAGAATATTATATCCCCGCCTCTGCACATGAAACTGGGTCTGATGAAGCAGTTCATTAAAGCTTTGCCAACTGAAGGGACAAGTACCTCATTTTGGAATTTCCCAGCCTGTCATTTCAAAAAATAAAAGCCGGAGTGTTTGATGGTCGACAGATTCGGCAGCTCATGAAAGATGAACATTTCATCAGGACAATGTCGGGACAGGAATGTCAGAAGCCGAAAAGAATGCTTGGTTATCATTCAAAGCCGTTGTCAACCGTTTCTTGGAAACACACAAGCAAATGATTACACAGAAATCGTCCAGAAACTCTTGGAGAGCTACAAAATTTTCTGTCATGGGGGTCTTTCGATCAGGATATAGTGCTCTCGTCTGTTCCTGTGGACATAGATTGGTAATCTGTTTATGGCTATCATGTTGTATTTTGTTTGATGTGCTATGTTTTGTGTCCTCCTGGCATCTATTGGATTTTATGTCCATAATAACTCTGCCTCAATTACTTTATATGACTGTATTTTGAAAAGTATCTTTTGGGTACTGTACAGATGATCTCCCTGTATGCTTGTGCTGTATGTACCTTAGCTTTCACTGTTATTTGTGCCTATACTCTCCCTTACACTTTGCAGTGCTGTTTGAACGTGTATTCACCCAGCAGTCTATTGGTTCTTGTGTGATAATTCTCTTCTGTGGTGGGTAGTGGTTTTGAGTCATCAGTTTCCATCGCATCATTGACTGTCTTTATGTCTAGATCAAAGGTCTCCATTTTGATGTGCTCATAAAATACTAGTATAAATGGCAGTGGAAGAGGGGTTTATAAGGTACACCCTAGAAATTTAAATAATTTTTTTTTTTATATATCATCACTGCAGGTAAAGAATGTTCTTTTTGCCTAGAATGCTAAACAGTGATTGTGTTTTGGAAAGCTATCAGTTTCCTTAATATCATTGACCTGCACTTGATGTATTAGTGATGATAGTAATGGAGCGTTCTAGAATACACAGTCCGATATTTTTATTTGCCACATGAAGGGTAAACATGAGACATATATTATGTAATTAAACTGAAAGGTAAAGTAGCTTAGTGACTATCAGGTTATATAATATTGATGCCTCAAAATATGTATATACCATAAATACACTGTAGTTGAACATTTGTCAGCCATCACACAGCATAGCCATGTCCTCAACCACTAATATAGTAGCAGCACAGCACATCCCCTTGCCTGCTGATTGGACAAAAAAAGAATAGCATGACACTAAGCTTGAGAAGCTCTTACTGCTGACTCTTTCTCCTCCAGTTTCACAGTGTTGTTGGGCTGCAGATTACCGGAGGATGATATCAGAACAAATTCTGGTGCTTTATTTATTATTTTTTATTCAAAGTCAACAAAAATTCAATCTCCAACATTAAAAACAATGAAAAATAAGAACAATAATTTGCCACATTTGATTTGAAGAAGCCAAGCACAACTCCTCAACACATACTTACTTCCTCAGCCATAAAAAATAAAGAAGTATTTCTTTAGCAAGAGCTGATGGAGGTCTCGACACACAAACCACAGATCAGGAAACTTCTGTTAAAGGGAAATCCCAATTGCCAAAAAATCATTGTAATTTTAGAGAGGATATCAGGAATAAATTGTTTATATAAAATGTATGTGGAATATTTTGACAACCCGAAGTGGTAGGTCAGTGTTCTTTGTCCTTAAGCAAACAGTTCATGTACTTTTTCACAATAATAATACTGTTATAATTTAACTGTCAATGACCTAAGACTCTTTCCCTAGGGGTGGGTCATAATTTGAGCTTTCCCCAGTTTTTTTTTTTTTTTGTGTTTTTTTTTTTTTTTTTTATATACTGGTTTATTTTCCATCAGCTAATTCCAGATGTGCTCCACCTCACCCCCACCCACATTCATTTTGACAGGTCCAGCAGGGAAATGTAGTGCTACACTGGATGCATGTCAGTTGGCTTTGTGCTCACCATGCTGTTCATTTTTCACAGCACTGATGGGAGAGCTGAAGTTGGATGACTCATGCTTCTTTTTTTCATACTGCTCACTGGAATTCCGAAACTACAAAACTGATATACATCACACAGGGAGAGTTGGGGTTACTACAGTGAAAGTTGTTTGCATTCATTAAGAGAATGACATTGATTATTTTGACTGAAGGTGAAGCACACACTACAGTTTACGACGCTTGCCAAGTCTTCCTCGTCCATAGTGTCTTCAGCAGACAAATTTGTGTAGACATATGACTAATACTTTTGAAACTTGGAGTACTAATAATTTTGACATCATTTTAATTGCTGTTTTGATTTGACTGTTGCAATCATTTTAAGGACGCATTTACTTTAGGCTTATTGTATTTAACTAATGCTCCCTAACAGTATGGGTTTTTTTAGTAAACTACAGCCTCTGCTGGGTGCCTTTACTTTCAACATACAGCCTCCCCTGGGGCTGGGTAATGTCTGCTACAGTAATCGTTGTTTTCCTGTCTGCAAAAGGAACATGTGCACATTTTTTTTTTAAGTTCTAAAGCAAGGAAATACATGTAGTTTTCCTATGTAGCCCGGGGACAAAGTGCTGCAAGCTCAGAGATCATTGGTTTCTTTGGAGTGCAACTTTTCTTGTGCACACACTAAATATGACCTAAAGCAGAACTAATTCCCTTGTTGTAGGAGGGATAGACCATTTCTCTGCTGCAATAAAAATAACTTACCTGCCCGATTACATTTTTTGAAAAATAAAATCCCCTGCCCTCACCATTGCCATCTTCACCCGGTTCTCCTCCTGGGTCAGGATCTTCAAACATTTTGAATAGCGAGGCCAGACTGACGGGGTTTTTTCCCCATCAGCCAGTGGGAATTCTGGGATTTGCAACATCGCACACTGAGCTGTACATGCATGTACTTTACAAAAAAGATACTGAACAGGAAGGTGGCATATGTATTATTGTAGTAGAAACATTGTATGCCTACTTTTAATTTTTTTCCCATTTAGTTCCATTTCAAAGCTAAACTCAAGCCTTAAAGCAGCAACTAAACCTCTTTGCAGGTATCGCCATCTTCTTCCTCCTTCTCTTTCTTGTTTCGGCCAGCTTGATTGGCCAGGCTGGTGTGACGTGTGCAGGCACATCATTCATTCACACAAATTCATTCAGTCCCTACAGTTGCAGGGAAAGCTGATGCACTTTGTATCTCATCCACCAATGCTGAGCTGCACATGTGCTGCTCAGCAATTTTAACAATTGAAACAAGTGTTCAGGCAAGTGAGCCTGTTTTATTGCAGAATGGATATCACTAGCACTTTTGCTGCAATTAAGCACTGCTTGGCAGCAAATTTTTGGAACTTTAATTCTGCTTTAACTTTAGTCTTGTGCAGTTATTTAGTCTCCTTTCATACTAAAATTCCTTATTTTGATTTTGCTGTAAACGGCGATGATTTTGCTGTAATCTCATATTGTGCATTAAAAGCTTTAGTAAGTGAGCCTACTTAGTTTCCCGGCTGGCCATTTTCAACAGCCAAGATCTGCCTGCATTGCACAGGAAGAACCAGGGAAAGCAAAATGTATGAAGAATAAATTTTAGCTTGAAAACAACTGCGTGTGTTACAGATATAGACTGTAGAAAGAATAGTCTGTCTACTTGCTTTCATCTCCAGCCTATTCTCTTGCATATTTGCATGAAGCATAACTGACTGACTCCTGGTCTTGCCTCTCTCTCTTTAATAAAGTGCTGCTCTATAGAGGATTGCAAAAGTCTTTTACCAAGTCCTATTCAGGTACTTATATTTGTTGTATTAAATGCATTACATAATTACCTAGCTGTTTTAATTTGAATGTGTTTATATGTGCTTGGACTTAGCTTTGAGAAGTTTAGCACATTAGATTTTATCCAGCTCATCAAAGGTCTGGTACAAATGGATCCCATGTGCGCAGCAGCCATAGCTGTTTGTATAGACAAATAATGCACAACTACCCATGGTTTCTAAACTGTATAGTTAGCCATTATGGAAACCTGAGATGAGAAACCTGTATAAGAGCTTGCATTGCTGAATTGCTTTTAGGGTGCATGCTTTGAGAATTTTTAAATATTATTATTAATAATAATAATAATAATAATAATAAACAGGATTTATATAGTGCCCAAATTATGCAGCCCTGTACAATAAATAGAGGTTGCAAATGACAGATGAATACAGACAGTGACACAGGAGGAGGAGAGGACCTTCCCCCGAAGAGCTTATTTATATCCTTCTACTTTTTAATTAGAGAGGGTCACAAACTTAAAACAAACATGGTAAAGTTATCAAGAAGCAAAGCAAAGTAAGGATTGCATTCTTAAAATACCTTTAACCAACTCAGAATACATCTGAATGTCCAAAAAATCAGACATCCCAGACTGCTAAATAATTAGAATTACTAGCAGAAGCTTGGCCGATTGTAAACAGGCTGCCAACAGGCATGCAGGCTGCACTGGAGATTTGTTACTAGCCAGCATGCCTAAAACTACTAGCCATACATAGAACATATTCCTAGTCATGTAAAATGCTGTTATTTATAAATCATGCGGTTTTAAACCAACAATAAATTAATTTAGCAAGGAACTCTGTTTTAATGAATCTTCAAGATGAAGTTATTTCTACATTCTAACAAGCAGACACCTGTACCAGTTGCAGTTTACTCGGGCACTGTTGATGCAGCAGTCCAATTTCTTACTTAGAAGACCATGGCATGTTATACAAGAACCTCCTTAACTCCTTATGAAGAATACATCCACTTGCAGGCCCTTATAGGCTTTTATTTTGGAGCCAATGAAAAAATTGACATAAGTGACTAATATTTATAACATAGACTGTGGTGTTAGTTATCACAAAGTAGAATAATAAAATCACAATGCAATGATTTAGTGTCTGGTATAAAAGAAATGTGTGCTAAGGCATGCTTGTAGATATAACCTTGAGGTAGGAAAAAAGGAATTTCTATGTCTGGTTTTAGATATAAGCAAAGAGTTAACTGTAGGTAAGCCAAAAAGATATAGTCTGATGATGAGATGGAAATATAGAAAGGACATAGTGAAAGCCAATAACAGGAACTTAGATTCTCTTCATTTAAGTGCTGTTTTGGGTATTTCGAACAAAGAAGATAACCAGAGATTTGTTGTAAAACTGAAATGAACTGTGGCCACCAATGAATAAGAGGTTATACAATTTTGCAGATGTAAAACCACAAACCGCATAAATAACACTAAACTGTTTTGCGATCTTTCTTGGATTCTGCTGATATCAACATTCTGATTATATTTTTCTGTTAGCCAACTGCTATTTCATTTGTGAACTTCTGTTTAATACTATAAATTGACTGCTTAAGTATTAAAGTTTGAAGGAATAACATTTTGCGAAGAAATACACTATATGGCCAAATATGTGTCCATCCATGTGAATGTGTCCACCTTACCATTATACCCAATTGAACTCAAAACCAAGAGAAGTTTGATGCCCACTTGTTTCATAGGAAGAAGGGTATACAAGAAGCCACATACACCCCTATACCATGGTAGGTAAGGATAGGATAGTATAAAAATGAACCCGGTAAATATTTGCCCTGGGCCCACTGACTCAAAACAGATCTGCATGCAGAAGCTTTTTTGTGACTTAGTATAATAAATTTACAATTACAGAAGTGAAAAAACTGTTTTTAAGTCCAAAGTTATATTCAATACATTTTTTTTAGGATTTTATAACTTGGAAAAGAAATTCAATAATGTTTTCACGTAAGTAGGGGGGTAAAACATTGTTCTTATCTTTATAGTTCATGGAGTATATAATAAGTTATTAGACTCTATTACTGTGTGTGGCCATGAAGTTATACACAAGGATGTATTTTTATTTTTGACTATAGTTGTGTCTTTTTGTCTGTCTATTTTTGACCATGTAACTAAATTTCAAACCTCATTGGACTGAAAAAGCTTTAAATAAGGATCCTTATCCTGTTGTGGTTAGCATTGATAATTGAGACTATTGTTTATCATGTTTTTCTTGCTGCACAAGATGGCCTAGCAGAATCACTATCAGTAAAATCAAAAAGCAATAATCACTGGTATAGGCATAGGTTGCAACGAAACAGGATGTATTTGAAAAGTTACAATTTATTTCTGACTTTTCATTTTTCAAGGTAACATGGTAGCATGTCTGTTACAGGTAATGTTGATGGTACCAGGAATATCAGATATATTACAATACATAGGATGTTTCAAGGAGCAGAGGAAAAAAACACAAATGCATTGTGCAAGTTAAATGTACCACTATTGTATGAGAGATGTACTGTAGAAGAATAGGTATTTGGTTTGTAATTTTTGTTCAACATTTTTGTCTCTATATTAAACTGATTCTACACTTGACACACTCTTGCTGTTTTATTTAACCCTACACCTACCCTATGAACCTTTCAGTGTCAATGTTAGCAATATAAAATAAGGCCATGTAAGGCTAGTCTTACAATGTCTAACCAACACTGACTAGCTGGTGCTCTCTTCCTCTATATGATGCTCCTGAAGTACAATGTAAGTCTGCTGGTCCTGCATTGTAATGCATTACGCCAGAGACAGACATGAGAAATGAAGAGACATTGGGCCTGATTTATTGAAGCTCTCCAAGGCTGGAGAGGATACACTTTCATCAATAAAGCTGGGTGATCCAGAAAACCTGGAATGGCTCTCTTCAAAGAATAAATAAATTTGCTAGCAAATATCAAAAGACTTTATAGAAATCCATTCCATGTTGTTGGATTACCCATCATCACTGACTAGTGTATTATAATTGTTTTTTTTGGTGAATGAATGATTGGAAAAGGCTAACTGGCTTCATTATTAAATGTGTATCCTCTCAAGCCTTGGAGAGCTTTAATAAATCAGGACCATTGGTTGTATGAAGACCTGCGGGAACATGGAATAAGGTAAACATATCAGCTTGGTCATCATCCCTATGCAAAACAGTTAAACCTTGCAGTGGAGAGGGGACACTGTCAGGGTAATTTACTCCCTATGAGTTCAGCTGTAATGTGGATTAAAAAATCAAAATCATTTGAGGGTTGCAGAATTTCCTTTTTTTGTATGTTTTAAAATTAAAAAAAAAACTTTTATTGGTATGTTTACAACAATCTCAGGTGCATCTAGAAAGAATTACACTGGTAGTTGTCACTGAAAAAAAGAAAACTTTGGTAGAAGTTCACATTAAATGTGTTTTTAATATGTAATTTATGAGCCTATGTGGATAAGGTTTGGAAGAAAGGTATGATCCTTGGGTATATGAACAAGATGTGCAGATACTTTGATAGCCCACACAGAGAATTAAATAAACAAGTTAAGTTACAGGTCTCCATAGAAAACACAAGGCCAACCCATGTGGCTGAAAGTAAAGAGATTTAATCTCCAGCTGCTAAATGTGTTCTTTATAGTAAAAGAAGTGAAACCATGGAATTCACTCCTGCAAAAATTGTTACTGGCAGATACACTAGAGAGATTCAAGATAGGATTGTATATTTTTCTGACAAAACAAATGAACAGACTACCAAAGCTAGTAAACACACAATGCAGTGATAATACAGAAAGTCTTCTGCTTTTCTGGATGGGGTCTGATTTTGTTTTCTGCTCTTATGGTAAAGAAAGTAAACTTTTCTTTATGTTCTTTTCAAATTGCACAAAACACACATTTGTATTCTGATGGAGTTATATATTTAAGATGGGGAGTTATGCCTTAAACACAAATATATTTGCCAAGAAGACTGCTACAAACACAAAAACTACTTTACACCACAAATGCATAACAGCTTAATATCTGAAGTTAAGGATCTAATATTTAAAAGTTTATATAAGAAAATATTAGGAAACAAACATAACACTGCACCTAAGACTATGAATGCATTTTCTGTTTTATGATTCACACTGCACAGATTGTCCAAATCGGAGTTTATTAAAACTCAGATTTTGGCTACTGCCACCTCTGATCTGAACCTAGAATCCAAACAATCTGAGATCAGCTCTGAGTTTGGACATCTCTTGTGTGGGAAATCCATCTGATGACAGGTTCCACATTGGCAATCCTTTCTCCATCTTCTACAGGAGGCTAAGGTCAGTGCAGCTCTGCATAAAAGAAGGTGCATAGCTAGGCAAAGCCACATCTACTAGTCAGAGTGCATCCTGTCTGTAAACTGGTTTAAAACATGCTCAATATTAATGTCCAGTAGGGGTTTGGAAAAGCTAAGAAATGTATTTTTGCAAAAATATGTATTTATCTAAAAAAAAAATAAGAAAATAAATCACAACTTTCAAGTTATTCAAAAGTCTCTGAACATCATATTGCCACCAATATTGCTGGGAGAAGAGGGTGTGGATGGTAAGAAGAATCTCTGAAAGAGCATCCGATTTTAAATTCTTTTTTTTATCAAAATAAATTATAGTTGGGAAAATTCAAAAAAGCAATTAAAGCAATATATATATATATATATATATATATATATATATATATATATATATATATATATATATATATATATATATATATATATATATATATATATATATATATATGTGTGTGTATAAAATAATACACATATACCTTGGGGAGTTTATAAGTGGGGAAGGAGGGTCAGAGGGACCAGTAGGAATATGTCCCAAGCTGAACAAAAGTCCTTGTTGATTTTGTTGACTATAGTCTAACTTTTATCTTTGAATAAAATTCATGAATGTCATGCTCTTTACATGTTTCTATAGGTCTTGCTATATTTTAACTTTTATTTACAAAAAAAAGTTTTTATTACTTTTTATGTGTTCCAAAAATTACGTTTAGGGGTTCTGCAGTTGAAAAATTAATTGGCAGTTTATATATTACATTTTCCTAACTATTTTTTAACTAACATTTACAGGTTCTTTTACATAGATTTACCTTGTTGGGTCATTTTTCCATAACTACCCTTACCTTACCAATTTTAGTAATAATGCCATATTTAGGGGCTTGATGATCAACATGCAATGTCATACTTTTGCTGAATTAGCCTAGCAAACATTTCTCTTCTTGCAAAAATATGATTTTCACAGAAAATACATTTTGAAAATATCACCTGCTCATACCTAACGTCTGGTATAATTGAAACTGCCATTTATACGTTTACAGGTACTGCAAATGAATGTTATGTGTAAAAGTGCTAGTAGTACTCTTCCTAACCACATTCTCTTCCTAACATGTACCTGTATAAAATTTAGGACATACTATTGACATATACAGTATGCAATATGAGTATTAACAAATAGTATATATTGCCATGAGGTATCTCTTTATTTCAGTCAATCTTTTCATGCTTTAATTTAGTTTACACTGATAGGAACTAGCCGGTGCTGCATACCCACAGATTTTTGTTTTTTTTTTCTTACATGAATGAGGTCCATATTATTATACATTCAGAAATTTTGGGGTTTTTTTTGGTTGCCCAAAGGTAAACAATTTTTTTACTGACTGATACTAAAGCTTCTTTTTATATGTGTTAAGCCCTTTCATCATGGATGTGCTCCAATAAAATTTTATTGAAAGAGATGAAAGTCAATTCTTTCAAATGTCATTAAACAATGAATACTCCATCTAATAAAAAGTTAATTGTTGGACAACTTTCAGTGCAGTTTTGAACATTTAATTTGGCACATTTTAACTTGATATCAAATTTTTTTTGGGTACTAGTATCACTGTGACTACTATATCACTGTGTATCATTATGTCACTATATGGTGAAGTTTAGGGGTACAAACTAGGTTGACGATAAGGGATTTTTTTAGGGTTTGGTTTATGTCTGGGTTAATGAATATGGGTTAGGTTACAGAGAAAGGAACTATTATTTAACTCATTTTGATTACATAGTTGAGAATACACCCACAATATTGTTAGTACATAATGGAAGCAGTGACCACCATTTGTTTACCCAGATATTTAATTTGCAGAAATGATGACAGCCAAACATTGACAAACTGCACTGACAAATAATATGATTTACCCCCACGTAGGTTCCTTTTATAGTGGTTAATGGTGAGGCTACTTTAGGGCCCTGATACAGGTAGCCATTTGAATTTTGGATTCTTCTCATGACTACATATTCAGATCATTTGTATTGTCTACAGGAGCACAAGGGTCTATCCGGGAGCACGACTTGGTTTGAACCCTTAATAAATATTCTTTTTACTTTACTGTTTGCTCTGTGAACTGTCCTCTCTCTTCTTACTGAAAGAACTTTTTATGATTAGTTTTGGAATGTTGAAACTACAGTAGGCACTGTCTGTATGTATCACGAGAGTTTACCCTCCATGTATGACCAGGATATCAATAGCAATCTGTTTATATATATATATATATATATGTATATACATAGAACATATATATATATATATATCAAGAATAATAATAAAAAAGATGAAATCAAATACCTTCATTTTATTTGTTTTTTTTTACACAGTGGGGAGACTACAAGATGGCCTAATGAAAAAAAAAAAAAAAACTTTTGTGTAACCTATCAGCAATTAAACTTTTTCAAGACCACTGGGATTTTATGTAGTCAAAGTACTTAAATAATTAAAATGGTTCAGACATACTTCAGGAGGAAGGAAGTATTTGACTAATAACTGCACAAATTCTAGTACAAAAATTGTGATTTATTTGTTACAATGTACATGCTTGTCATTTTAAGTATGATAATTAGCCAATTAATGTTCAGAACAAGTAAATGTAGAAGAGGAAAAACAGGCGCATTCCAGGCTGTGGAGACTTCCATAGATCCTAAACTGGAGAACTATGTATTATAGGGATTAAAAGGACTAATCCCATAGAAGTTAGTTCTATGTAGCCAGACATACGGGAAAGTGGAGAAGCATGCTATTTAATGTCTATTTAAGTAAGTGCAGAAAATAAAGTATTAGCTAAGGGTAAAGACTATTTGTAAAATTATCAAATTTTATCTTATTGAAATGTTGTATGTGTATGTTATGTATTTGTTTATCTCAGTCAATAAAAGTTTCCTTTTTTATACAATTCTTTATTGTTTGTATAACAGAAAGAGGGGGGTAGTGAGAGAGAAAGTAGGTATACACAATATTAGGAAAATCCAACCAGTCTGCCAAACAAAATCCAATGGTCTGGTGAGTACCAAAAGTAAAAGTAAAAAAGGAAGAAATGTGACACCAACGTGTATCAAAAATACATTTACAGTAAGACAACTAACTGAAAGAAGAAAGAGATAAAGTCCCAGAATATGTCAAGAATAAATGTAAATTGAATCTGTTCCAGAACTTCTGGAGGACGCTTCAGGAGTAGAAAAAGCTGAAAGATAGATTCTTCTATTAGGCTGTGGACACTGGGTCCGATCAGAGCAAACAACACCATAGGGACCAAATATGTCCATTGTGGATATTAACAATATGCTGGGTACCCTTGGTGCCTGATACATAGGAATCCCAGGATAGTAGCCAATGGCATTTTGCCTGACTGATTTATTAGCCGAAACAATACCTTTTAATAACCAACCAAAGTTTTGTGGCCAATAGGGTTCATTGAGGCAGGTTCTAGTCCAAAGCAAATGGCATAACCTCAGACCATATTATAAACATGGGCCACAAAGCCACTGGTAGCAAGATGAAAAGTCAAAATCTTCAGGTCAAACCATGCAGGGTGATTTGAGAACAGCCAAAACCTTGAAGGAACATTCAGTAGACTCTTTTGTAATTGACACTTCCAGGAACCCCCCAGCCCCTAGTTCACTACTGACTCTTGAAGTGACATACAGGACCCACAGCTCATCATGGGGATAAAATGTCTGAAAAGCTTTCTTTCTTTGGATATTCTCACAACTTTTGATATGTATATTATATAACTGCTGAAGAAAATTCAAATATCATACTACTATTTCCTACAATTGATCCAACTTTTTTGTCGCTCCAATAAAACCAACATTTTCTATTTTTTATATGAGCCATTGGAATGTTCTTGATTTCCCCCAACAATAACTCATATGCTTCTGAAACTCCCAATGCAACCTCAGTGGCCATGGGGGAACATAAAAAGGCATTGGGGAGATACATGCATCTGTCATATCTGATATTAATGATGCTTGTAACTATGCAACAAAGAAAAAGTTTGATATATTGGTGTTTTAAGTATGAATTTGATACTTGTCATGTCCAGGTCAATATTTAAATATATGCATTAGACGTGGTGATAGGGTCACAAAATTAAATTAATAAACTGCAGATGGCTAGTCCAAGTGTAAAGGTGCCCTGTGCTAATTTTAACAAGTTGTGTCTGTGAATTGTGGCACATGCTGTGAATCATTTTCATCTATAAAAACATGAAACATAATAAAAATTATTTAAAGCTAAAATTGTGCAGGTAACCTTCAATTAAAACAAATCTGTCTAATAAGTACAGGGAAGAACCCATGGATTTTTCTGTGCAATCCAAGTCTATAATCTAACATATATTATTTGTCTATATAAAAGGAATCACAGGTAATCCTAAATTTAACAATTAAGAAGGTAATATTCTAAAATGTACATTTAAATAAAGACGTTACTGTAAAGCCCCACTTTAAAGTATAGTATACTACTACTGAGTAGGCTTGTTTAGGATATTGCTGTTAGTAGTTTGCAATGCATGTGGTCAAAGCCATAAAATTGTCTTGAAAACCTTCTGTATTCGACAATCAGCCTCTTCATTGAAGGGAAGAAGCACTTTCCAGAGGAAACGTTCCCTGTCTTGGCTCCCTTCAGTAGAGGATCTCATTAATTACTTCATGAATCCCCCATCTGTTGTTTAGAATTTACTCACAGTGCCAAAGTCAACCCTCTTCTTCGCAACATTTGAAGATCACTCCTGGTGATGTCTTCCTGACCATGTCATATTTTAATCCTCTGATACACTAATTCTTTTCACATGTCTGTCACAACTTACACATATAGTATGTTTGTTGGAACTTTGTATATTTGTGTGGGTTTGCATATATGAATCAGCTCTAGGAAGAGTGGTAAATGACTGTACATCCAACTAGCATGCTGGCATACCCATGGCAAGGTTTCAAAGATAGCAGGGAAATGGCAAGTGTGCTTGAGTGCCTCCATGATTTGTAGTTAGACTTTTACAGTACATAGACCTTTAATAACCCCGGGCAAGGAGTTTTTGTTGAACAGAAGGCCAAACAACTTTCAACAATGTGTAGTAGTACCTTTATGAATACATTGGTTAACTCAACTTAAAAATATGCGTTTTTTTCAGTCTTGAGTGGTTGCCAGAAATGTGGATTAAATATGCTGGCTGTTTTTAATCATTTTAGCAATTAAGTAGCGATACATTTCTACATAACCAGCATAGGCCATAGCCCGGCTTGCAATTATTCACACTTCAAGTTCCTGATTGTCAGTAACACATTCCTGTTTCTAATGCAAGCTCAAGTCCAAATAGGTCCTTAAGGTGTTTCTCCTGTCATTGTGCATTTTTGTCAATATAAAAGTGTACTGTGGTATTATACATAACAGAGGTTGGTTTGTGCCATTTCAACAAATCACACTATAGCATATAGAACTGCAATGGTCATAACACTCAATGGTTAGATTTACACTTTCTGTCCCCTAGGCCAAATTTCAAAGGAAACTGTAAGAAGGAAATCTGTCTGCCTACTTTGTTAGTTATATTGCCCCAGAGAGATATGGAAATGATTGTATGTATATATTTATTATGCACTTAAAGGGCCTGATTTACTAAAGCTCTCCAAGTATGGTAAAGGTAGACTATCATGGGTGAACCTGGGTGATTCAGTAAACTGGATCTTGTCCAGGATTGAAAACAATTGACAACTAATAGCAGATTGGTCTTAAAAAATCCATTCCAGGTTTGCGAGATCTCTCATGAAAGTCTATCTTCTCCAGTCTTTCAGAGCTTTAATATATCGGGCCCATGGTAATTATATACCGGTACCTAAAGCCAAATAGGTAGGAGTGTACATTTTTCATTGAGTTACCTTAGCTTTAAAGATGTATATGTCGTAAACAGTTATACTAGGCCGCAGAAAGTAAAAAATACCACCCAGAATTTTAAGTTTAGCTCAACTGATGCAATCACTGCAATGCAGTGATCTCAAGTTGTTTGAAGTACTAAGTGATCCTATCTAGCTGCATTTTTATATTATTTCTCATCATAATGTAGGCATAAAACAGTAGATTTAATATTATTATTAAACATTATAATAATCCAATATAATAAACATATGCGCCTTTAATGCATAGGTCCATGCAATTTATAGTGGCATGGATGCATTCTTGAATTAATCTTCAACAAGTAATCGACTTTGTGATGTGTGAACACTTCTGACAGATGAATGCTATGAGCGTGGAGAAAGCAAGAATAAATGATAAATTGCCCACCCCACCTAAATCAGCACTGAAATTTGTTTCCAGTACACAACTGAATATTATCAGTGACATTGTTGATGATAATAAATTTACCATCTTTCATTTTAAATTACAGGATTATTAATAACAAAGTATTTTTTTGGCATAGTCCTGGTTTTATACAGAACAGAACAATATTGATTGGTTTGTTTTAATTTCCACTGTCCAAACGTAACTGTTTTTTTTTTCTACTATATCCTGACAAATGTTTAAACATTTCTAAAGCGAGGATAAGATTACTTCAACTCTACTATAAAAATGACTGTGGATTTGTTGTTAGCTTAGAATAAATGATGTTTCAGGAAATTATAGGGTATTAGGTATATGCTGTTGATTATGCTCCAGAGTGCTGCTCCTAAATCACATTGGTACTTAACCCCTTTGGTATTGTAATATGGAATTAATGTTTTACTTACATGCAATAAATCACACACATCTATTCTAATCAGAGAATTACAGTTCATTAGTATAAGTATACAGTTCCTATTAAAACTGGACAAATGCAGCAGAGGGCAGTTTCACAGGAATCAAAAATATTTTTCTATCATTTTTTTAAAGTGTACTTGTCATGATAGAAATATGTAGGCTGCCATTGCTGGCTGGCTATTCTAAGAATTATTGTCTGACTTTTTCTAGCTTTAATACTTCTGAGTTAGAAACTTAGAATAAAATATACATGAAATGTCTGTATGTTCCAAATCAGAAACTTAGAAATAATATTAGTATCAGCATGACAGCCATGAAGCTAGTATTTTCAAAAAACAAGGTCAGCAATGGCAATCAACATATTTCTATATTTCTTTTAAGAGGTTAAAAAGAGAAACATAAATAAATAAAGAAACATTCAAGTACAAAACAATCTGATTTGCGCAGTAATAGGGACCAAGCTGAATGATCTTCCGCAATATTTAAAATGAAAAAAAAAAAATCCAAGGCTTAACAGTGAAAATATTGTAGGTTGAAAGCAATTAATTAAGATTGTTACATCATCTTCCTCAGTGTTTTCCAATAGCTCTTATGCAGGTATAAAGGTCTAGGTATGTGTGTAAACATTCTAACATACTTCTTTATTTTTTTGAAATGTAACTATTGCCCAATGCAGGATGGAGAAACACATTTAAATGTAATAATGGATCTATTTATACTATGTTTTATTTGTGTAGGTATACCTTCAAAGTCCAAAAAGTTAAACTTCTTAACCATTAGAGGCACCAAATATGGTGAAAGTAACACAGATACTCAAATGGGCAATAGGGATCCTCAGAGGGTTTGAAGAATCAGGAAGTGGACAAATAGCAGGGGGATCTTCATTTCTACCTATTATCATCTGAAAACTCTCATAGATGGACTAGACAGCAGTATTGGTGTTTAAGGCTGGTTTGAATTAGATAACATTGGACCATTTGGTCTGATTAATGCACCCCTTTCTGGATTGTTAGAACTTAATCAAAGTGTGTTCAGACACTGCCTCCTGCGCACAGGTAAGCAATCCATAAAGGTTCCAAGCCTAATAAATGGTCTGGTTTAAATATTATGGAAGACCCCCACACTGTTTTTTTTTTCAGATCAGATCTCGATTCATCAAGAAGGTGGGAGAGTCAGTTGGTGCTGTACTGACATAAAAAAGATATCTGTATCTACTTAGATGCATAGTGCAGAACAAGGGCTTGTAAGTATTTATTGGAGAACGATCTGAAGCAGAAAAGAGCTAAAAAGAGCTCTTTGATAAATGACACCCAAATATGTGGGAAGATTATGATAATGAACTAATTGAAATTCAAGATTCTCCTATTCATTTACATGGAGTTTGAAATAATTTACGTGTAAATAATTGTATTACAACCTAGGCTTTTGCACCAGGAACTCTACATAATATATTGACTGGAGGTGCTTCTTTAAATGCCACCTAACAGTATATATCATTTCAAATTTATACCAATAATAAAATGTCTTATTCTCTAGTAATCATAGAATTTTTTCATGTGTAATTAACTCTTTTACTTTTACAGATAATACTTAGGGCTGCCATTCAGGCTGCTTTTACAGTATACACAAATGTAAATTTATCACATATATATAACTGTGCATATCTACATACCAAAATGGCAGACAGACCAAACTACATAAATAACCTGTGTGGTCACAGACAATCCCTGCAGAGTGTCTGCTCCTTGCAATACCCCCTTGTAGGAAATGGAATTCATAAGGAGAATCAGTTTAGAGATGATGTCATGGACTGTATGGATGTAAGGCAATGTATTGGGTCTGTAAAATGTTAGCTTAAGCTTGACAACCCATATAGATTTCTAAAGATAAATGGCTCATTATGTGTGACACTTTTGTTCCAAATTTATCATAATAAAAGCTATACATTTTGTCAGTTTGGAGCAAATCATTTTAACAACTCATTTCAACATGTGGTACTCTGGAAACTATTTCTTATCTCTGCAATGCTTTCACTCTGCATGCCATGTATACCTGTTCTATATATCACCACCAGGACCATACCAAGCCACACATTTATACCTGTTGCTTACTTATACCTGTGGTGCTAAGACATCCTTTTTCTCTCTCTGACTGGTTGCTTGTCATGTTGTCAAGTTTTTATATGGGCTTTATGTACAAATCCAAAAGTGCAACACAGTGTGTTTTGTGGGACTTGTGACTATTAGACTTTTATCTTGTTGGTCTGCAATTATCTGGATTACGTGAGAACTCTTCAATGACTGTATGGAAATGTATTTTTTATAGATATTCCCATGTAACTATATTGAGGCGCTTTTTAAAATAAATTCTGAATATTTAGGATATAAATTATGTACTGTTGACCATATAAAGTTGGAAGGTGACACTTGTAAATAGGATAGTACATAGCATGTCTAAAATAGATTTAGTGAAATAGATTTACTTCACCATAAGATCCACTGTGATATGAAAAAAGTTGGTGGTCTCTTTTAGATCGCTAGGTATCTTAGAAACAACATTGGATTAGATTAGATTTCTAACAGGTTTGTG
The DNA here is from genome assembly GCF_032062135.1 of Pyxicephalus adspersus. Lineage (NCBI taxonomy): Eukaryota > Metazoa > Chordata > Amphibia > Anura > Pyxicephalidae > Pyxicephalus > Pyxicephalus adspersus. The sequence continues at coordinate 103,985,335 of NC_092860.1, read as the reverse complement.
AAAAAGCTACCTGTGCCGAATGCCCCTTCATACCTTTATAATAATATTTAATATAGCATTTAAATGATCATGTTTAACTCTCAACCAAGATGATCACTGCCCTTTTCTATTATTTTCTATGTGTTATATACAACACTAAAATAAACATATTTATGTTCTGTAAAAGGAGGGCATGCATATGGTGGTAAATATATATATAATATATTACCCAGAGATCATGCTACTTAAAAAATATAAACTAGATCACAAGTACATAATAAAATGTCTCATGTCTTGCATTTTCTTCTCAGGGAAAAGACTGAGTACAAAAGGTTGCTATTAACTGTTAAATACTGGCTTGATCATTGGGAATTGGTCACACTGCCTGCCCAATGAATTGTGCTGTGATTAAATGGGACCACCTTTTACTGAGCCAAAAGGGCAACTTGGTCTTCATGCTCTTTTCTTTCCAATGCTGTTTTAAACAGGCTGTCAGTGAAGTCCACATTGTGCTGCATTATGAATGCACTCTATTATGGTAAGTATTGTTCAATGGAAGCTCAATACAGATGTCACAGCTAATCTCCATTTTCACATGACATAAGTAAGTGGAGGTGCATTCATCTTTAAACTTGGGAAATAAATAAAAATATAAATAATTCCTGATACCAGATTAAGTCATTGAAGGGACGGGGTCAACCAGTGACCGCCATCTCCTATTATGTTCAACCCAATGAAGAGACTGAATTGAGCAATCTACTCATAAAACAGTACTGAGTAAAAAAAAATGTTATTAGAGGAGTATATTCGGGCAGAAAAACAATAACCCCTTTTACGTATAACGTTCCCTTGCATTTTACAGTTAGAAACACATCCAAGGGTTTAAAGAAAATATTACTGCATATGTCCTTTCTTTCTTTTAAACTCAGTAGGCCTAAACCAGGAAAGAAAACTCTACTCCCATGACACATTATAAGATTCCTCAATTCTGCTTTATGTAAGCTCTGCTGTCACCATGATGCGCAGAAACAGTTGGGAAAAGAAACATTTTACATTTAATAAACTGCACATTAGCTGCTTTCCAAATTCCAGGAAGGGAAAAAGAACTGTCGGATGGTTGAGCTTTAAAATTTCCACCTCTTCTCGTTTTATAAAAAATAACCTTGAATTCCTTATAAGTTTCTCTTTAAACATATTATTCTATTTGTACTAATAGTTATTTTCATCATCTGTTATTTAAGCATCAATGGTCTCAAGCTGCGTGTTCTTTTGAGTGTGATGAAGAACTACTAAGGATAGCATTCTTCCTCTACTACGGATTGTGGTCTTTCAGAACAGAAACCTCACTTCCTGAAATTTATTCTTCAGCATGAGACGAACGCCATCAATATATTTAAAAAAAACTCTCGTCAGTAACTAAAAAAGGACTGACTGATATATTAGGAAATGGATACTTCTTTCTCATCCATCACTCTTACAGAACACATCCTGAAGTTCCACACAGGTATCATTCCAAGGCGGAAAGCACAAATACTAAGAGGATTCATTTAACAGCAAATGATGTTCTTAAGGTACAGAGCCTTTGGCAGATATTTTATTTGAGGTTGTATACCCAGCAATATTATGCTGGCCAAGAACATTTCACACAAACACAGGAATGCTTTACAAAGTGTTTTGCTATTTCATTCCCAATTTACCACTAAACTAGTCTATCCCTTTGATGTCCTAGTCAGAAAATTGGTTATATCAAGGGTTTGTTGGTGTGTGTCAGCAGATATCACACTTACAGGTCAACCAGACTTTTAAAACAATTTGATCTAAATTTAGAACTTTAGTCTGGGTCGTTGCATTCATGTTAGTTCCAGGAACAAGGTTTATTTTATTTGTGTATTTAAGAACAACCTTCTATTGTCACTATATTAATTTCTTTTGCCAACTTAGGAAGTTTTCTTACTAGGTGTTGCCTGATTTAAAAACCTATCTTTAGCCAAAACTGTTTGGGTAGAGTGGGGAAGGATGAAAGCCCCTTTCTGGTTTTTACTTTACTCCTTGTCTTGTAAAATGTTGCCCCCAGAACAGAAAATGGGAGAAAAACTTGAAAGGAGTTTTAGCTGTTTTCTACTACACGATTTACAACCTGCAACCTACCTTACAACCTAATATAGTAGTTGATTCCCAACATTCACATTATTTATTAAGCAAAAGACTTTCGAATTCAGACATAAGGTTCATTTCACCAAGCTTGAAGAGCTGAAAATAGCCATTACTAGGCTAAAATTAACAATCATAATGGCAAATAGCATTCCCTATAGCTTAGAGAAATCAGCATAAACAGCCTTTCTCAATCTTTCTTTACCCCAAAGGAACCCTTGAAATTAATTTCAGGTCTCAGGGAACCCCGTAATAAAAAATAGGTCATAATGCCACCCTTCAAAAAACCTAAAAGATTACTAGTGTTACCATACTGACCATACAGCACTGAACCCAGAACTATGCAGACACCATCAAATAAGAGGTCAATTAGTAAAATCTTAATAAACCTTCAACAACCACTGAAGGAAGCCCATTTATATGCTTGTTAATGCAATTATGTAATCCACCAAACATATAAGCAAGTAGACATTGTCAAGATAACCTGCTGAATTTCAAGCATCAGAATGGGGAAAAAAGGTGGTTTAAGTGCCTTTGGAAATGGCATACTTGTTGGTGCCACCTGGGTTGATCTGAGTTTCTCAGAAATCTGCTAGGATTTTCATGCACAAACCTGGGCTTACAGAGAAAGGTTCAAAGTTGCAGTTCTCTGTGTAAAAATGCCTTGCTCGTGTCAGAAGTCAGAGTAGAATGGCCAAACTGATTCAAATTGATATAAAGGCAAAAGTAACTGCACTCCTTACACTTGAAGTATGCAGAAGACCACCTGAGGATACAATTCACACAGACTCACCAAAATTAGACAAGAGGGGATTTGAAATTGTTGCCTGGTATGGTGAGTCTTGATTTCAGCTGCAACATCTTCATGGTGAAGTCACAATTTGGTTTCAACATAAAACTGTGTATCTATGCTGCCTTTATAATAATGGTTCAGGCCGGTGGTGTAATGGTGTGAAAAATATTTTCTTGGTACACGTTGAGCCCCTAAGTACCAAATAAGCATCATTTAAATGCCACAGCTTACCTTAGCATGGTAGATGACCAAGTCCATTCCTTTATGGATGCAATGGACCAATCTTCTGTTGGTTACTTCCAGCAGGAAATCTCAAATCATCTGAAGATCTGGTTTCTTGAACTTGACAATAAACTCAGTTTACCCAAATGGCCTCCACAGTCACCAGATCTCAATTTAATAGAACACCTTTGGGATGTGGTAGAATGGGAGATTCACATCATAGATTTGCAGCTGACAAATCTGCAGCAATTGTCTGATGCTATCATGTCAATACATACCAAAATCTCTGTTAAATGTATCCAAAACATTGTTGAATCTACAGTATCCCGGACCAGACCTCATGTTAAAACCACAAAGTAGGTCTAGTCTCTCCAAATGAACATTGAAAAAGTACCAAAAAACGGACACACAAGTAAAAAAGTAATATTACAAATTACAGGTTTATTGCAAAGAATACTTGCATTACTATGATAATATAGTAAAATTACCTGTGAAAGCTAAAAATGCAATTACCTGAGATAATTATATATAAAAAAGAAAAGAAAGTGATTTATTAAAACTTGTCCCTCCCACAGTGAATACAAATGAAATACTGTACACATGACATATCATCTAAATAACTATTTTAATGTTACTTTATAGACAAAAAGCATAGAGTTGCTCACACGACCTTGTTGCAGCCAGTGTTTACAATAACAGAATGTTTAATAAATGAATATGTCTATATCTTCACACATACATATACACTCAAATATTCATAAATTACACACACAAACTCACTTTTATGGACAATATATTTAAATTAATAAAAATATTTTAAAACACAGGGATTTAGAGCAGAATTACAAAGTCCTTTTTTGTCTGTTTAATTTACATGTTTTAAAAATAAATGCCCGTTCAGAACATATCCAAGCAGTCCGCAGTAACTATACAATGTAGCTGGTGAGGTCCAGCAAATATGACGTCACATCGATGATTTGGTCTAGAATTCCTGCCCTGGCCACCCTGCGAATGTTTCTGTCCACTTGTTCACACTGTGAACCCAGGTATCCTTTTTTACATAAACACTTGTTTGGCCTCACACAGACACCTCCATGTCGACATGCTGGTTCACATTTTGCTGTTAAATAAAAAATACAAAGCCAGTTAATGGGAGTTCCAGAAACATGAAGACAATACAGTCAGAAAATATAAGATGAAAGCAAGCTTATACACTATCATCAATTCTATACTTTCTCTGCCCTCTTCCATGGTAAACAACTGGTGCAGCATATGGAAAAGTTAGCAATCTTGTTCCCCTTATTTTCTATAAAATATAATGCTGAAAGCCAGGGTTGTGGGACAAATTTAGCATATAGCATTTATTATCCATCTTTTTTGTGGATCTATAATGTCCAAAAGGCAATATCCACTTTTGTCTGTTCCTGTTTACAGCTAACTATAACAGCTCAACAAAAGTTTTTTTCACTTGCCAGGAATTTTTCAATATATTTAGTGTATTTCAGGTCTGCTGAATCCAGAAATGACATGAGTTTCATTGAATTGGCTCTAGTTTATGTGATACAGGAATCGGAACAGATGATTTTACCAACAACAAATGTTAACACAGCATATTATTATCAATCTTTATTTACACCGATGTTTTGCATTTTATATATTAAATGTAGCAATATTTTCATGAAGCTTTCATTTGCCTTCTTTTTATTCATATATTTTTTTTTGCCTTCTTTTTATTCATATATATTTCTTTCCTAACAAGTGGGAATGACCAAGATGACCTGTGCCGCATGCTGCTGATGTTCCCATAACAGTGCTCAGTACACTCCCTGATATTCCTGTATCTGACATGGAGGATATACAGGGTTTGGAGTGTAATCCAGAAGTTAGCAGTGGAAGTGAATAAGAAGGAAGTGTTTCATCAAACCAGTAGTTCTCCCAAGAAGAGCTCAATGATTTAATATGTGACCTGTCTGTCTGTCAAAACAAGCATCTGAACTTTTAGCATCCAGGCTAAAAGAAAAGAACTGTCTGAGACCGGAAGATGTGCCCTCCAAGGAAAAACATGAAAAAAGGTGCAGTGAACATCATTACCAAGCCAATGGTTGACAAACAAAAAATCATTCTCCCTCCACTACACATAAAGTCTCCTGCTGTTCTGGTGCCACGTACAATATGTTTCCTTCATTTGGTGACAACTGTGTAGCAGATTATTCAAAAAGTTTCCATCAAAACAACCTAAATTATAATATTTTACCAATTAGATTGAGTACTGAAAAATTAAAAGCAGGAATCTTTGATGGACCCCAGATTCGGAAACTGATAAATGATTCAAATTTCACAAGTTACATGACTCATACTGAAGTTTCTGCCTGGCACAGCTATGTCATGGTTGTCAGGAACTTCTCGGGTAACCATAAAGCCCACAATTATGTAGAACTGGTGCAAAACTTGCTCTTAAACTTTAAAAATGTGGGTGCTACCATGGGCATAAAGGTACACCACCTCCATAGCCATATGCAAAAACTTCCAGAAAACCCTGGCGATTTGAGTGAGGAAAAAGGAGAGAGGTTCCATCAAGATATAAAGGTGATAGAAGAAAGGTATCAGGGTAGATGGGATAGACAAATGATGGCAGACTACTGCTGGAGCCTTCAATGTGATTGTCCTGATCATCATCATAAAGGGAAATCATACAAACAGAGTTTTTCAATGACTTCTTTGTGATTAGTTCTGTAAATATACTGAATATAGAATATATTGACATTAAGTATTTCATTCATCAAAATTTAATTTTGAATATGTAGGCAGATCTAGTTTAATTTTGCTTAGTTTTCATGTTTCATTACTTTTCTATGAGGGTATTATTGAGGTCATTATTTCAAAAACTAGAGCCAATCTAGCAAAACCAATACCATATTTGGAATCTTTACATCAAACATAACCTAAAATGACATTAATCAATTGTTCTTTTTCCTCTCCTGCTGTTCTGGTGCCACTTACAATATGTTTCCTTCATTTGGTGACAACTGTGTAGCAGATTATTCAAAAAGTTTCCATCAAAACAACCTAAATTATAATATTTTACCAATTAGCTATGTACATTTTTCCTAAAGCTCTTTAAATAATTGAGATATTTATATACCTAAATGTCCATAGCCTGATCATTGGCACATTTTAATGAACCATGTTTGTTCTATATAAAGTAGACAGAAAAGGAGGATTTTTTCCAAAATCAGTCCTTGTGTTATTGCACAAACAACAAGTTAAAGTTGTATTACAAGACCTAAATTAGAATGGGCCTACCAGAATATTGAAATAATTAAAATTAGTCCATTGAAAGCTTTGTAATATTTGTAAATTGTTTTTAAATACAGACTACAACCTCCGGCCAGATATTAACAACTCATTCCCTACTAGCCTAATCAGCACTTAATTATTTGCTTAATTACATAATACATATTGTAATGGCATAAATATGTTCATCCTCAGAGAACTTCAGCAAAATCTGATTGTACAAAAGCCATAATATTTCCTTTTTTCCCTGGCCAGCATGCTGGGTGGTGCACTTTTTTCACAAGGTTAAAGAACTAAGGTCTAAAATTTGTATTATTTAAACTGATCAGAAAAGTACTGGCAGTGACAGTTTCTGCTGCTAGCTATAAATAATTTGTATTTGACAGAAACAAGAACACACATTGTTATCACTTGTCCAAAAAAGAAAACAAAGCCTTGAACCCTTAAAGAAGAACTAAAATTAAAAATGAGGACATTGTGAGCAGGCAGGTTCTTTATTGCAGAAGGACAGGTGCTGTGTGAAGATTTTACCTTACTTCCTGTGTGGTGAAGCCATTGTCAGTAGGACAGGAAGTGAAGGGAAACATCTTTAGTTTTTGATAGGGTGCCAACGTGTACCGCTATTGGCTAACCTTTTATTATCGTAATTGTGCATTTACTATTTTATAAAATAGTTTTCCCAATATAAAAACTAGAATATCCAACATATTGGACTCCCTAAGTCTTATCTAGGTGATCTAGTCTGGGTATATATGTGAAAACTGTGAGCCATTCATTTGAATAGGAAATGCCTCAAGTAAAAGGTAAAGTTGTAAATCCAATTATTTTTCTGTTCATTTGGTTCTCAGGGGAAATACAAGGTTTATCCAATAAAACAATGAAAAAATATTATATTTAATGTTCAATTAAGTCGTAACAACCACTTAATGATTTTATTATAGTCCATTTTTTGGATGGCTCTTATAGGTTCTTGTGCTTTGCATGGCCATTCTCCATTTTATAGCATTTGTATCTCTGTCTTCATTATGGTATGTATATATCCCACAGTGAGTTTTCAATGGTCTGGCAAAGCTAAATGCATAAATTCGATTAGTTGTTGTGGATAACCTTATACTTTTGCATGCAGTTGTGGAGGACCAGCCTGTTTCTTTCTAATGTAATCATTGAATAAATCATTATTGTTTTTTGTATTTAGTAATAGACTAAAACATAGACAAGTAACATAACTCCAAACAAGGCATATTATCAGATTATCTCAAATCTAGGTGCTGTACTGTGGATCAACTGAAGAAAATTTCCATCATAGTACAAAGACAGCAGTAAGGCTCATATGTCATATGGTATGCAAAATGTCATTATACGGAGAAATTGGGCCTTTTCCAGCATTGATCCACCACAATAAAATTACAGCTACAAAAGTATCAGGGTCCCAAATTATATATTCAAAGGCACCCAGAAACCTATAGACCATTTACGTCACAATTCTTGGTAATGTCACTAAATCCCTGTAATCCTTTTTCTCTCGAGTTACATGAATTTGAGTATAGTTCAGAGTATTTCTGTGGGGCAATGATGATAAATTAATGGAAAACACATAGCAAAAGCATGGTATTCATAATAGAAAAATTACTAACCCATTCGACAGAACTCTCCTTCCCATCCTTGATTGCAACAGCATTTTCCAGTGGGTGTACAATGGCCATTTTTACAGTGACGGGAGCATTCTGAGGACAGCGGTTGTGGAAGGAGAACAGGCCGCTTGCATTCTTCAGGCATTGTTGGCCTGGAAAGCAATAAAAATGGCAAATGTTCACATTTTGTAATTATACAAGTGATTTAAATGCAATAGATATCCTTAGTGGCAACTATTTTAGGGACCTACATAGTAAGACAACTTTACAAATGGAAACCACTTCATAACCCCAAAACTCCATACTAATTGTGGGACAGATATATCATTGATCAATGGAGCAGGTAAATCATTTTTTTTAACTAAAGAAGGAGAGTTTTGATACTGTGAAGTTTTTATTTGGCCTCTGGTATTCATGAGGACTTTGCTCCACCTTTTACAGAATGAATCAAGTTTAAATATCATTCAATGAGCATTGAAAAAATGCCTTAGAACTGAAACTCTCCCCATAGATGCCATAAAATCCAATAAAGCTTTACAGGGGTTCGGACTTTTTCTTACTCAATCCAAAAGTAAAATAAAAATGTTATGAATGCAGTTACAATTCATTGTCTAAGATACAGCAGCTTTCTATCACAGCTTTCCCATGTATTGTTTCCATTTAGAGATTTTGGAAAAGCTTTTTCTGTTTTTAGTACCCAATTACTGCAATCTTAGGTATTGTACAACTTCTGACTTTGTTAGGATAGTATAACTTTTTTAAGGTGTTTTTTGTCACTTTAATCATGCAGGGCAAAGCAGCGTATGCTGTAATACAAACATTCCCAAGTAATCTACACTTTAATTAGGCTCCCTACTGCTCTGATTAGGCACTGGTACAAAAATGGAGTAAATGTAAAGCTCACCGGGATTGGGGGTACTAAACTGGCATGAAATGGTTTTGGTTACTTGTGGCAGTAAGGGAACTATCTTTAGCTTATTCATCCAGATAGATACTCTGAAGTGTAATGTTTTGATGAGCAATCATGGTGGGTGACCTGCACCACACTACTTTATCATTCTGGCAATTTAAGTATAACAAAAATCATACACTTACACAAATATACTAACAATGGAGAACATTTCTAAAAAAAATATATTCATTTTGCAAAGTTGCTCTATAGTACAGTAGATTTAGTTGGCTTCAAAGACTGAAAGTGTTCTTCTTTAGACTCCAGGCACAACCAAACCCTCATTAGTACTACATCCTAGCAAGCAGAAAACTTGTATTTGCTCCCAGGTGCAAGCAATTAAAACACATAATAAATCCAGTGACAGTAAAGCACTGAAAAGTGCCAATAAATCGGCACCATAAATGCTTGTGTACAAGTGTAGGCTGTGTTCTAGAGTTCAGAAAGACACTACAGCACACTTACCATACACATATTTGGAATAAGAAAAGGGACTTTGCAGTATCTACTAAATTAAATACAAAATAACTGCAGATATGCAAAAATATATTAGCTAAAACATATATTTTTATTTGTGAAGTGTACAAACCTAAATAAATGGAATAATTGCTACATGTTTTGCCAAAATGAATAATGTGAGGTGTTATTCTTACTTTATGCGAAAATAAGATCAATTGCTTGTGTACACACATTAGACAGACAGTACATAGCTGTGTCTCCTTGTAGCTGATCATACTGTCAGCAAGCATTTGAGGGTCCTAGGACAAGATCATACTAATTAATAATACCCCCTTAAAAATGCTCCCCTCTTATCTTAATAGGTACCAGATAACTGGGACTGTTCTGATCCTATTTAAACAAAACTTTGAAGGTGAGTTAGTGAAGGTCACTTGGTCACAATTTTAGCTTCTCTGTATTCCCCAGGATCCAGTTCAGAGGTGTGTGATACCATTTTCTCCTAGGTGGAAGACTGAGGTAAATATAAACCCTAACTTTATTTTTTACAGGTATTTTCTACATCTAATAGCTGACTAGGTCACTCGTAAGGGAGAAGTAGAGGGCAGGGCCAGAACTATGTGGGTAGACCTTGCATTTTTTTTACTATTTCTGCCTAAAATTCCAGCTACTGACAAAACTTTTTCATTTGTTCTGAACAGAGTGGTGGCAAGATAGGACCATTATCACTTTTCTGGGCATTATGTGAAAATATTAAAATAAAACTCTCCAGTGTGGACACAAACTGCATCAAAATACACTCCATGTCCATGTGACAACAATTCCCCCCATTCTTTTTACTGCTGTTACAGGAGCAGAAAGCGAGGAGAATTTTCTCCAAAAAAGTCAAGGACAGATATAGAAAATAAATGTTTGCTCTTTAATCAAAATTGAACAAAAAATGTCGCCTAGTGATGGTTATCTCCCAAATTCAGGCTGCAGTTAGCCTTTTCCAATCATTCATTAACCAAAAATATCAATTAATATACACGTAATATACACTTTCATCAGTGAAGCTGGGTGATCCAGCAAACCTGGATTTTTTTTTATTGAAAAGGTATTTCTATTTGTTAGCAAATGTTTTAAATCCTGGACCAGATCCATTTCGGGTTTGCTGGATGACCGAGCTTCACTGATGAAAGTTAATTTTTTCCAGCCTTGGAGAGCTTTAATAAATCAGGCCCATAGATTTAATGCCTATAATTTATTAAAGCTCTCCAAGGCTGAAGAGGATACACATGGATCTGGTCCAGGATTGAAAACATTTGCTAACAAATAGCAAATGGCTTCTAAAATACCCATTTCAAGTTTGCTGAATCACCCAGGTTCACTGGTATAAGTGTATTCTTCGAGAGCTTTAATAAATCAGTCCCAATGACTGCAAGCTTCCTAGATCACCACTATGCTTCACAATTGAATTGTTTAGTGCAAACTATACTCTTTGATTACTGTACTCTTATAATCTTTTTGGTGCAATCTTTTTTTCTGATTTTAATTGCATGCATTTTGACAATTACTCTAGTAATTGTTAGTTTCTTGAAGGTTCAGTAGATAAATTTTGGGGTTTATAGAGACTTCTTTTAGCATGGAACAATAAGCTTGTTGGCTGAATTTGCTGGACCTGCCAGTACTGGACAACTTAGCAGCCTTTGCCTCTCATAAATTATTTTTTATTTTCATTTTACTATATATGTAATATGGTAATCGTTTTTTACAAATCAAAGCAAACAGTTCTTGCTTCTAATTTTGATATAGTAAATATTTAAAGATTTATTTTTGTACTTCTAACTATTAGCTTGTAGTTAATATTACTTATACGAGGCACAACATTAACGTCTAAAAGTATTTACAGTGGGCATTACATTCTTTAATTACTTTGTATACATCACTATTTAAGGTATGAAGCTCTACATATATTTTTTGGTTTAACAAAATGTCTTCTAGGAGTATAGAGGCCTAAAGAAAACATTTCTATAACCTGAAAGCTAAATCTGCCAAAATAAACACACTGTTATAGAACGAGCATATTGAAGTTGAAGCTTTCTTTATAAGTGAGCGTGTTTTATAGCTATTTCAATATATATGTTGCCTTGCATGCATTCACATATTTTAATAGGCCCTATAAATAATTGCACCTGTGATCCAGATCAGTTAGAAATTAAATATATAGCAATAGATTTTCCATAAACATGACTCCCTTAATACCTTTACAATTACCAGATTTTGTATTTGTTAAGAAAATTGTATCACATCATAAAACTCCAAAAGTAACAACCAATGCACATCACATAAAATGTTTCTATGCTTAATACAAGCTTACTAACGTCTATGTTTTGACCATAATATCTGATTATATGCATACTGGAAAGCATATGAAAGTGGACCTGTTACTTACACTAAAGCCCATGTTAAAAGATTTTCTAGAATATGCAGAATGTATATTATGGGTGTACTTTTGCTTCCAATACTACATGGGAACAATGTAGATGGGTTGCCTTGTACTTTACTTGGAACTTCGAGAATGAACCTTAAAATTCTTCATGTTAGCGTAATGTCGCTGATGAGATTTTCATTGTATCAGGAAGGAAAAAATATTACCCCATTTCTGAATATGATAAAAAATATTTATAGACATCTCACAAACCTACACCATTAAAATGATTATAATTTGGATTTTTGAATAGGTCCAAATAGAAATTCATTATGAAAATTAACTTAATATATTTAGTTTATTCAAAAGCAGGCACGCCAATCTGACTGCAGAACCTCGGTGAGTTCTCTGTAGTAAAGAAGATGCCTACTTTTTAGTTTTGGAGCTGAAGGAAGTTTTTTTTTCTTTTGGTAGGTAATATCAATGTACAAGAAGACCTGCAGAACCATGGTGAGTTCTTTAAATGCAAAACTTTTGGTATTTTCATACAGTTTTTTTTCCATCTATATCTATCTTTAAACATACTTTTAGATGGCAGCAAAAAAAATGTATCAGGATAACGTACCTAGTGGTGACAGTTTAAAAAGCATAACTGAGGTTCTACCATTTTCTCATACATAATTTCTCAGCCTTTGTTTATCCCAATAAAACAATGTCACTGATCATATGATAAGGTTTATGGGAAGATGACTGAAGAGGAGGTCGAGCTAATTACCTTACAGTACCTACTACATTATGGTACTTGCATTGAGTTTGAAACTCCTATTAAAACTCAAATAAAATTGTATAACAAGAGTTTATTGTGCTGTGAACTATGCAATGAGGGATCTAATTAAAAATGTTTTGGCACAAGATTCACACAATTTTTATCCAAGTTCCACACATTTTTCTAATTGGATTCAATTAGGAAAATGTGAATCCTAAAGAAAAGTTGTTTAAATCTTAAAGCATAGCAGCAGTATTTACATTTTTCAAAGTATCCAAAGATAATAAGAGTATTTGCATACTGGTACAACAAAAGCTTAACTTGCTACACCTAGATTTTCTTTATATCATTTAAAACTTTAAATAACAAATACTGGAAACCACCCTAGTTCTGAATGTTGGTATGGATGAAATAATAGATGTAATATATACAATCCTATTTATAGATTTTCTGGCATGAAGAAATGTCATTCTTTTCATATTCACGTTTCCAAATAACTGCGTATCAAATGATTTAAAGTATGGCACATTTGCTCTCGACCTCGTCTGGTACTGAGTTATGTCATGTTTGAAAGGCCTTGTGCACTCAGAATGAAAATTAACCTATACACTGCCAGCTTGCCCAGAAAAGGGATTAATAGCTCAGAGGTTATTGCAACTGCTAAACAGTTTGCAATACTAGCAGGGTGGTCGCAAAAACAACACCTGCTGCATAAGTACTTAGCAGCTGGGTCAACAGGCCCTGTAGGAGTTTGTCAACTAAAAGGGCCACTTGCATTAAACTCTTCCTGTGCCACAGGGAGAACCATGCTGCTGGATGTTCTACAATGAGCAGATTTTCTAAAATAAAAAGACACAACATTTTTACTGACTGAACAATACAAACCAAACTGATGAGAATTCTTTTCATGACCTTTTATTTTTAATAGTATGTCAGATTCATATTATTGAAATGTCAAGTAAACATTTTATACTTTCTTTGCTTTCTTTCTTTGCTTTGTTCCTTATTTTTTTACATAACATTTTTATTGGTTTGTGCATTGTTCCTTATTTTGCCAATGGTATAATTTCTACAATGTTGCAACCCAAAGCAAACAATCAGGAATTCCATTTAAAAGGATTGATAATACTACACTAAAACCTAGAATCTGTTTGGATGTAGTTTATTTTACTTGTTATTATGCCTTACAATAACATCATTTTTACGCTGCTCCAGTATGCCATTTGGCACAAACATTCAATAAAATGGAAACAAATTACATTTACCAAAATTAGGCTGTTTTATAAAATAAACTTTGCCTGTATACTTAGCATGCCCCCAATGGACATAGAACTGCACACATTAAAATACATCAGCAACCTGTTGCAAAAAAATGCCATCTGCACTGTGATTAAGAACAATGGCCAGCGTTAGAAAAAATATTATTAGATGATTATTTTAGTGCATGACTGGGTTTTAGCAGAGTGTTAGTTTATAGAAGAGGGGTGAGCTAGTGTGCTGAATATTTCCAAACAACACACTTGTTACTCCAAACATCACACACTTCTGGAACATATATATAACCACATAATAAAAGCTTTGCATTGTGAATAGTAGAAATGTGTTTTGCGGTCAGTGTGGGTGTTCTCAGGGCTACGCACATCTTTCATTGACTGTATCGAAGACATTATGCTGAAAACTGCTGTATAGCACGACAAACACATTACACATTTTAAAATGTGCTTTAAGTGGAATTTTATGTCCTCCTGGGCATCCATGCTCTAGGCAGCTGTTTTCATGAAAGCCACCTTATCTTTGTTAAAGTGGTGAACTTTTTTGAATCGTTTAGAAATCCTTGTCTGTGGCTGATGTTGTTTAATGAATGAGAATTTGGGGAAAAAATTGCTTTTTTTTACAAATGCAACCCATTCCTTGATATTTTTACTTAGATTAGGCAAAATTCTTTTTAGTATATTTAGTCTAAAATGTTGATACATAGCTGCTCTGATATATCAGCAGGCTAGCCAGTACAAAGATTAATAATTACTTACAAAATAAAGTCATTCATAGCCTAATGGACTTTTGGTTACAATGAATAAGGCAATTACTTTTGACACCATTAGTTTTTGAGTATAACCTCCATTATTTGAACAATATATTTTCTTATATTACAGTGTGCAAACCTCTTTATTGTATTATTGGAGCAAAGATGTAGTCATAGTATTGTTTACGTTTATGCGGGGTATATCAGTAATACCAGATGATTCACAAATAAAATGATACTGGAAGCTAGGATATTCTTTTCCTTTTGACATTGTCATTCATTAGTTATAAAGTACTTTGAATGAAACCTTACAAGATAAATGAAAAAACACTGCCTGCTCTTTGTTCCCAAACAGTATATGAAAATCACATTACTGTGTCAAAACGAATCTAATATCCAATTTATCCATCGACACTATGGGGTCAATGGGTTTAGCATTCCTGTAGTCTGGCTCCTCCATATCCTCTCAGATACTCAATACAAAACATCCTTCTCGCCCACACACACAACAAGTAGGAGCACTGCAATGGGAGGTCTGGCCTTTCAGGTATGACATTCTGGGACCACCCTACTAGTTTACTTGAATGTAAGAACAAAGTCAAGGTCAATTAAGATGTTTTTTTGTAATCAGATCCCAACGGTTGACAGAATTTGCTGAAAGAGAGCGACATTAAGCCCAACCAGCAAACTGAATAAATCCTACATTCATGTTTGCTGTAGAGCTATACGTCAGTTTTAAGTCATGGTGTGCATTTGTCATAAAGCAAAGGATCTACCTCCCTGCCTTCTTTTTAACCACTTCACAGGATAACACCACTATGGGCTTTCTGGTCTTGGTTTCCAAGGTAATTTTGAGTTATTTCTCTATGTTTACGTTCTTTTCTAGAAGAATGCTACGCTGTCCATTTATTTCTAAACGTTTACTCTGACTGTAAACACAGCCATTTTGGGACCTGCATGTCTGTTGGCCATTATAATCAGAGAAAGTTCGGCTACATTTATATACACATACAAGGTGCTCTGTATACTACCGCATTCCTGTCATTCAAATACGCAAAAGATTCTACAAAAGCAAAAGGTTGTCTCAAAAGCTTCCATTGCAGGTGATAATTCACTTTGCAAAGTAAACAGCCTATATTCCTTTAGTAAACCAAGCAGTTTTTGTTATAAAACGAATAAATGTTTAAGCTTTTTTATCATGTCATGAACCTTAAACATCAGAGTTCATACGCTTGGTAAGGAGATCTGTTTAGATCATACATCATCTTTTCAAGAAGAATTGTTATATCTTCATATTTACAAGGCTTGCAAATGTTAACCACTGATCTGTAATTCGGTGTAAAAACTCACACATCCAAATACCTATTACTAACTTTTATCAGATGTTACCCATTATTATATGCTTCTTAATAAAAGCTGATATTTTATAACAGAAATTTATAACCTATTTAGCTAGTTGTTTATTGGAAATGTATTTTTTTCACTTGCAGTAGAATGGAGTTTATTTTATTTTTAACTCTTAACGTAATTCAGCGAGAGAAGACAATGTATGTGACAAGTCAGGAATATTAAGTATTAACTCAAGCTAACCCAGGAACACAATTTTTATTCAGTTCTCAAAACCTTTTTGGATCTATGCCTGCTCTTGTGTAAGTCAAATAGGTGGATTCTCCACTCACTTGATGTGTTCCTGGCACGGGAATAACTGAACATGCAATGAGGGAGATTGGGAGTCAGAGTAAAAGTTGAGCCTTCCCCGCAGGAAAGATTATGCTACCAAGTGACCATGTCTGCAGGCAAATCACCAGCAATAAAAGAAGCCCTGTTGAAGTCCCTCAGCCCTTTGATTACTCCTTATTTACACATTTTATCACAAATGTAGCTTTTTAACATTTGTGTAAAGGTTCACTTTTGATGGCATATTTAGCTATTTTACTGTTTTTATGACATAATGTTAACATGATAATCTTCATTTGAATAGTACTAGAAATGTGCGCTAATGTAAAAAAAAACAAAAAAAAAAGTCTAAAAATGCTGCACAAAAAATTTTTCTGTTTCTTTCACTCAATGCAAGTCTATTAGTCCAGTCTCAGTATTACACTATCTATGCAACCATATATGTAACAGTATTGATCAAGGGCTGACTGTCTGTCCTAAATGCAAGAAAATCTGACAAAATAACCCAAAATATTTGATTCTTTAAAATACACTCTAGAGCAGTGGTCACCAACCTTTTCGATCCCGCAGACCATAAAAAAACGGCTTCTGAAGGCCAGGGATTCGAATAGGGGATGTGGTCTGAGGCTCTGGCCGGTGCGTCCCCCCAGCGGTGTACCTCTCCTGACCTCGCTTGGGGGTGCACTGACCAGAGCCGCGGACCCCCAACATTTTTTTTGCAGACCACCAGTTGGCGACCACTGCTCCTAGAGTATATGCAATATTTTGAGTAAATGCTGTTTAAATTAAACTTACCTTTTAGGATCAACAATCTTGTAGAGTTTTCCACTATGTGACTGTGTCATACTTTTACTGTTTGACAGAATGTAGACTTCACCTGTTAGAAGAAAAAGTACAGGGGTTTACAACAAAACTTTGTCAGGTGTCAAAAAATCTTACAGGATAGAGTGGGGAATGATAAAAATGTCCTGTCTGACTTTTATTTGGGGATATATCCCTTCACTTTTTGTTCTGGTGTCAGGAATCTAAAGAGAACCTCTCAAAAGTGAGAAGATATCCCCGGTTACTGAGTTTATAATGTAACAGCTGTCCACTGTTCCAGTGACACATGTAAAATTGTTGATTTATCACTTTCTGCCCTAGGGACAATATGGCTGTTAAGACAAAAGGAAAGGTTGGATCTGCACACAGGTGGCAAAACACCAATTAATACATTATGGGGGTTTTGAAGCTTAAACACTTTATCCACTAAAAAAAGAAAAACATACTTTAAACCTGGACACAAGAAAGTTTATGTCCAGAGTTACATGACATTAATCTGAACAAAAGTGTTGTGAGGCACAGTTCATTGATTTACCTAATTCATCTTCTCCAAATCCCTGTATATGACCTGTGAAGGGTGCTCTGCAGGATGCTCCACTGCCCAGACAAAACGGTTTTTCTTGCCACTGTTTAGTGATGGCGTTTTGATGGAGTGTTACAAAGTTTCTGAAATGATACATTTATAACTCAATGGTATTCCTCAACAAATACAGTATAAGGCCATAGATCATCAAATAAAATGAATGATAGTGAATGTAAAATCACATGAACCGTTACATATTTGTTTCAAAACTTTACATATCCAGCTGTAGCACGGCAGTCACTGTTTTCTGTTCCTGATAAATGATGGCGCTAAAGCTGTCAGTGACAGTAAAGTTTGACAGCTTAATGCGGCTTCTAGTATGTGCTGCTAACAGCTTTAGCCAAACTATGTTGGCTTAGCTCATAGCTGTCTAAGGGATGATGCAATGGGGCTGATTCAGTAAAGCTCTCCAAGTCTGGAGAGGACACACAGAAAAACTGCAGTGGATTTTTTAAAAATCATTTGCTATTTGATAGCAAATGTTTTCAATCCTGGGCCAGATCCATTCCATATTTTTGGGATCACCCAGCTTCACTGATAAAAGTGTATCTTCTCCAGTCTTGGAAAGCTTTAATAATTCAGGCCCAATGTATTAAATATTTAGATGAGACAATGTGCAGAGAAATTAAAAACTAAAAGTAAGACATAAAAACAATTTAAATAGAATTTATTGTGATTTTGTACATTTTTACCTTGTTCACTATGGTTAGGTTAAAAAATAAAGTTATTATTATTGTGTTTTTTACTTAGGTACAAATAAAATGTTGTATGTATATTTATTATGAACTTTACTATTTAGCCAGCAAATGGAGCTCAAGTCCCCTTTTCCTAATACTCAGCTTGTTTAGGTTTCAGTTGTGTTGAAAGAACCCTGTTGTGTACTGAACTTGTTATCACTGCAGTAACCTGTTCATTATCAGTTTGCTCAATTTAAAAACATTTCACATTCACATTTGTTATGTATTAGAACAACAACAGATAATTGAAACACATTTATAGCTAGGAAAGACAACATGAAAAAATATTGACATACCCATAGCGATCACCAAATACGTGGCTCCCATACAGCCTTTCTGACTGACATCCTCTGTATATAAAACCACCAACCATGTGCCCACTGCTCAGAGGTTTGAATTCTAAAAGTGGAGGCTCACTTTCTGGAAAGGAAATGGAACTATTGTAGCATTAGGCCAAAACAGTACAGAAGTAGGTTGGGGCACTATAGAAGTCAGCAACAAAAACAGTACAAAAATAGGTCAAAACTTTAAACAGGTAAAACGGAACAGCACATAAGAAGGCCAGATCAGTAACAGTAGTAATACCAGATTTTATCCCTGCTTTCAGATTATATCCTTCCATATATCCACAGTACAGTTTTTAGAGATATATAAACTTATAGTGAGGTCAATGTTTTATGGAAAAATATATTTATATTATTAAATATATTTATAAGTATTTTTTTGTATTTGTTAAATCTGTAAATTTAAATGCATGGTTAAATCTGTCCCTGGAAGCAGCCAGTGGTTTTTGAAACATAAGAGGGCGAATCCTTCCAAATAATACAATAAAAATTACCTGGAATATGAGACTGGCAAAAGTTAGAGCTCAGTGATTTATACTTCATTGTACAACAGGTTTTATATAATGGTGATAGGGGGAGGTATATACATGGGCTTACAGTTGTGGAAGAGAATAAAGAAGTATAAAGTCAAATAAGTAGCCTCAAGGTAGGGATATGACACAGAAAGGTGTACAATTTCCTTAAGGATATCCCAGTTACAAAAATGCCTAAAATATTTGCCAAATACATCTATCTATTCAAATGGTAAATTTTGTTAAATATCTGCTTTATTAGGTATATAAATCAACACACTGCAAAAAATGATTTCACCTGCCATATTGTAAATCCAGCATGGAAACAGTCAGGTATTAAAAACTGGTTTACGGGAAAAACAGACATGTAGGTCAACTGTAATTGTTTTTTTAGTTCTCATTACCTTAGCATGCTGTTTGAATGGTTTGAAAACCATTTCGTAGGGCAGATGCAAAAATTTTGTAAAGTTGTGTCTTGATTGCAAATAGTTACCTAAAATATAGTTATTTGTTCTTGTTTGAAAGAATGTATTATTTTAGAAGGTTAATAATTGTTTAAACAATTATAATACCTTGCAGAAAATACTGAATCGCAACATTAGGAATCAGCAAGTAATGAAAACACTAATTTGTAAAAGAGAAGCATTTTGTCAGCCATATAAACAAGGGAGACTTAATATATAACTACTTTACTATATAGGCTTACATTTGAATAATGACAATTTTTTTTTAAATAAGATATCCAAATAATGATTCTTTAGTTACTGACAAATGTCTTTATACACATACATTTACTTTGCTGTACTTGGCATCCTAAGAGCATATGTATATTAACATTCCAATAGAGACAGCTGAAATCGCAATATAGCCTACCATAATCCTTTCCTTTAATGATTGGCAAAATCCTGATATTAGACCTGTTCTTGGTGCTTGAATCTGAACACAGGATTGTTACATTCATACTGTTGTCTCTGCTATGACGGTCAACAGCACATCTATATAATAAATCAGAAAAGCAAAAAAATATTTATTGAAATTACAACCACTAAACAGTGCACATGTAAGTCTTGAAATTTCCAGCATCTTGTAGACATGTCCTAAGTATATGCACTATTCTTTTTCATCACATCCCTTTTCTGTTGTTTGCAGAAAACCCGTATTGATAAATGACCACCGTACACAGCACAGTATTTCTGAGGTATTTCTGAGACTTCACTAAAGTGATGAAACATGTCTATATACTATAACAAAAGACTGGGTAATATGTTACATATTTGTGAGAAGTAAAAGCAGAGAAAACACATGCGAGTGCATTGTAAAAAGCAACTTCTTTATCAAATTTAAGTTAGATAGGTAAGCCCAAGCACAAAAAATAATTCTAATTTTAAAATATGTGTAGAATACATCCACCTCTGCATTGTGCCACCAATGTAGCCTAAGTTTCTCATGTTTCCTTGGGCTATTCTGCAGGTTACGCTCTTACGTGAATTAATTCTGTACACACGCATCTGAAAATAGATGCTTTTTACAAGTGGGTTTGCTTTTCATGCTTGTGAATACCTGTCTTACCTCCTAATAAAGGAGCATTAGATTATGAAGTGCATATCTGCTTTTGTTTTGCATGTAAGGACAAAAGTTTTTACTTTGAAAATCCAAACATTGAAATTGATTAAAAAAATACATTTTGCTAGCACCTGATATAAATAAAGTGAACACTGCAGAATCCTAAGCTAAGTGACCATTCATGTTTGTAAGTGAACAGCCTGTATTCATTTAATAAATTGTAAAGAACTTGTAAAGGACTGAAGCCATTGGTGTTCGTTTACTTATTTAACTGGAACTGTTTACATGTCAAGGTAAATTTAAAAAAAAAAGAAGCTGTGTTTAACCAATCAACCCTACCACCAAACACAACTTATTATCCATCATTTACATTTTGTACAAAGCAAGCATACACTTTTCCTAAGTGAACTTTCATTTTGTGAACAGTATTTATTAATTTAGAAAATTTAACCCTGGATCACCCTAAATAATAATATATAGGAAAATAAAATATAGTATGCATTTAACTTTGGCACAGTCACAAACTTGTAAAAAAGATAAGACACTAGAGGTATATATATTGGCTTACCTGCCTGGGCTATGCAGGCCATGTGCAAATATCTCTGGTGGCTGATTTGTACTGTTAAAATGAGGGTTGCTTCTAGGTATAGAGTAAAGAGCATTGCATGCATCAATATCAACATCCAGCCTCAGCACAGATCCTGTAAAGTCACTAAAAGAGTGAAAAAGAAAAACATAGGTTAATGTTTACTAAATATACTACAACCTAGTTATAATGTAAGCCCAGAACACATATTCAGTCCAGTGCAATGTTAGAATATAGATAAAACTAAAAACAAGGAAAATATGGTGTAAAAGCTTGATAACAGAACTCTGGGTACCAAAGCATCCATTTAAATATATCAATCAACTTCGTGTGCCCCAAATGCCTTTGCAAACTAAAATAGATTCACCCTTTTAAAAGTAATAGTCTGCTTATCCCAAAGTTCAACTTTTAAGTACAATATCAGAGAAAACTTTACTGATTGAACCTTCAAAATCAGTAATGGTAGGACCCATATTTACATCTTTTACTCTACGAATGGGTAACAGGGATGGTGCAAATATGCAAATTAGATATATTTAATAATCTGCTCTCAAGCTGGATTGTTGGTTAATATCAAGGGTTAACATAGAGGTAAGAAGGGTAGCTTGGGATGTGGGCTTCCATCAAAAGATATGCCATCATAGGGAATGAAGCATGGAGACTTTATAGGAAGAGGCGCATGGAAAGATTCATAGTAGTTCCACTATGAAATGAAAAATTTCATATTTTAAAGTAAACAGAGTAAAACTGTATTCATTTTAGTTTGATTTGTCATTGCACATGATTGGGTACTCAACGTGAATACAGTTTCACCCTCTTCACTAAACTCTGTGAACTTTCACTTTCCCAAAAGAACATTTTCTCTTTCTTAAGTAAGTCAATCTCTATAAATGCATAAATATATACAAAGAAAAATGTATGAGGTAATTCACATTTTCCAGCACCAGGAAAAACATGCTAAGGGACAACTTGAGTTTTGTAGTATAAGAAACCACTTTATGAGCTGAACAAACATTAAAGATGAATTGAAATACATTGTACTTTACATTAACAGTGAATATGTGTATAGCTTTCCTGTTCTCAATATAATCTGAAAACATGTGAAAAAGCAACCTTTATAAAGATGTATATTATTTTTACCTTAAACCATCCATTTCTTCCATATCATCAATAGTTATCATTCCATCTCCAAGGAAAATATACAAGAAGCCATCTGGACCAAACAAGAGCTGTCCTCCCAGGTGTTTTCTGTGTAACTCAGCTACTTCGAGAAATAGCCTCTCTGTCCTCACATCAACTTGACTGGGGTTCTTCCTGTTTCCAATGATGGATAAAAACCACTGAATGCATAAAATTTATAGTCCTGGCACACTTTTTACACATGTGTATTTTTTATATCTGTTGATCTTTTAACTGACATTGACGATGACTAGGATAATAGTGCAGCATAGCTTAAAAAGTGTTTGGAATATCAATGTGGTCTGCCCTAATCTCTCTTATATTCCTGCTTTTAGGCATCACATTCACTTATGTTTCCTATTTTCTAACTTTTTAAAATATAAAACATGTAACCTCCCCCAGATCCCTTGTGGCTGGGATTTGTTTTAGGCTAGATTGATACCTTGAATTGTATATATGCACCTTTGCATGGCTGTTATGCAGAAAATGGACCGCTTTTGATTTAGTTGATAATTGTTTTTACAATCCATCAAGGTGTATTTTCATGTTTGTGCCTGACAAAAAATAAATCACATCTGTCTGCTTGTCATAAATATATAATGCATTATTGTTTACATCTAGGGGCTCTATTTAAGCAACCTTGTGCATTAAAATAAGCATTGGCTAAGATAGGAGGCATTTTATTGGCACAAAAAAACTTTCCACAGAAGTGTGGCTGAATAAAAGTGCACTGGTATTGTGGAGAGCAGGGGGATATATTTTTGTGTCTTACAGAACCAGATTGCCAACTGCCCAGGCATAACCACCAGCTAATCATCTAAAATAAAAGTTTGCACATTTGTATGCAATGTGATATATTTAAGTTATATTTCTGCATAGGTAAAGAAGCTACAAATTTCACAACAACAAGTTGTTCATGTGGTACCTAGACACCGTATATTCCACAACTCGAAGAATGTGGTCGTGAGGTCCGCTGGCCCAGCGCTCTTGGTTGGTGGTGTACGACACATACAGCTTTCCATTTTTCTTATAATTGGGATGGAATGCAAGGCCTAGCAATCCTCTTTCATCTCCTCCCTGCAGTCAAACGAGAAACACAAAGAATTGAAAAGTTAATTATGTGCTTTATTGTGTTTCAGCTGGAAACCAAAAAAAGTCTCTTTCTTTCTATTAAATATTCTCTGACCAAACTGCTTTAGTTTTTTTTTTCTTTCCGTGACTACCGCATATAAACAGATTATAAAACATTTCACTTTAGGGACTATTTAAAAGTTTGGACAAGACAATTGTCTGGTGTGGTTATCTAGCTCTTTGGCCTGTATGCTACTTTTGTGCAGTGATTTGTGTGTGTAATCTTTTGGTAGCCATGAAGACAAGTCTGAGTGCTGTAAAGAATTCTTAGCTGTGTTACTAGGTTGCTCATAGTTCCTTGTAGGAAAATCAGGGGAAAAAGTTAATAATGTTTAATCCAAATATGCAAAACTGAAGGGAAAAAAAAGCACAGGCGGCTGCCAAGTTCCACTGTCTTGGCAAAATGTTTTGAAAACATTCGAATTGCTAGTGTAATATGTAAACCTTTGTTTTACCCTGGGGGCAGCTACATCACTTGTCACTACTCTGGTGGTCTTCTCATCATTGCACACTGTAGGTAATAACCTGCTATCTCCTGCACAGTGTTTAAATCTAGACATGTGGTCAGTGCTAGCTGAGACATTTTCTTCATAGAAACGAAAGCAAATTAAACAATTCCTATACTGAAAGCTGCTACAAGTCACTGCCCAGTGCTAATGTGTTACACTAACATTTCTACAAACAATTTTGCCACCAAAAAGTGACATCTATTGGAGACTGGGCAGTGTTTAAAACTTTACTGGAGCACATTTAGCTGATCCCAGGCGCATAGAAAACTGTACCCTGCACCCTTGGGTTTGAAATGGTGGTGCAGTTTTCCCACCTGAAAAGGAAAAACAACCATGTGGCGAGAAAGCAACATGTTACTTTCAAGAACTGAGCTGCAGCCCCACCGCAAACTGCAACCACAGCAAATGCATGCACCAAATGGTTCCCAAATGCTCCTGTTGGGAGAGGTTGGGACACTGTGGCCATGTGGGAAACTGCAGAGGTTTAAAATTTCAGATATTCATATACAGGACTACATTTCCTTTTATGTATAAGAGATACAGAAAAAATACATTGTCCTTTAACAACTGCTTTAACACCTCTGAAAACACATTATTATTAATAATATTATTAATAAACAGGATTTATATAGCGCCAACATATTACGCAGCGCTGTACATTAAATAGGGATTGCAAATGACAGACTAATACAGACAGTGATACAGGAGGAGAGGACCCTGCCCCGAAGAGCTTACAATCTAGTATTACAGTATTGAGACTAACTCCACGCAGATGCTGGTTAGATCAAGGATATCTAGCAGCAGATAGAACTGTGGGGCAGTCTCTGGATTGAAGATAAATATTGCAGCAAAATGGTTTTGTTCTTTTACTTTATTTTTGTCTGGAGATTAATGTGCTGTCTGTTTAAATTTGCTGAAATGTTTTAAAACAGATTACCTTATGGCAAAGTGGGAACACACACTAGTCAAAGATTAGAAAGTCATACTGAAGTCAGCTCTCCTGATGGCTGATTGAGCCAGATCAGATCCTAAGGACTGAAGTCACAGGATGAATATGATATCCAGTCAGAGGCAGACAAAGGAAGGTGCAAAGTGTGAAACTGCATGAGGTCTCTGGACTCTCCTAAGCTAACACGGGCCCCCCAGCAACCCTGTTACTGACTTGGGGGGCCCAGGTCAGTTCTGCACAGCCATTGTAGCCAGTCGAGTGGCAGAGAGAGAGAGGTAGGCAATGATAGTCTCAATAAAGGTCTTCAAAACCTGGAACTGCACTGTAAATAAAATGACAACTAGTATTGTAGGTAAAAGGAATAGTGCTATAAAACACTGAACTATTACTCTTTTTCTTCAACATGTAATCAAATGTTTATATATTTTTATCATACAAACCCTTGCTTATAATAATGATGATAATTAAACGGTGCCTTTGAGTAGGAAACATTTAATAAACAGGCACTCCTGAGTCACAGACCCAGGATACTGACTCATGTAATCTTTGTATCCCTAGTAACCCTGCAAGAGAAAATATTTCTGTCCTGGCTAAGCATGCCTTGAAAGCATTTCCAGAATGCATGACACTCAATCCCTTGTTAGTGGAGAAACCCTGGCTCACATATATTAGAGCCACTGCTGCTTTGATAAGAATCTGGCACCGTGTCCCGCTGTAGATTAGAATGGCACGTTCTAGCTAATAAATGCAATAACAAATATCCAAAAAATCCAAAGATTTACATGAGGATTCAAATACTTATTGAATGGGATACCTCTGGTGGGATCAAAGCAGAGGGCGGACTTTACAGTCATTTGCAGCATACAGGCGGAAAAGTATAATTTTAACAATTATACAATTCTGACAACATTCTGTTCTAAAACAACAGGCTTGGACAGTTACATTTGGAAAATATATTTATTTTTTAATGAACACTTAAAATGTTGAATTATTTACCATTTGCAGTAGATGCATGGACAATACATAAATATGAATGTTCAATACAAGCATATGGTCACATGTTAACTTTTAAATGTTCATTCTACTATAAGGGTACTTGTGCTTTGGCATACGATTTTTTATATAGTTGTATTTGCATATATTGACTTATTTCAAACATATTTAATTCTAGGCACACATAAACCAATACGGAGGTTTTATTCTCAGTCTGTCCTGTTTATGTACAATAAATATATACACTCGCTGTCCATATTATTAGGTACACCTGTTCAACTGCTTGTTATCACAAATATCAGCCAATCACATGGTAGCAACTCATTGCATTTAGACAAGTAGACATTGTCAAGATGACCCGAGGAATTTTAAAGTGTGCATCAGAATGAGGAAGAAATGTGATTTAAGTGACTCTGGCTATAGTATGGTTGTTGGTGCCAAGCAGAATAGTCTAAGTATTTCAGAAACTGCTGATTTGCTGGGATTTTCATGAACAATAATCTCCAAAGATTGGTTGAAAAAGGGAAAAATACCAGTGAGCAGCAATTCTTTATTAAAGCCAGATGTCAGAGTTGAATGGCTACACTGGTTTAAGCTGATAAAATGGTAACAGTAACTCAATAACTTGTTACAACCGTGGTATGCAGAAGAGCACCTCTGAGCTCGCAATACCTCAAACAGTGGCAGTGTGCCACTCTTGTCGGCTAAGAACAGGCACCTGAGGCTGTAATTCACATAGGCACGTGACAAGAGCAGATTGGAAAAATATCACCTGGTCTGATGAGTCTCAACTTTTGCTGTATGATTTGGATGGTAAGGTCAGAATTTGTCATCAACAAACATTAAAGCATGGATCCATCCTAACTTAAAAAGTTCAGGCTTGAAGAGATGTAATGGTATGTGGGATATTTTCCTGGCATACTTTGAGCCCCTTAATACCAAATGAAAATCGTTTAAAACCATCCTTTTATGATTGCAGTGATATATATTCTGAGGGCTACTTCGAGAAGAATAACATGCCATATCATATAGCTCAAATCATCTCAATAGTTTCTTAAACAATACAGTGAGTTCGTTGTATTCAAATGGACTCCATGGTCACTAAAATTTTGTCCAATAAAGCACCTTTGGGATCTGGCGAAACGTGAGATTCACATCATCATTACATCTTGTGCAGCCAACAAACGTGTAGCAAATGCGTGATGTTATCAAGTCGATATGTCACAAAATCCCTGGGAAATTTTACCAGCAACTTGTTGAATCTATACCATGAAGAATTACCACAGTTCTAAAGACAAACAGGTATCCACATTTTGTGTATATACATATTTATATACACATATATATATATATATATATATATATATACACACACACACGCATATACACACATTCACAATATTGTGTGCACCAGAAGTACTGCTTCACAATTATATGTGTATCTGTTGGCTTTTGGTTCCTTGGTTGCCCAAAGCACTAGATGTCTGGAAGAATGATACGATCTTTTTGTGAATGCAGAACACAGCTAGAAATACAGAATATAATTTTCATCTTTGCTAAATGCAAATAAGCATCCAATGCCCATGTTGTAGGGACAGTGTTCTGCCAGCCGTCCAACAACGCTCATGATGGAAGGCTCATTTGTGGGTGCAATGTTATGCACAGCCAACCACGGCCTAAGCGGTGCACAAACGCCACACTGTGCTATAGCTCTGTCATTTAGAAGGCACCTACCCTCAATAGGAACCCATGATAGGAATTGGCAGGCCCACACCACTAACAAGCATAAATGTGTAGCCTGGCAGTATGGGGGTCATCTTATCCAAAAATGATTAAGACTAAAAGACAAACCAGAAATATTGCTACCACTCTGCTCAAGCTTTCCTATTCAGACATCAACCACCCGTGGACACTTTCAAAATACTGAAATTTCCTGCTTT
Organism: Pyxicephalus adspersus; assembly: GCF_032062135.1. Classification (NCBI taxonomy): domain Eukaryota; kingdom Metazoa; phylum Chordata; class Amphibia; order Anura; family Pyxicephalidae; genus Pyxicephalus; species Pyxicephalus adspersus. Next base: position 103,957,136 of record NC_092860.1, on the reverse strand, counting down.
TTTAACTGGATGAACAATCAGTAAAAATGTCTTATTGCTCTTGCCAAACGGAAGACAAGGATAAATGTGACTTCATTTGTTTTTGTTTTAATTCAAACCTTTATTTGTACAAAGATTTGTTTCTACAAACTGTGACTAATGAAATGGTCATGCAGCTAAAAGAATTATCCTCACGTCATTATAATGAAACATAAATCCAGTAACCCTGACTTGTAACTTGCTAGTCTTTGGATTTGCTACTGACATTCTATATTTGTTACAATAAATCTAAATAAGAACTCAAACTGACCTTCCTCAAGAACAAACATTAAACAATTTAGAAGGCTAAGTACTCCCTTTCCTGATTGTGCTTTGGACCACCAAGAAACAATCATAAATTTTAGGATATATGAGGTTTCTATCACGTTTCTGCCCCTGCGGAGTTCTCCAACAGACTGTTTTGACTCCAAGGTCAAAAGACAAAAATACTGCACACAACAAAGATAAACTCTTCTCTTCTTTTTCTACATGTACAAATGAAATATAAAATTGGCCAAAGAAATTGACAAAATTTGGAACCGCTTATGCAAAAGTCAAAGTGTAAGTTGCAATTAGTAATGCCCCATAGCAACAGAAGAGATTTTATCTTTCTTTCATCTGTAAATTGAAAACAATTTTGATACTATGGGACATATTTATAAGCAGTAAATGTGACTTTCATGAAACACTAACTCATGTTTAATCAAGGTCAAGGAAGTTTCACGCTTTATAAGGATATCTCTAAGGGCTCTATTTATAAAAGAGGGAAACATTACCTGGTGGCAATCTTCCAGGCCCAGGTGTTTCAATGACAAAACTCGATTCCCACTAGGGAATGTTTGAGGGAATGTCTGATTCCCTCTTTCATAAACATTGCTCTAAATGTTACTTTACTTCACACATGTATACTGCTCTTTTGAATGCTTTCTAGGAATCACTATATTTTTTAATAGCTGCAAAATACCAAAACTGTTTGTAGGGGCTATTATTAGAATTTTCCTATTGAGCTCAGGTAAACACCACTGCATTGTGTAACACATGAATATTGTCATATATTTTGCTGCCTGTTGACGTGTGTCATATTAAAGCAGTCTGTTTATTTGGACTGTCTAAAGTATAGCAATGCACCTAAAAGCTCTATGTACGTTTTTTTTCCTGAGGCAACACTATGTATGGCAACACGTACTGTGCACTATAGTGCAATGGCAAGAAGATGTGTTGGGGTTTTATTCCATATAAATCTAGGCTAAGTAGACCTTGAAGCCTGCATAGAATACTTGTTCACATATCAAAATTTACATCAAAAGTCCTATTTTTCCTTAAAACCTTTTAGCTTGCTTTCACAATAAGCTGTGGTAACATGCAACTTAAGCACATTGTTTGTGATGCTGTACTATTCAATCTGATGGAGATTCCAACGCTCATTCCAACATCCAACATTGTAGCACATCACAAAGCACAAAAATGCATGCACAAGTCAATGCACGCATGCAATGCACCGTAACATTGTGAATACTACAGCAAAGACTATGCCTAGGTTGTGACATAGATTCTGGGACAATTATGTCATCAATCTACTGTGGAAAGGAAGAATAATTTCCTAAGTTTTCTTTTCCTGATAACTACTCTGACCGTAACATTGTACCTTGACTTACACAAGCACTAGCATTTAAATAATTGAAATATGCTTGGACCAGGAAATTTTGGTTGCTGGCTATGGAGACATTAGTGAAACATAATTTAGCATACATGCATTTATTTTTTTAAAAATATCTCATGCTAGGTCTGCTTTATTAGCAACAATAGCCTATTCATCACATAAATATTAAACAAAAAAGGGGACTATCGTATATACTTGAGTATAAGTCGATCAGAGTATAAGCCAAGGTACCTATTTTTACCTTGGAAAACAGGAAAAATTGATTGACTCGAATATAAGGCGAGGGTGGGAAATGCTGCAGCTACTGGCAAGTTTCAATATTCAAAATAAATACCAAGAAATTTGCATAATACGCCCATTACAGCCATAATACGATAAATACCATAGTGAGAATTTAATGGTTAGGTAGGTATACTACTTACTGTACCTACTCCCTGGTGGTATGATTCTGTCCAGAAAAAGTGGCTGAAAGCAGTACAAAGCGGTACTGCATTCAGCCACTGTAGCCCCCCTAGCATTCTAATTCTGCATTCTAATAAAGCATTACATTTTTTTGCATGGAATTTTATTTTACATTGTAGGCTTTTAATTCCTAGGCATAACTCACCGAAATATCTCCAATCAATATTTAATAAATTTAATAATAAACTTTAACAAAAAAAAACACAAAAATCTGTAAAAAAAATAGTGAAACATGTGTTATAACTGTACAGTAGCATGTATAATATATATATATATATTATATAAAAAAATTCTTTGTATTGGACTCAATACAGCTATTTTGTATCAAATCCAATACAAAACTATATAAATTTCCCGCCGCGCCTCCCGTTCGCACCGACGTCACCAGGAAACCCTGGAGATCGTCTCTACTTTCGGCGTCTGAAGACAAGAAAGAAGATGTGTGCGGAGGAGCTGGGGGACCAGCAGGACATCAACGGGACAAGGTAAGTGGGTTTTTCAGTATTAATCTAATGTCATACAATGTTGTATGACAATCAGATTGCACTGTAACGGTATTTACTACTGTTTGGTCTTTTGAAGTTACGGCGGAGTTACGCCAGAGTGTGGCTTTTAAAGGCCAGCGTATTTCCGCCGCAGCCTGATGACATTGTCATCAGAAGACGGAAACCGCTGTACGCGGCTGCCGGATTGGGTGCTTTTCTGAACCTGACTGGAGTATAAGCCGAGGGTGACTTTTTCAGCACATTTTGGGTGCTGAAAAAGTTGGCTTATACTCAGATATATTCGGTACTAAAATTCTGCCTTAATTAAAATATATAGTTTTGCAAAGGATTTCTCAAATCCAATCAGTTGCGATCACCAACACAAAACCTTGCAGGGAGTATCCACACGCAGCCCTAACGAAATATAAATGGTCTTGGTACACAAAGGATAGAATATATTACACCATTTTGCATGTCTTCCCCAAACCTAATAAATGTAACCAACTTGTTAGCCAATTCAAGCAAGGTAAAGCTGAGGAAAATAAAATAAAATGTGCTCATTTCCCTCTTTTTACAAGCTTAAAACACAAGTATCATCTTTGAACCTAGAGTTTCACATTATCAACAAATGAAAAGCATTTGCTAAATTTGCAGTTTAAGTCTGCACTATCAATTTTATTAACAAAATTGGTCTAAAAAAGTCAGCAGAACATGGACGCAGTTTGCATATCTTGGAACACTAGTTTTAACAGTTCCAGACTGGCGTTTTGAAGAAAAAGCTATTAAAAAGTAGTCATAGGTATGATGTCATTCTCATAAGGTCTTAAAAAAAGACCAAAAGTACAAATAATATTTGTAATGTGCGACTTCATCCATGCAGCTTTCCATGCCTCGCTCTTGGATAATATTTAGTGGTCTTTCCTGTTTGTTAAATGAACACCTTCTTGGTTGGAAAAGATTTCTTGAGAGAGATGTCTAAGAAGTTTAGCTTTTTTGCGGCTCCATAAAACAGGCTTAAAATGTTTGATGGGATGATGAAAAATCTCATGGATCTGACCTGAATAAAACAACATAAGGGTATATTTCAGTGGCTCCAGCAGATTACCCCTGTTCATTCTCTCAGTGGCTTGTGGATTACATAATCAACCTTGCCTTGATCCCTCCTCCCTGTGCAGACATCAGCACACACAATCACAAAAGTCACATGCCGGCTCTTACAACTAATAAAAACCAGCTACAAAAATAGGGTAGTCTTCAGAGAAGCATTACATAGTGCAGTAATAATTTTGTCAATTAAATCATGGCTGAGTCACACCTTTTTATTTCTGGTGGCCAAACAGTTTTATTACACTCAGGCTTCACATCTTGAGAACTTGGGGGTTCAGAAAAAAAAAAAGTTTTGCATATCACGAAGATTTGCTTCTTTAAATGATAGAAACATTTCCTAAAAAGAACAATAAATCACTTTTAGCATTTAAACTACAGACTTAAGCTCAAAGTGAACCTGTGCTTCGTTTATAGGGAGCTTACCAAAAATGTAATCTTCCCTTCACTTCCCACTGTTCCATTTGACAACCAGGAGCAAGGACAAGAAGAACTGCATGAGCTCAGCGTTGTCAGTAGGAATGAAGTTGAGGGAAGGGTTTTTATAGAATAGTTCAGGGTCAAAACCCCTGTTGTTTTAATGTAAAGTTTGTTCCATTAAGGATACATGAGAATAGGTGGACAGAACAAGAAGCTAGAGGAAATGATGGAATAATATGTAAAATTGCAGTTTATCCAAGAAACATACCCCAGCACTTGAAACCTTCTTGTCATTCTCTGGGTTTTAAATGAGAGGTATTACAAAAGGTCATAGTCCAACTATTGGGTTGGTTCCCTACAGCTAAAAGTAAGGCATTGCTCTGTGGTACTCTTTTTGGAAGCAGGGTCCCAGGCACCATAGGTACCCGTAGTAGGGGCCTGGGGTTCCTGAGGGACCTAGGTTTAAGGGCCCGTGGTTCTGGCAACTCCTAGCAGAGGACATGATTTTTAGCTGGTTTTTAATGAAGGTTCAGTTGGGCTTAACCTACCTTTTTCAAAAAAGCTATTCTTTACCAGCCATTTTATAGACATCTTGTATAAAAGATACTTTAAATATTGTAAAATATATTGAATTTTTTACCAGACATTGCTAGGTAAGTAGAGAGAGAGAGAGAGACAGACTGTATTAAGTCAATGGGTGGAGGTGAGAGGAATTACCTGGCAATTAACACTGAGCCTACAAACTCAGCCAATCACAACCTTGGGTTCCTATTTTGGCAATGAATTCGTGTGGCAGCACATTTACTGATAAATGAGTGTTAAATGCCATCTGGCCACAATATGCACAGACATGATGTTATAAGTGTATTTTTTTACTCCTTCTTAAAGAAACAGTGAAGGTTTTAAATTCAAGGCAATGGCAGTACTGAAGTGAAATAAATGCCCTACTGCTTTTTCATTAACTGCAAAAGTGTACCCTAGAAGAGTTATTTAAAGGATATGTTTACCTATGCTTTGTTTATGCACGCACACACACACACACATATATGTGTGTGTGTGTGTGTTTTTATATCCAGTAAATGTAATATGTCTAAGCATATCTTCATTCTAATTCTCTTTTTAGTACATGTACAGTATCTAGGGGTTTAATTGGAAGGAGATGTCAATAAAGTTTGTTAACACAGAACAAATCTAAGGATAAGTGGAACCTCAAGTAATTATTTTCAAGGCCATGCAGGAAAGCAGCAAAAGTGCATTGTGAAGCAACTCATAGTAAGCAATTCAGTTTTCTGTAGTCCAATAAGACCAATTATTTCTGCTTCCTATCCATTACCTGCAGAGCCCTTCCAAAACTTCCTGTGCACCTGCTCTCCTACTCAGATGACTGGCTAGCCCTCTTGATACACTGGGTCACATTCGGTGCAGAAAGCCTGGTAGCATGAGACCCATTTTGCCTAAGTTCACCAAGACCAAGACCAATTGGGAACCTATTACATTGGGGAACAATTTTGAACAAATTTTTGTTGACTTCAGTTTTTAAGCTTATTTACACTAAAATAGGTATGCTGCTTCTGAAAATGCAGTTAGCTTTCTTCTATTACGTCAGGTTTTTTTTTTTTACCGACCCTATAATAATGCGATTACTGTAGTGTGGATTTGTATAGGCTATTCATTTACACGCAAGACAGTGTGGTCAGAGGTTGTGCGCTGCTCTACATAGTGAATAAGCAATATTTATTTTTTCACTTACACACGTATTTTCTTTCTTTCAGATCATGTCAGGCTCTGCTGTTTCACGTCGTAAGTGCCTACACAACCCTGATTCATTTTGTTATATCTCTGGCAGTTTTACCATTCCCAGTCAAAGGGGGACATCAGCACATTTGTAGAGCAAGCCCATTTGGCATATTTCAAAATCAAAATAAGTCTTGGGGTCCTCATAAGGTGTGCAGTGTGTTGAGGGTTTACAGATGTGGAAAAAGGGAACACGTGATAAGATGCCATTAGGTATACCTATGGTTTGGCGAGAGCCAGGAGATCATTTCAGTGACTGTTACTTTTGTATGTTTGTGTTTGTGAAAACTTCAGGATATACCAAGAAAAATAAACGTAATATAGAGTATCCTAGTCTACCATTGGCTATACGCCCAGTGGCTCATTCAGATGAAATCCCAATGCCGGTTTTCGTTACACTACCCTCTCTTGAAGAACATGATTATGGTGATAAACTAGGTGAGAATAATGATGAAGAGTTTGAAAATCAAGAAGACTCTGTTCATAAGGGATTTGATCAGCATGAGTTGAGTGATTTGGGACTATCGAAGAAGGCTTCAGAACTCCTAACATCAAGACTGAGTGAGAAAAACTTACTTGAAAAAGGAACAAAGGTATCGTACTTTCGAACCAGAGAAATTGCATTTCTCCAGTACTTTAGAACTGACACTGGCATTGTGTTTTGCCATAACATACCTGGTTTAATGGAGGAAATGGGGATTCCAATCTATAACTCAACTGAATAGCGACTATTCATTGATAGCTCAAAGCGGAGAATGGCCATTCTCTTTGTGAAGAATATGCAGACGTAAAGAGAGTCATTGAGTTGTTGCAATATCACCCACACGATTGGGTCATCTGTGTTGACCTTAAAATGGTATGCTTCCTTCTGGGTCAGCAACGAGAATACACCGAGTATCCCTGTTATCTGTGCATGTGGGACAGCAGAGCTCGTGAGAGGCATTGGGTGGAAAGGAATTGGCCTCCAAGATCTGCCCTAAAACCAGATAATCCAAACATTCTACATGAGCCACTTGTTGATAGAAAGAATATTCCTGCCTGTGCGCATAAAACTGGGTCTGAAGAAGCAGTCTGTTAAAGCTTTGCCAACCGAAGTAGACTGTTTCAAGTACCTCATTTTGGCATTTCCTAGCCTGTCATTTGAAAAAATAAAGGCCAGTGTGTTTGGTCCACAGATTCGGCAGCTTATCAAAGATGAACATTTCATCAGGACAATGTCAGAAGTCAAAATTAATGCTTGGTTATCATTCAAAGCCATTGTCAAGGACTTTCTTGGAAACTCACAAGCAAATAATTATACAGAAATTGTCCAGAAACTCTTGGAGAGCTACAAAATGCTTGGTTGCAATATGAGCATCAAGGTGCATTTTCTGCATAGCAATCTTTCTAACTTCCCGGAAAACCTTGGTGCTGTCAGTGATGAGCAAGGTGAACGATTCCACCAAGGTTTGAAGGTCATGGTATCAGGGTAGATGGGGTGTACATATGGTGGCTGACTATTGTTGGAGCATCCAGCGGGATTGTCCTAACACTGAACACTCCAGGAAAAGCTAAAAGCGTAAATTTTTACCTTAACCGCTTACCTGAATAATTTTCAAATGTTTTACTGTAAAAAAAAAAGTCCTAGAGTAACAAAAAGTCCTTTGTATGAACAAAGGAAATTTAAATAAACAGTAATTCAAGTTAATAATGCATTATTTTTTCATTGTATGCAAAATTTGAGTGTTGTCTGACAAAAATGGAGGGTACCCTGTATCGTAAAAAATGGATGTGATAGCAAAAAAATGGGGTCATTTCTGGATTCCCCACCCAAAAATTAGTACAAAAAAACAAGTGTAAGATCTAACTCAATAAAAAATTATGTCTCCATTGTTATTATACAAGGGAATGTGTTATTGTCAGTCAGCAGCTTTATATAGCTGTCAGCAGCACTGTGGTCCTAGGCCATGTTGGCTATGCAGAAATCTGGCCCTGACTACCAGACATTATAGCTGCTCTGTGTTGTCCTATGAATATTTTTGTAGGTGGTAAAGTACAAATTAGTTGTTTCAACCCTAAGTAGTTAATCTGTTAACATTTCACTTTAATGTAGAAAGAATCTGATGAGCTAGTTTGTTTTATGATGTGATATCCAATATGTTAAATTAGCTGTTTATAACTAGCAGAAGATGTGGCTGTACTTAGCTGACGGTCTTTTCCACGCGCGCAAGCTGTGTGTTTAGGTATACTGCTACATAGACTAAACCTTGGGTATGCTGTTCAAATAAATTGTATAAAAATGACTATGTAGCTCTTTCCAGCACAGTCTAGGTAATGATAAATTCACCAGTCCACTCATGGATACATTTCTCATTTTTATTCAGCGTTAAGTGAATAGCATAGATTTAATCATATCAGATTGGTTTATTGTTAGGCTGAAACTCTGCTCCTCATTGACATTTTGTGACTTTATTAGAACATTTTGTATTAAATGATTATTTATAGTTATGTTAATGTCATTTGTGAAACCGTTGCTTTTCATACAGTATTTTAAATCTACACATACATACCATACCTCCCACATTTTACAACTCTTAATAACCTCAAACCTTTCAGGACAATTGGAACAAATATATTTGATATGGAGAAATAACATATAAATAAGGAACTATTTAATCAATACAAATGATAATTGTGTTAGTTAAATTTAATGTAGATGTACAAAAAAATGAACATTTGTAACAGATACAAACCTATGTAGTGAAAGTGAACTGAGGAGAACTGTACCAAAAACATGTGGCAAATATTATTGACATGATGAGTGAAGGGTTTTTCCCTCTAAGGTGCTATAAAAACAGAGGATCAGAGTTTACAGTTGGCATTCCCACTAATGTGTATAATTTGCAAGTGAAATTTATACATGTTGAACAACATTAGCAGAGATCTGTCATATAAATATAGCACTCAGTGGAGTCAACCTGTGAGGTATACAACTTCTGCTAATATGCAGGGACATGTTTGACATCTCATGTTAAAAGACACTTACATTGTTATTGCTTGACTTTTCATCTGAAAAACATTGGCGGTTGGTTTAAATATATTCATGTACACTATTTCTTAATATCAAAATGTTTTTTTGAGAACATGTATGCCACTTGGTTTGATGAGAGCATGCCTTCCTGGCACAACAGGCATTCACATCACTGTTTTAAAACAGTGTCCTTTATATGAATGAAGTTTTACCTTAGTCCCACTTGTTGGTTTATTCTTAAGAAATAATTAATGGAAATAATTGGGTAACTAAAGATTGATTCGAGCAGGATATGGTGGACTAATCACATCTTCCTTTTCCACAAAGGACACCACAAGAATAGATTTTTATACTTAATTATTATTATACGTTATTTTTATATCTAGTTATAAAAGATCTGTAACTTAGGTTAAATCATATGATACTCTTATGCACCACATTTAGGCGTATTTAGGCCTAAAAGCAATAGATACTACATTCTAGTTTGACAGTTTTAAAATGTGGTGTTTAAATTAGTTTTCTTTTTTCTACATGATGATCTTGGAAATAGCACTCAACCTCATACAGGAAACTCTGCAATGTTGACCTGCATGACTTTAATTATGAAACCATTCCTTACCACCAATCCCAAAAACATTTTTTTATTTAGAAATACAATTGCATCAGTAAATAAATAAACTGAACCAATAATGATTAACTAATAAACAATCCCACTGGGTCAAAGAAAATAGGTTATTAACACAGCGACCATAGCACAATCTGGCTAATTTCAGCTATCTCTGACTTCTTATGTCAATGAATTCCTTTAATGTTGTAAGCCATGTGACCCCTGTGTCTTATTCCAGATCAAATTACCGACTACCCAACCAAACTATGTCATTATGTAATTAGTAAACCATTTCAGTTATGCATGGATGTCCTTTTAAATACATGTGACTGGTGCATCTAAAAGTGCAAGTGAATCAGCCATCATAACATTTTAAACCGAATAACATTTCTGAACATAGAATACGGTAAATACCACATTAAAAGAAACATTTTAAGATTGAACATGTTGTTATGTCACCTTATAAGCCAAAAGTATTCTCTAATATCTGTAAAAAACATTGTAGTTGATACATTAAAAAAAAAAAAATTTGCTTGTGTTAGGTGATCAAAGGTTACCCAATGACATCTTTCAATTCTTCCACATATATGCATTTGCTGGTTTACACAGGGTTTTACAAAGCTACTTAATTCCTAATTTTGGATATACAATTTTACACAAACACACACATCAAGATTTGTTTCATTATTGCACTTTTAAATCCATGAAAATGGGGTTGATGAGAACAAGCATGTTTTTGGCTGGGCCCACAAGACTGGGCCCACAATTTTATAGCAAGGATCTGTTTCAGGCACAGAATTAGTGCTTTTGATGCTAGGAAAAAAAAACCTCAAATACAGTCAATGAAAGGTCTGTGTCACCAAAATTCCAAGAGATTAGAGGCTAAATCACAGAATGACTGACTTTGCAGTTTTCACAACTATGAACAGGATTGTCAGCTTCAGTAGCTACTGGTGTTATCCAATCCAGCTGCTAGTGACAGTAGCAGAAGTTTGTAGGTGCATAGATAAACATTGTAGTCAAATACAGCAGCAACCTGGTAGTTAGCTACAGATTGCTAGAGAAAACAAGCAGACAATTTTGTAGCTTCTACAAATCTTTACTAGACAATGTTATATTAGCCAGAGGTGCTTCCAGAATGTCCCTAAAACTATGAGCAATATTACTTGGGTTTCCCACTTTATTTTGGAGGCTTAATCTGTTGCACATCAGGTCAGCTTCTACCAGGGAAAAGTATTGGGCAGCCACACCTGCTAGTGTATAGTTGACTTTACTTAAACCGAACAAAAGAAAATGTTATCTATTTCAGTTCACCTTCTAATAAAAGTGTTAGCTGCCTTTTTCCTTCCATTTTTATTTTTAATTGTTCATGCTATTTTTATGCCAGTAACACACTTTCTATTTTAGAGAACATTGAACAGCAGCATTTTTACTTTAAGAGGTATCACATAGGTGGACTGGATTGAGCTGATAACAATGCATGAGATAACACTGAAGAATAACCTTGAGGTTACAAACTATTGGATTTGTGGAAGATTTAATGTGTTTATTTGAACTTAAAATTGAACAAAACTTTAGCCATGGCATATTTAAATTAGAACTAAAAGTCCCACTTTACAAAATTAAGGATCAGGCAGATGGTTATTGCAGAATGGGACAGGCGATGTCTCTTCTACAAAAATCCATCCTACTTGCCTGATCATGGCAGTGAAACGTGGAAAAGCTGAGCTGAGCACGCACAGAGTCAGTTTTGATTACCAGGGAAACAATCAAGATGGTTGAAAATCTTCCCTAAAAAGGAGAATAGGTAAGATGGCAGGGCCCTGCGCTGGAACCCAGATAGGTGAGCAGCTTTAGTTCTGCTTTAACAAATTAATAGGCAGCAAATAGGAGTTCATTGTTTTCTTACAATTTTTTTGGCTAATAAACTTTCACATCCTACATTGAATTTGTTAGTCCAGATTCCAGAACACCAAAAATAAATACATTATCTGATTACCGGTGTCATTGATTAGGCAAAGAAGCATATTCTGTTACAGCTTTACCTCAGAAGAAATGATTATTGGAGAAAGTAGGAATCCAGCGGGAAGAACCTATAATACAACTCTTTAGCACTTAAGAGGTCAAATGGCTCTGAGTGCATAAAAAACCTGAGCCTACGCCAACGTAAAAACACAATGGCAGGTCTGATGAGCCTGATAGCCATATTGCTTCACCTTCCGGAGGCTAGTGACCTTTGCTCTTTACAGGTCAGGGTTCATAAATGGAACAGACCAGGAAATGTGCCAAAACAGATGTCTATACTTCAATAATGACGTGTGGAAAGCCAAGTTTTTAGGCCAGTACCTTGCACTTAATTAGAAAGAGCCAACAAAATGAATTGACACAGCTGCACTTTACAGATATCAGGCAACGCAGATCGAGCAATTTAACTGATTTGTAATAAAGCTGTAAAAATCTTAAATGGTAATTTGCCAGCCTTACTGCAGTCTATATGCCAAAAATGCACAGCTAGGGCCAATGATTTTACTATTTCATTATAGCCTGCTTGGGAAACTGATTGAAAAATAATGTATGAGGGTGAAGTAAATGTTCCCAGGTCTCCTTAATTTCAGTTTATTAAATCAATCCCTGCTGAGTGTTATATAGACCTGTTACGGTAATTTTAGTTGAAAATACTGAGATGTATTACAGTGCATTTATCAAAAACTGAAAAAGTAATTTCACTCGGTGCAAACCTGTCACAATACTCTCTCCAGTTTGATTTTTAATATTCACATACAATATCAAGACTTTACAGCAGTTTAAAAAATATAACACAGGCAAGCGCTAAAATGTATTTTTATGTTACATTTACTGTGCATATATCCTAAATCAAAATCGAAGCTTTGCCTTTTATTATGGCTATTGAATATGCAGCAGGAAATAACACAAATGATGTATATGATGCTAAACTGCTGTCGCAGAAATGGATCACATGCCATTTAAACACATTTTAGTTGCTAATATGTGTTAACAACAAATCATTCTTAATTGTAACAATTATTATGTGTTTCTTAAACCTGTCTCCTTTAGCCAAGGTATAAATTATTTGAGGTGCACAATAAAAATGTCATCATGGTCATTAATTGGTTAGGGATTTCAACAAATGGTTCAGGTTATTATAATGTTCTTAAACAATTTAGTTCCTAATTTTTCAGTAAAATAAAAGGCCAGGCTTTGTGGCATGGTCAAATCCTATATACAGAAGTCATATTTGTTTCAACTACTGTCATGTCTAATCCAACAACTGATCAGTATAACATATTCAGTGCTTATTTATGACATTGAGAAAATACCCAGGCTGTTTAATCCTTTTTTGTTCCCTAAAGCAAAAAATACATACCAATAAAAAGTGTATTGAAACAGAAAAACAATTATGTTATATATTGTTGCTTTCTTTATGAATTCCTTATTTAACCTGGTGATTCTTCCAGTAACAAATGTGTCCTGTATCTTTCTCACATTACTTCGTAATAAATCAGACTCAGTAGGATTTAATTTATCTATGGAGAATCGGCTTACCATGGGCTGCCCACGTCTTTTTTGGACTACAGAACCTCCTTGTATTTATAACACAGGGAAAGGTGTTTTGTAGTGCACAGAAACAAGCTGCATTTGGTTCTTTGGCCATCTGAATTGACCAGGTCCGTGGCACATGCACAGCTCATTGTGTATTCAACATAAAATTACGAACAGGCAAACAGACAGGTAAGTTTGTTTCATAGTACATAGCATGTACCTTCTGCGAAATACTGCTGTCTGCTCCCATTCTGCTCCCATTGTTTTGTTTTTCAAGTTTAGTTTTGTTTTAAATATATTGGGTTTATCAGATTACATAGAGGTAGTTCTTAGTAGTCATGTTTTCCTTCCTGAAGTGTCATAGCCCTATTAATGAACCTACTACAGTGTCTATGTATACCCCTTGTATTTTCTTTGGTTCCTGGATTTGTCTTTGTGTTGGTCTCTGATTCTTTGGTGTGTACTGAGGTGTAATATTTCAAAGGAACATGTGTTTTTACTAGCCTTCTTTGCTGGTTTTTAGTTTACAGATATCATATTATGTTAATTTGAATTATATGCTATTAGGCACTATGATGTTTGCTCTATTTTCTAACTCAGGCAAGGTTTTATGTACTTATGTAAGCAAAGCAAAGTACTCTCCTTCACTGCTTCATATCAAAAAGTATGAAATATTTATCGTAAAGAAACTTGGGAACCACCAGCAGTCATTGAACAATGCTCTACTGATGTTTCTGGTTAATATCCATGTCTGAGGGTATAGGGCAGATTGATTGCCTATATACTTTATACCTGTCCTTCTTGCTGAAATGTAGAACTGACTGCTGAGGATATTTGGAATATGTAACCCCAAAAGTCAGCTGTAAGTGAATACAGATGTTTGCAAACAATCTTAATCTCATAGATATTTCTTTCTTCAACTACCCAGCAGATAAACATTCTGGTGTGCTAAAAAACCAACTGTTTTTGTGTCTATAAGATCAGTATGTGTTGTATAGATGTGTATTGACTAGAAGAACTCTGTATGAGAACATAAGGTGATAAAATATGGCAACAAGCTTGAAAGATTTGGACACCCACCCGGTTTACATAAGACTATGGTTAATATATGGAGAAAGCATCATTCCCTTGTTTATTGGTCAATAGATTGCTTGTAATAGCTCACGTAATAAAAGCTACAGTTCCTGATATCTTATTTAAATAATGTTAAAATACATTGTGTTACTTGTGATAAGTGAGCCCATGTAGACCATGTAGTCTTATCAACTGAAGTCTGTGGAATTCCATAAACATCTTCATATTGCCAGGGTTAGGCTGTGTACACACCTACAATTATAGTCCCTAGAAATGATCTTTCCAGAGAAAAAATGATAGATGAACTAACAAGTGCTGTATGCACAGCACCATTTTGTTCTATGGAGAGGGGAGATGAGGAGAACCAGAAAGCAGCACCCCGCTGTGCTCTCCCCCCTTGACTTATACAACGGTCGTTCCCCATTGGTCATGCATGAATGACATTGGGCAAGCTATTTTCATGTTAGATTCTCGCCCGAGACAAGCACAATCGTTTATATGGGACAAGAATCCTCTGATGTTTGGATAGCCATAGACTAATTGGATCTGGCAGAAATTGCCCACCAAAGGTTTTATAGTCAGTTGGAACATTCAGCAGTTAGGTGAGAATCACCAAAGATGTTCCTCACCAGATTAAACATTTGTTACTTAATGCAATTTATTTTGATATGTTCTACTATTTTTTCAGTAACATAAAATTAATTTATATATTTAATAAGCAAAATGCATTTTTTTATCTTTTATGCCTTAACACACTTGTTATATTTGTATCCAAACTGAATCCAAACTTGAAGACTGGAAGTTATTAGTACCTTTATAAATTACTGGGGCAAAAAAACTCCTAAAAGTAGCTCAGAAAACACTGTATCAGACTTTTTGCATCAAAGATAAATAATGCAAGACAGGAGAGTAGCATTTTTAAAAATCAGAAAGCATGCAACAACCGCATAAATATACTAACTTCGCGCCTCAGGGGCATTCAATCTCTGATTCAGTACAGCTGTATAAAGCCTGGTTTAAATAATTTTGACATCAATACAGTGTGCTATGTTCACCAGGTGAAATCATTATCCAGTCCATCGTTATTTACAACAAAGGAATTGAATTACATGCATAACGTAAAACAATAATGAAATTTAAAGAGAAAGGACACTCTAAATAACTGTTGAGTAAATAATTCACCTAAAAAATAATGACTGACATGCCATCTGAAACTTAAACCCTTGGAATGTGGGTGTATAATGTAAAAATCCAAACTTCTCTAGTAATTTAAACAGTTTGCAGAGTCTGAGTTACCCTTTCATTACCTTAAAAGCTCAATTAAGCATTATTTCTGGAATGTTCAGATGATAGATATTTAGTTATGGGTGAATAAGGGTTGTGACAAGGGCTTTTATCAAAAGCTGACTTTTAAATCACCTAAAAATTGTGATAGTGATATGCTAACTTTTCATGAAAGCCATGCAAAAGGACATAACTAAGTAATATATAGCAATGTGAATGAGCTATGCAAGTATGCAATATGAAAAGTTATTCACCAGTATATATATAGCATGGACAAATGTAAAATTCCAAGGACTTTATATATATATATATATATATATATATACATATATATACCCTATAAAATATATCAAGTGATATTTCCCATTTTAAAAAAATTAGCATTTGTCTCTTACAATGAGTGGAAATAGAAAAGTGATGCTTTGCATTTATTTCATCATCAGCCTGTAATTTACAGACAGCTACAGTCATCAAACTTTGCAGACTCTGAAGGTGTAGCAAATGCCAAGAAAAGCAAATCATCATAAATAATGCCCCATGCTTGAATAAAAATCAATTAGCCAGTCTTGAATTTATAGCATTTAAATGGCCAAACCCTGTATGGCATTACATAAATAAAATAAAAACAGCACTGATTTCTTTATGTAAAAAGAGAAAGAACTCTTAAACATGTCACACTACTGTTTTAAGCAAATAAATCACTAATTAAAACATTTAAATTAGGCAATTTCTGTTTACACATCGTTGTTCTAGATACAGATGGGATTTCTACATTTTTTAAATGACTAAACGTTCAAAAAGGATTTGTACGCCTAACAAAATCAAAACAGGGATTATCTTGCACTGTGTGTGGGATACTGCAATAGTCTATACAGTGCATGAGAACGGAGCTGGCACTCAGCAGAGCAGCGCACACATTTCAGTAATAACAGGGTATGAGGCATACAATTTCAAGGAACACCCACACTGAAAATTATTCTTTCCAAACAGAGAATTGTTTGGGAACACGTTAGGTTAATTGGCTCCTTGGGATTCCTCTCAAGGAAACAGAGAACATTGAAATGTACACATGTGTATGTAAACCAGTGAAGTATTATCTGCTTTCCCAGATTCAGCAATGCAAGATAATAGGTCGAAAACTAAGAAAGAGTGAATTTCCTGAGGCTTCATGAACAGCATTCTTGGCCCGTGGGGTAGGTGAAAGGTGCTCCCCCACAAAAATGTTGGCCTTTCAGGCTTGTCGTGCCTCTACTCTTGTCATACTCATTAGGACTTCCACAAATAACACTTGAGAGGGATATCCAATTACAAGATGAACTCATGCATGAAGTGTGAACAACTCCTTATAGTACTGACAAAGCAATTTATCAGCTGTACAGTGCTAGGTTTATTGCATGTTACAGAAAACACTGTTTCATACAGACAAACCTGAATTCTGTATATATAGGCATTTACACAAAAGAGGTATAAAAAGCATTTTGAGCTTTTGAGAACTGGATAGGCAATGGAATAAAAAAATCACACAGAGCTTATAGTAATCACAGGCATTGCCAAAACATTTAACTGTCATACTGGCGGGACCTCTTCATCTACCTATATATTACACATGACATCTAATAACTCCAAATTAGTGTTTCTCAATCAGGGTTCTTCCAGAGGTTGCTAGGGTTCCTTGAGTTCCTTGCTTGTCGTGTTGGTTTAACAGATAGCAATGATCTTTTTGGCTATCTGTAAGTGTGGCAGCATTACCACCGGCCAGCAATGTATGAAGCATTCTTCCTACTGATCAACACACTAATGTACTCTGAGCTGTGGTATAGTAATTATAGCAGTGGTTCCTTGATGGTTTTGAAAGTTATTTTAAGGGGTTCCCCCTTGTTAAAATGTTTGAGAAACAATGTTGTTATATATATATGAAAAAACAGAACATTGACTTGATTCACTTGAAGCTTGTTGATCCCATACCCCTTGTATTTGTGACTACCTCATTTTTTGTTGTTGATGCTTTTGATTTACTCTGTTATTGGTACAACTGTTAAAACCAATAAAGATATCATTGTTAAAGAAAAAAACGGAATATTTTAGAATGGAGTCTCTTATCCCTGCCAAGGTTAATCTTCTACCTTTTGCGAGGTGCCCAATGAAAGAATAATAGAGGATGCCATTACTGAACACTGTCATTCCACTTTGACTTTAATGTTAAATCTGAATCATTGCCATGGACCAACTATGGTATGGAGTTACATTTTTCTGACACTTTTGTGTATATGACCCATGCACAAAATGACAACAGTGATTTTGACAAGAGTTAAGAATATCTATCCACAGAGCTCTGGAGACAGGTATCTTACAAATCCTAAAATGATGTCAGAATTTTTTTATCTTAACATACTTTTAGGTAACAACTTTCATAGCAGTTGACTTCAATAGTAAAGCCTTCTTTGCTCTGTTATTTTGTAAAATAGTTTTGAACTTACAAATTTCATAGTAATAAAATGGTTGTTATCCTGACTGTTGAAAGTTGCCCATAAGGAAAGAAGTGCAGCTGCAGTCACATGAAATTTCCTGGCAAATGATCATAAACAAGCCTACCAAGTTCCATAGATACAAACCATGCAAACTTCAAAGAAAAGACAACTGTCACTGCCACTTACATGTCAAAGAGAAAGATTGGACTTTTAATAGAGAAAATCTGATATTGTGCTCCATATCTGCAGTCTTCACCCATGCTACTTATTTCAGTCAACCATACTAAGTAATCCATGATCTTTATATGGGATGATACTAAAAAAAAAAAATTTGCTTGTGTTAGGTGATCAAAGGTTACCCAATGACATCTTTCAATTCTTCCACATATATGCATTTGCTGGTTTACACAGGGTTTTACAAAGCTACTTAATTCCTAATTTTGGATATACAATTTTACACAAACACACACATCACGATTTGTTTCATTATTGCACTTTTAAATCCATGAAAATGGGGTTGATGAGAACAAGCATGTTTTTGGCTGGGCCCACAAGACTGGGCCCACAATTTTATAGCAAGGATCTGTTTCAGGCACAGAATTAGTGCTTTTGATGCTAGGAAAAAAAAACCTCAAATACAGTCAATGAAAGGTCTGTGTCACCAAAATTCCAAGAGATTAGAGGCTAAATCACAGAATGACTGACTTTGCAGTTTTCACAACTATGAACAGGATTGTCAGCTTCAGTAGCTACTGGTGTTATCCAATCCAGCTGCTAGTGACAGTAGCAGAAGTTTGTAGGTGCATAGATAAACATTGTAGTCAAATACAGCAGCAACCTGGTAGTTAGCTACAGATTGCTAGAGAAAACAAGCAGACAATTTTGTAGCTTCTACAAATCTTTACTAGACAATGTTATATTAGCCAGAGGTGCTTCCAGAATGTCCCTAAAACTATGAGCAATATTACTTGGGTTTCCCACTTTATTTTGGAGGCTTAATCTGTTGCACATCAGGTCAGCTTCTACCAGGGAAAAGTATTGGGCAGCCACACCTGCTAGTGTATAGTTGACTTTACTTAAACCGAACAAAAGAAAATGTTATCTATTTCAGTTCACCTTCTAATAAAAGTGTTAGCTGCCTTTTTCCTTCCATTTTTATTTTTAATTGTTCATGCTATTTTTATGCCAGTAACACACTTTCTATTTTAGAGAACATTGAACAGCAGCATTTTTACTTTAAGAGGTATCACATAGGTGGACTGGATTGAGCTGATAACAATGCATGAGATAACACTGAAGAATAACCTTGAGGTTACAAACTATTGGATTTGTGGAAGATTTAATGTGTTTATTTGAACTTAAAATTGAACAAAACTTTAGCCATGGCATATTTAAATTAGAACTAAAAGTCCCACTTTACAAAATTAAGGATCAGGCAGATGGTTATTGCAGAATGGGACAGGCGATGTCTCTTCTACAAAAATCCATCCTACTTGCCTGATCATGGCAGTGAAACGTGGAAAAGCTGAGCTGAGCACGCACAGAGTCAGTTTTGATTACCAGGGAAACAATCAAGATGGTTGAAAATCTTCCCTAAAAAGGAGAATAGGTAAGATGGCAGGGCCCTGCGCTGGAACCCAGATAGGTGAGCAGCTTTAGTTCTGCTTTAACAAATTAATAGGCAGCAAATAGGAGTTCATTGTTTTCTTACAATTTTTTTGGCTAATAAACTTTCACATCCTACATTGAATTTGTTAGTCCAGATTCCAGAACACCAAAAATAAATACATTATCTGATTACCGGTGTCATTGATTAGGCAAAGAAGCATATTCTGTTACAGCTTTACCTCAGAAGAAATGATTATTGGAGAAAGTAGGAATCCAGCGGGAAGAACCTATAATACAACTCTTTAGCACTTAAGAGGTCAAATGGCTCTGAGTGCATAAAAAACCTGAGCCTACGCCAACGTAAAAACACAATGGCAGGTCTGATGAGCCTGATAGCCATATTGCTTCACCTTCCGGAGGCTAGTGACCTTTGCTCTTTACAGGTCAGGGTTCATAAATGGAACAGACCAGGAAATGTGCCAAAACAGATGTCTATACTTCAATAATGACGTGTGGAAAGCCAAGTTTTTAGGCCAGTACCTTGCACTTAATTAGAAAGAGCCAACAAAATGAATTGACACAGCTGCACTTTACAGATATCAGGCAACGCAGATCGAGCAATTTAACTGATTTGTAATAAAGCTGTAAAAATCTTAAATGGTAATTTGCCAGCCTTACTGCAGTCTATATGCCAAAAATGCACAGCTAGGGCCAATGATTTTACTATTTCATTATAGCCTGCTTGGGAAACTGATTGAAAAATAATGTATGAGGGTGAAGTAAATGTTCCCAGGTCTCCTTAATTTCAGTTTATTAAATCAATCCCTGCTGAGTGTTATATAGACCTGTTACGGTAATTTTAGTTGAAAATACTGAGATGTATTACAGTGCATTTATCAAAAACTGAAAAAGTAATTTCACTCGGTGCAAACCTGTCACAATACTCTCTCCAGTTTGATTTTTAATATTCACATACAATATCAAGACTTTACAGCAGTTTAAAAAATATAACACAGGCAAGCGCTAAAATGTATTTTTATGTTACATTTACTGTGCATATATCCTAAATCAAAATCGAAGCTTTGCCTTTTATTATGGCTATTGAATATGCAGCAGGAAATAACACAAATGATGTATATGATGCTAAACTGCTGTCGCAGAAATGGATCACATGCCATTTAAACACATTTTAGTTGCTAATATGTGTTAACAACAAATCATTCTTAATTGTAACAATTATTATGTGTTTCTTAAACCTGTCTCCTTTAGCCAAGGTATAAATTATTTGAGGTGCACAATAAAAATGTCATCATGGTCATTAATTGGTTAGGGATTTCAACAAATGGTTCAGGTTATTATAATGTTCTTAAACAATTTAGTTCCTAATTTTTCAGTAAAATAAAAGGCCAGGCTTTGTGGCATGGTCAAATCCTATATACAGAAGTCATATTTGTTTCAACTACTGTCATGTCTAATCCAACAACTGATCAGTATAACATATTCAGTGCTTATTTATGACATTGAGAAAATACCCAGGCTGTTTAATCCTTTTTTGTTCCCTAAAGCAAAAAATACATACCAATAAAAAGTGTATTGAAACAGAAAAACAATTATGTTATATATTGTTGCTTTCTTTATGAATTCCTTATTTAACCTGGTGATTCTTCCAGTAACAAATGTGTCCTGTATCTTTCTCACATTACTTCGTAATAAATCAGACTCAGTAGGATTTAATTTATCTATGGAGAATCGGCTTACCATGGGCTGCCCACGTCTTTTTTGGACTACAGAACCTCCTTGTATTTATAACACAGGGAAAGGTGTTTTGTAGTGCACAGAAACAAGCTGCATTTGGTTCTTTGGCCATCTGAATTGACCAGGTCCGTGGCACATGCACAGCTCATTGTGTATTCAACATAAAATTACGAACAGGCAAACAGACAGGTAAGTATGTTTCATAGTACTTAGCATGTACCTTCTGCGAAATACTGCTGTCTGCTCCCATTCTGCTCCCATTGTTTTGTTTTTCAAGTTTAGTTTTGTTTTAAATATATTGGGTTTATCAGATTACATAGAGGTAGTTCTTAGTAGTCATGTTTTCCTTCCTGAAGTGTCATAGCCCTATTAATGAACCTACTACAGTGTCTATGTATACCCCTTGTATTTTCTTTGGTTCCTGGATTTGTCTTTGTGTTGGTCTCTGATTCTTTGGTGTGTACTGAGGTGTAATATTTCAAAGGAACATGTGTTTTTACTAGCCTTCTTTGCTGGTTTTTAGTTTACAGATATCATATTATGTTAATTTGAATTATATGCTATTAGGCACTATGATGTTTGCTCTATTTTCTAACTCAGGCAAGGTTTTATGTACTTATGTAAGCAAAGCAAAGTACTCTCCTTCACTGCTTCATATCAAAAAGTATGAAATATTTATCGTAAAGAAACTTGGGAACCACCAGCAGTCATTGAACAATGCTCTACTGATGTTTCTGGTTAATATCCATGTCTGAGGGTATAGGGCAGATTGATTGCCTATATACTTTATACCTGTCCTTCTTGCTGAAATGTAGAACTGACTGCTGAGGAGATTTGGAATATGTAACCCCAAAAGTCAGCTGTAAGTGAATACAGATGTTTGCAAACAATCTTAATTTCATAGATATTTCTTTCTTCAACTACCCAGCAGATAAACATTCTGGTGTGCTAAAAAACCAACTGTTTTTGTGTCTATAAGATCAGTATGTGTTGTATAGATGTGTATTGACTAGAAGAACTCTGTATGAGAACATAAGGTGATAAAATATGGCAACAAGCTTGAAAGATTTGGACACCCACCCGGTTTACATAAGACTATGGTTAATATATGGAGAAAGCATCATTCCCTTGTTTATTGGTCAATAGATTGCTTGTAATAGCTCACGTAATAAAAGCTACAGTTCCTGATATCTTATTTAAATAATGTTAAAATACATTGTGTTACTTGTGATAAGTGAGCCCATGTAGACCATGTAGTCTTATCAACTGAAGTCTGTGGAATTCCATAAACATCTTCATATTGCCAGGGTTAGGCTGTGTACACACCTACAATTATAGTCCCTAGAAATGATCTTTCCTGATCCTTTCCAGAGAAAAAATGATAGATGAACTAACAAGTGCTGTATGCACAGCACCATTTTGTTCTATGGAGAGGGGAGATGAGGAGAACCAGAAAGCAGCACCCCGCTGTGCTCTCCCCCCTTGACTTATACAACGGTCGTTCCCCATTGGTCATGCATGAATGACATTGGGCAAGCTATTTTCATGTTAGATTCTCGCCCGAGACAAGCACAATCGTTTATATGGGACAAGAATCCTCTGATGTTTGGATAGCCATAGACTAATTGGATCTGGCAGAAATTGCCCACCAAAGGTTTTATAGTCAGTTGGAACATTCAGCAGTTAGGTGAGAATCACCAAAGATGTTCCTCACCAGATTAAACATTTGTTACTTAATGCAATTTATTTTGATATGTTCTACTATTTTTTCAGTAACATAAAATTAATTTATATATTTAATAAGCAAAATGCATTTTTTTATCTTTTATGCCTTAACACACTTGTTATATTTGTATCCAAACTGAATCCAAACTTGAAGACTGGAAGTTATTAGTACCTTTATAAATTACTGGGGCAAAAAAACTCCTAAAAGTAGCTCAGAAAACACTGTATCAGACTTTTTGCATCAAAGATAAATAATGCAAGACAGGAGAGTAGCATTTTTAAAAATCAGAAAGCATGCAACAACCGCATAAATATACTAACTTCGCGCCTCAGGGGCATTCAATCTCTGATTCAGTACAGCTGTATAAAGCCTGGTTTAAATAATTTTGACATCAATACAGTGTGCTATGTTCACCAGGTGAAATCATTATCCAGTCCATCGTTATTTACAACAAAGGAATTGAATTACATGCATAACGTAAAACAATAATGAAATTTAAAGAGAAAGGACACTCTAAATAACTGTTGAGTAAATAATTCACCTAAAAAATAATGACTGACATGCCATCTGAAACTTAAACCCTTGGAATGTGGGTGTATAATGTAAAAATCCAAACTTCTCTAGTAATTTAAACAGTTTGCAGAGTCTGAGTTACCCTTTCATTACCTTAAAAGCTCAATTAAGCATTATTTCTGGAATGTTCAGATGATAGATATTTAGTTATGGGTGAATAAGGGTTGTGACAAGGGCTTTTATCAAAAGCTGACTTTTAAATCACCTAAAAATTGTGATAGTGATATGCTAACTTTTCATGAAAGCCATGCAAAAGGACATAACTAAGTAATATATAGCAATGTGAATGAGCTATGCAAGTATGCAATATGAAAAGTTATTCACCAGTATATATATAGCATGGACAAATGTAAAATTCCAAGGACTTTATATATATATATATATATATATATATACATATATATACCCTATAAAATATATCAAGTGATATTTCCCATTTTAAAAAAATTAGCATTTGTCTCTTACAATGAGTGGAAATAGAAAAGTGATGCTTTGCATTTATTTCATCATCAGCCTGTAATTTACAGACAGCTACAGTCATCAAACTTTGCAGACTCTGAAGGTGTAGCAAATGCCAAGAAAAGCAAATCATCATAAATAATGCCCCATGCTTAAATAAAAATCAATTAGCCAGTCTTGAATTTATAGCATTTAAATGGCCAAACCCTGTATGGCATTACATAAATAAAATAAAAACAGCACTGATTTCTTTATGTAAAAAGAGAAAGAACTCTTAAACATGTCACACTACTGTTTTAAGCAAATAAATCACTAATTAAAACATTTAAATTAGGCAATTTCTGTTTACACATCGTTGTTCTAGATACAGATGGGATTTCTACATTTTTTAAATGACTAAACGTTCAAAAAGGATTTGTACGCCTAACAAAATCAAAACAGGGATTATCTTGCACTGTGTGTGGGATACTGCAATAGTCTATACAGTGCATGAGAACGGAGCTGGCACTCAGCAGAGCAGCGCACACATTTCAGTAATAACAGGGTATGAGGC
The DNA here is from genome assembly GCF_032062135.1 of Pyxicephalus adspersus. Taxonomy (NCBI): domain Eukaryota; kingdom Metazoa; phylum Chordata; class Amphibia; order Anura; family Pyxicephalidae; genus Pyxicephalus; species Pyxicephalus adspersus. Next base: position 103,932,515 of record NC_092860.1, on the reverse strand, counting down.
ATACAATTTCAAGGAACACCCACACTGAAAATTATTCTTTCCAAACAGAGAATTGTTTGGGAACACGTTAGGTTAATTGGCTCCTTGGGATTCCTCTCAAGGAAACAGAGAACATTGAAATGTACACATGTGTATGTAAACCAGTGAAGTATTATCTGCTTTCCCAGATTCAGCAATGCAAGATAATAGGCCGAAAACTAAGAAAGAGTGAATTTCCTGAGGCTTCATGAACAGCATTCTTGGCCCGTGGGGTAGGTGAAAGGTGCTCCCCCACAAAAATGTTGGCCTTTCAGGCTTGTCGTGCCTCTACTCTTGTCATACTCATTAGGACTTCCACAAATAACACTTGAGAGGGATATCCAATTACAAGATGAACTCATGCATGAAGTGTGAACAACTCCTTATAGTACTGACAAAGCAATTTATCAGCTGTACAGTGCTAGGTTTATTGCATGTTACAGAAAACACTGTTTCATACAGACAAACCTGAATTCTGTATATATAGGCATTTACACAAAAGAGGTATAAAAAGCATTTTGAGCTTTTGAGAACTGGATAGGCAATGGAATAAAAAAATCACACAGAGCTTATAGTAATCACAGGCATTGCCAAAACATTTAACTGTCATACTGGCGGGACCTCTTCATCTACCTATATATTACACATGACATCTAATAACTCCAAATTAGTGTTTCTCAATCAGGGTTCTTCCAGAGGTTGCTAGGGTTCCTTGAGTTCCTTGCTTGTCGTGTTGGTTTAACAGATAGCAATGATCTTTTTGGCTATCTGTAAGTGTGGCAGCATTACCACCGGCCAGCAATGTATGAAGCATTCTTCCTACTGATCAACACACTAATGTACTCTGAGCTGTGGTATAGTAATTATAGCAGTGGTTCCTTGATGGTTTTGAAAGTTATTTTAAGGGGTTCCCCCTTGTTAAAATGTTTGAGAAACAATGTTGTTATATATATATGAAAAAACAGAACATTGACTTGATTCACTTGAAGCTTGTTGATCCCATACCCCTTGTATTTGTGACTACCTCATTTTTTGTTGTTGATGCTTTTGATTTACTCTGTTATTGGTACAACTGTTAAAACCAATAAAGATATCATTGTTAAAGAAAAAAACGGAATATTTTAGAATGGAGTCTCTTATCCCTGCCAAGGTTAATCTTCTACCTTTTGCGAGGTGCCCAATGAAAGAATAATAGAGGATGCCATTACTGAACACTGTCATTCCACTTTGACTTTAATGTTAAATCTGAATCATTGCCATGGACCAACTATGGTATGGAGTTACATTTTTCTGACACTTTTGTGTATATGACCCATGCACAAAATGACAACAGTGATTTTGACAAGAGTTAAGAATATCTATCCACAGAGCTCTGGAGACAGGTATCTTACAAATCCTAAAATGATGTCAGAATTTTTTTATCTTAACATACTTTTAGGTAACAACTTTCATAGCAGTTGACTTCAATAGTAAAGCCTTCTTTGCTCTGTTATTTTGTAAAATAGTTTTGAACTTACAAATTTCATAGTAATAAAATGGTTGTTATCCTGACTGTTGAAAGTTGCCCATAAGGAAAGAAGTGCAGCTGCAGTCACATGAAATTTCCTGGCAAATGATCATAAACAAGCCTACCAAGTTCCATAGATACAAACCATGCAAACTTCAAAGAAAAGACAACTGTCACTGCCACTTACATGTCAAAGAGAAAGATTGGACTTTTAATAGAGAAAATCTGATATTGTGCTCCATATCTGCAGTCTTCACCCATGCTACTTATTTCAGTCAACCATACTAAGTAATCCATGATCTTTATATGGGATGATACTGAAGTCACCAGCTTCTATTTAAAGATTTGCTAATATTTTAGTTAGCAGTGTTGCCTCCAGATCCTCTCTTCTCTTCTTTTGAATGTACACTTTTCCCATATTCACACAAAAAGCCATCAAATGTTCAACTTGTACTTTAGAATGAAGACACTTCTTTAACTTCCCTAAAAAAGTTTAGCCTAACAAGGTGATTGCTGAATTTTTCTGGCCAAACCACTGACCTATTTATTAGCAATGAGAGATCTTTAGATTCACTAATGATGAAAACTATATGTAGCTTAAAATGGGCATATGGTTAAGTTAGGTCATTCAAATATATACATATTCCTAAAAGTAGTATATAACTTTAAATTAGGCCTTCACCAACCTCTGTATATGTACTCACCATGATGCCTATTAAGTCATTCCCTCAGTAAGTCCCAGCAGTGATATAGCAGCTCTCCAGCCTACAAATTTCTAATGTCTAATGTCAACACAGAGTAAATGTTCTAGAAAGGAGCAGTAGGTGAGCTGAACTGTCAAAAGAATGACTTGAATGACCTAAGTGTTTGAGGATGAGTTGTTCCACATCTGTGGTCTGTGGCTACAAATATCAATGAAGACTTAAAACGATTCACAAAACATGTAGTACAGCTTTAAACGCTCCTACAATAGGGAAACATTTCAAACCAAGATCTTCAACATTTTTTTCTTTTTTTTTGAAAGAAGTCTTTTGGTGACCTAATATTGGACAGCTTCCCACATCCACACATTCTCATTTTTGTATGGTGATCACACCCACCCTTTAATTGCCTCTCCCAATTAAATTTTATTGAGCTTTCTTTGTTAGTCTTTCTTTCTGTTAGCTGTTTCCAAAACTTATTTTCAATGATAAGGCACTAACAATTCGTTGTATTAGCACATTAAATGAAAGCCTTAAATTTAGCCTTAGTTACTGTAGACTCACATTACATGGTGTTATTAGGTCTGTAATCTACAGGATCCCTAGTTAATTCCCCATCCTTGGCTCGACTAATAACACCCCCACCTAATTTTTTTTTTTGCATGCTTATTTTAGTTTCTTAATTCCCCTGCATTTATCCACACTGAATCCTATTTGCCATGCAGCTTTCAATTTGACAAGTGTGTCTAGGTCATCTTGCAAATCAGATACATTTTAAATGGCTTGAATTACACTACAAAGATTTGTGTCATCAGCAAACTTGAAATATCACTTTTTCATCATATCTTTTTTTTTCAATTTAAATCCAAGGTTACATTCCTGTTTTCAATCTGGAGAACTATCACTTCTTGTCATGGTGACCACGTAGGAAAAAAATAGCAAATAAAGACCATCTCCAGGCACAAATGAACAATCTCTAGATGCTACTACTCCCAATACTACTCAGACCACAAAAAAAAGCTTTGTTTTGTCAGCCCACAACAGGGCTTAGACCCTGATGGTATTTTCGCAAATCAGCAGGTATTTTTCTGTACTTGCAAGGCTAAAACAGCAGGAAATGTGCGTGTATTGTGCATTGCAGTGACATGCACTTTTAGCATATGTTATACAACATTACCACCGGTGAAGTTCAAAATTGCCCTGAATCACTAAGGGAAATACTTTCTCTATAAATGACATATCTCATATCTAAATTTTAATGGCAGCGTCAATAAAAATTACATCATTTTTGAAAGCTGTAGTAAAAAAAATCTTTTGGTATTGTTTCAGCATCTCTACACACTTGCTAAGCAGCACCTTGCTGGAGGAAAATAATTATTCTACTTGTAATCTTGAAACCACATAATAAAAAACACATGCACTCAATCTGCTTGGTTGAGAGACATGCCACACAGCACTAAGCTATGTGAAATAATCATATCGATGAATACACATTGAGATAGAGTGACTTGAACAAGATAGTGGAAATATTTTGGCAGACACTAAAGTCAATAGCTGTGAGAAAGCTAATACTAACTCATTGAGTTCCACGGTAATCAGATTCTCCCACAAGGATGCAAGTGAGTTTAACCTTTTGGAATAATTGAAATAACAGAATTATGTCTAATTTCAAAGCCCTCTTCCATATCATGTTTTCCAAATGTTTCCATGGTCTCAATTTGGTACTGGGCTTTTTCTTATAGCGGCTATTGCGTTTTAACTTTCATTTTCTTAACTTGCACAGGTAAAATTAAAATGAAATACAAACAGTTGCTATGGGAAATAGCTTAAGTAATATGTGTTCTTCTATCTAAAATGAATGTTGCATTGAAATGTCTGGGCACCAAGTTGCCTATATTGACTTTCTTTTCACATACCTACCACAACGATCAACTATAGAAGGGAAAAAAAGAAGCTCAGTGTGATCTCTAAATCATTTTGGATGGAACTTAAACAGGACTTAAAATTCCTTTCCCACCTTGCTTCCATGTGACACTGTTGGTGCCATCAATGACTCAATCAAGAGATATCTGGTACCATTTACATTCTTCCCTATACTAGAAAAAACAGGGTATATCTTGGAAGCCAAAAAGAGCAAAAGAGAGTGGTCGATTGGATTAAATGTAAATATAGAAGAGGGTGGAGTAGATCAGGAAATATTGTGAACCTACTGTGTTGCATGGGTAAAACAAAGGAACATGATTTGTCTAGTATTAAAAACAGTTGTCCATATTGTTCTTATTGGAGAACTTGTTAATGGGTATGTATGGCTGGCTTGCCTTTTATAAAGTAGGTATTGATTTAAAACAGATTAATGATCTGTGTGGATGCAGTACCTTACATGGTACATAAGTTTTCAAAGGCACCGGTAGGTTGCATCATCCAATGAAATCTCACAATGGCAGGCATTTTTTTTTCTGGTGATTCATAACACAAGAAATAAGACTAAAGAAAAATTTTAGGTGCAGACAACCTTGTACACCTGTACATTTGGCAATTTCTCTACAATTAAGCCTTCTCTCGCACACTATAATGCCCTCACCCCATTCTGAATAAGGCATCTAGTCAGACTGTGATTGTCAGAGTGATATTCTGATTGACAGGTTGAATGCTGAAGTTCATTTCTAAGGTATGTGGAAATAAATGACTACAATAAGTCTAAAACACAACTCTTCCAAAACACATAAAACCTTCCAGAACCTTCCATCACAAAGTGTCTATGTACAGGTATAGTCAATTTAGTGCATTCATTAAAAAACCACGAAAAAAATCTGAAGTGACAGTGATATCTGACCTTTATTCCGCTTTGAACCACTTTGTGTATGTCAAGAAAAGGCTCCTTTAGTAAATCACCCTCAGGAGTAAGAATTTTTATATAGCCTTCTTTTTCCAAGATGAAAAGACGGTGTGATCCATCTCCACTGTGCATTGCTCCAACTGGCTGTCTTAGGCCTCTGATAACTTCCTGTAGGCAGAAGCAATTGTGCTTGTGTTTTCTGCAAACATAAAAGGATTTAAAATGAGTAAAACAAGGATTAAAATGAGTATTTAGTATTTCTAAATATAAAATCGACGACAATGCATCATAATGTTATCTACAATACTTTTGTAGTTTTATCCATCAGGTTTTTAGATCTTCGGAACACTATAATTCAGATATAGATTGCTTCACTCTTGAATCTCAATTTTATTGATCTCTGAAACCAACAAATGTCAGTGGTTTAATCGTGTAGGGTAATATGTATTACCCTTAGTCACTACCTTCTATTCTTTGACATGCTGCTACATTTTCATATGTCTGTGTGATACAAAGATATTTTATCGCACTCTCCTATTGAGGCAGCATTTTATCATCTACAAACAAAGTTATCTTCATGCACTAGCTCCAGCTTTGCCAGCACATCTTTATTTTGGATCAACAAACAACAATGGAATATGCTTGTGCAAAGTGTGTCACAATTCCAGCTGTGCTACCACCAGTTGTGCTAGTGTCAACATTGTAGAACAACTGGGGGATCAGTATCACCCCACTAAAGCAAGTGGCTGCACAAGGACTCTCATGACAGTAGTCTCATGAGTAGAGACAAATAGATTGGATTTCCCAATGTTTAATATATCTCTTAGTGACTCTTTGATGAGTTTCCAAATAAACTCATCACAAACATTAATGGTCTTATTTTCTCTATTGGGTGTATTTTTTAACATGTAAAATACAGGTGTTGTGAAGCAATCAATTCTTCGCATACATGAGTATAAGACAGTGGCACAAATTCCAATAGCGATTATAGGAGTCCAAAATACTGTGGATATTAGAAGCTGGGTAGTTAAGCCCATCAATTTCCACTAAAAAAAAGAAAAAAGGATGAATAAGTCGGACTGACTTATACCTGAAGAGTTGACAAGGTTTTTAAAAAGTAAGGTACCACACTAATTGCCATTGTAGTTTTGTTAAAACACTCACATTAATTTGGTATTCATTACAAATTTAAATCCACAAACAGAAATGCGGGAAAGCTCTGTGGGCCGGAAGTACATACTAACAACTAAGAAAGCATGTTGAGCATCCAAAATATTAAAAAGGCATTTGTTCCCAGGCAATCACATAAACAGCAGATGAACAAAACATCTGGAGGGCACAGCTGCTAAACATCAGGCCAGACCATGTTAATTCACTGTCAAAACCACAAGAAGATGTCAGTTTTTTTTTATAGATTAAAGGGTATTTATCTATATGAACCTGCTGATCTCTTCCACTTTGTCATATTCCTCCATTTGATCCAAGTAGTTTGATGCTGGACCTCGCACTTGTTTCTTTGGAAAGTCTGGGAAGCACAGTCCATTGTCCCTTATCCCATGGTAAAAGCAGAACTCATCAGCAGTGGTTTGAAGTAACCCTATGACAAACACACAAGAGGATAGATGATAAGAGGAAAAAAACTATTCCAACAAAGGTAACATTTATTGTAAATATCATGACATACAGATGCTTAGTCTTCATTAATAAATTTTATTCCACCTTCCTACCCTGGAGGCATACTTACTTGGATCTGACGATCACAGCCTTACACAATTTTTAAAGCATGTGACTGAATTCTTTAAGACTCCCCACCTCTACAGATTGGAGTTTATTGCAGACATTTACAGGTGTATTATTTACCCGTCGGTTGTTTTTAAATCTTAGGGTAAAAAAGCATGCAAATGTTGATACACTCCAGACATTTTCTTGTTTTGTCCATGATATGAATGGCGAGTATTCTCCAACTAGCTCTTAGATAAGCTATAGGAAGCATGAGCTAAGTTCTGTGCCCACAGGAAAGGTCCTGCAAAATGAGCCATGATATAATGCCTGGTCAATGGCATGTGGCACAGGGTATGTTAGTGGCATCTCTTTGTTGCCTTATTGTTCCAATAAACTTAGATTGGAATATATAAACAAGGTAAGATACCCCTAATATTTCAGAAAACATCAAAAGAAAAGTTTTGTAAGCATGCTTTGCTACCACTTTTTTAGTGTTGTTCTTTAATCAATAAGAAAATACAAAAAGACTACTAAACAATAGTAGTTCCCATATTTAAATCCCAACAGGTTTACTGGACATTTTAAATTCTTCACCTTACCAACACAAATTACCTTTTTGGGATACATTCCTAGAAATTTCCAATGTAATACAGATAAACTGAAAGAGATAATTATTTTATTTTGATGCCACAAGGGAGCCATGTGTTTTTTGCATTTACTAGGAAGTCTCATTTCATGTTCTGTACATGTACAAGTAAAACTGCATTCATGAATGCTACAAAACCGCACTTTGTTATTATACTGTATACCTATTGTAAAAGTAATAAAATAACCTTATTCTGTAAATCACCCTGAAAGTCTGATTGCATCTGACCTGTCTTTTGTTCTTAACATTGATGCAAAAGTAAAAGTCTAATTTAAATCATGAGAATACTCAGTCCATAATATACGAATGACATGGTTCCCACCTTCCAATATTATAAACTAATTTGTTCTACTGACTTGGCTCTGTAACATTCAAACAATTACCAGCTACAAGTAAACCACAAACTATCCAACTTCAAGTAGGATCAAGTAAGTCCTCTTCTGTACTCTATTCAATTTGTTAATCCACATGTTCTGCTTGATTTAATTATAAGTTGTGCACTCTGCTATTAAATTAACAGCATCACTACATAATTGGAATTCTTAACATGGCTAGTGTAGTTTTCATTATTATTTAAGTTAACTATGGCTTGAAAAATGCCAGCTCTCTAGCTGACAAGGTATGGATGCTATGCTAAGTAAATCCCTATAGCTGCTGATTGTCCATATCTAAGCATGGAAAATGTAGGACTACAGAAGCCGTAGCTTGTACAGAACAGAACCATATGACAAAAAGCTGCAACCATAAATGGGACAGGCCTCATATTTCTGTAAAGTAAAACACAGATAAAAACATATTGAGAGAAATTTCTGTTTCCTGTACAGCATTATCAGTTTACAGATTTATATTAATGTTGTCTGGATTTGCTATTATGGCAGAAACATCTGTGCTGCACTGCCCTCTGCCTGCTTTTTAAACATTATAAGAATCAAAAAAATGATAATGCTTTTTCTTTTCACCAGCTTTTTATGCAAATCAGCTAAAAATGATATTTTATTTGTTCATTAATACTACTTAACATAGCAATATAAAATGCTTCATTTGATACAGCTTGCATAGCTCTAAAAAGTCACAGTTTGAGATTAAAAGAAGCATGCTGAATGTACCTAACAAGCTGTATTTTGTAAATGGTTTACATGTTAGTTATAGTTAAAAAATATGAAAGACAGATGGAAGGGAGGAACTATTGTGCAAAAAAAAAAAAAGAAAAAATAGAAAAAAGTCAATCCAACAGTATGGCATTGAGAAAAATGACATATGAAAAAAGCTACAGCTTCCATTCATACTTCTAATATTGTTATCTCTTACTTCTGCCCTAATTATTAGCATCTGACTCTTCTTGATTGTGCAGCATGTGATCACTGGTCTGTCTTCTTCCAGTACATAGCAGCATGGCTCTGTACAGTGCTAGAGTTATGCTTTCATCTGGTTATCCTTCAGAGCAGCCTGGGTGGTCACAAAAAGCACTTGACATCTTGATGCACTTCAGCAGTTTTACATATACACAGTCTTTGTAGAAAAATAAATTTGTCATTCGTCACTACATATGTTGATCTGGGGAGTGAAGTTCCAGCAGCGCTGGCTCCTGTCTGTGTTCATCTATACTGTATTCTCACGTATTGCTTTAACCCTTTCCACCACATAGGATGCAGGAATCCAATTTTATTGCAGAACAATTTGTTTTAAGAGTTATCAAAATATCCATTCAGGAAGCCACAGCTCTAGCACAGCCAGCAGTTCCAGATTAAGAAACACAGAGCTTTTTAATTGAGATGTCACAATTTATGAAGACTGTACTGTTGACAGTAGGGGCCAATTCACACCACAATGCAGTGCGGTAGAGTGCATTCATTTGCATGCGTTGACACGTGTGGTGTACTATGTTAGGAAGCCAATTAAAAATAAATTGATTATAACACACCTCAACACACAAAAATATGCTTTCTTTTTTTTATTCCACCTGTTTTTTACCGTGGTACAATGTACATGTGTGGCCCCACAGTGCACTGCAACTCCCTGCTGTTACGGAAGTGAACTAAGACAGAGTGGGCACTCTAGTCATCCCCACTAAGTCAGCCCTAGAGTTTTCTATTCAGCAAAGCTTAAGCTTCCTTGTAATTCCACAGCTATATCTCTGATTCACTAGTGGATACATCTGACATCTACAGAGAGACCACTGTTTTCCCAGCCAGAGCAAGAGACATTTGCCAAAGAATTGTGGCAAAACACAGACTTTTCTAATAAAACAAACTGTAAGATTTTGCACCTTTCTAATGCACTCAAAAGTATTTAGTTGATATTTAAAAGGTACAATTTATAATACAATATGAGATTATTGTCTATGACTGTGTAAGTAACCTTGCTGACAGATATTATGTTTCTATGGTAAGCAAAAAAAGCAAGTTAAATTATCCTCCAGGTAATGACCCTGGAAACCCTGGAATGGCCTTTAATCTCTTCAAAGTTAAACAATTCCTTAGGGTGAAAATTGACCCATTAATTGGATAATGGTCTAAAATGCCATACACTGTAAAAGAATATAAGAGAATATCATGTTTCAAAGAGAATATCATGTTTCAAATGCAAAAATAAATTACATACATATACTGTATGCATTAAAAGTCAACAAAAAAGATTTAGCGTAGCTGTTAGTGAATTAAATTTTACATCATGGCCCTGACATCATCATCATTTAATTTTAAAAAAGCCATAGTAGGTGGTAAAACTGAACATTCAGGTATGAGTCTTTGAGAAATAAAATAAGCCAACAACTTGGCTTTTCACCCAGCCATGTAAATCTAAAATTAGAATTTAGGGCATCTATTTTATGAATAAAATTTGTGTCAATATGCTAATGTAACAGTTTACAAGTTTATTTGTTGTTTGTAGGAAAACCCCAACATTAGATAATTATGGAGGATATCATTGTTGTTTTTCTCAGAGACCAGTACTGATTGTGTTTGAATTGCTTCTCCTCTCATACATGCCTAAGAAAATGCAAAAGTAAGTCAAATTCAGGTCCGTTAACTGCACCTGCAATAGGCCCTGAATGATCTCAGAATTGTCTGTCAAAAGCACACTACATTTGCCCCCTTTAACACAGGCCCAAAAGTAATACTTGCCCGATTGTCATAATGACCCTCTGGTGTCAGTGGTTTGTCACTGATGTGGAATAAGTATGGAAAACTGACTTCACCTGTGTTCATGTTTTATGGTTGTCACTCAAAATGTTAAACACTTATACATACCTATCTAAATGTAAAAAGACTGTAAATGATTATTTACAATTCATATTACTTACTAAAATCTTCATTGAGCATACATTTATTTAAATGGTTTGGCTCCACTGGGGCAAAAAATGAAATAGGTCAATGGCATCAAGACCATTTTAAAATAACAAATGTTGGCATGAAAAAAAGATTTTCATACCAGCCCTGATGGATTGATCAAATTAGCTTTTTCTTTAAAAGCCATGGTCATAACGAAAAACTTTTGAAACATCTGTCAAATATGTCCTGGTACCTTCAAAGAATGGGAAATATACAGGAATATAATGATAACTCTATCCCAGTGGTCGCCAACCTTTTCAGACCTACGGACAAGTAAATGCATGGACTCCCGGCTGCGCATGCGTGGGGAGCCATGTGCCACTCAAAGGGGAAGAAACTTCCCCCAGAGTGACGTCATAATGTCAGAACCAGCCCACTCTCCCATTGTAGGTCTGAGCCTGCGTTGGGAGAGCGGGCGGGTTGTGTCCAGAGACCCCCCCGAGCCTGCAATTTATACGGTAGGCATGGTCCTTGCCTCTGGCCAGTGCGCCCCCCCGCGCGGTCCTTCCCCTGACCCCACCCCTGGCGCACCGGCCAGAGCCGCGGACCACCGGTTGGTGACCACTGCTCTAACCATACAAAGCAAGGGTGACAATGTCCAAAAGTGAGCTGTCCAGGTCAGGAGCAATCAAATCTGGAAACAAAGAAAGGGGTATTTATTCTCTTCCAGTCATTCCGTAAACAGTATCTATAGTCTCCTATGTCACATACCAGTTTAAAGAGCAATTCTAGACAACACATAAACTAATCATGAGCTACCAATGGATTTAAGCATGCTGCAGCTCTGAACAAAGACACTAACCCAATTCACATTTAGTTAAATTCTCAGTAATACCCTGCCTCCACAGCACACTAAACTCCATAGAGAATCAAGAGAAGGGGATTCTGAGTTTCCTGTATTGCCAGTTACAATCTTCCAAAATTGTTTTTTACTATGATTGTTTGTTGTGAAAACTACCTAGAATTGGCCTGTACATCAGATTTCTGTAAGAAGTTCAAAATATGGTGTTCCAGCATTACCAGCAAGTGCTGACAAAATGACATTTGATGGATTGGTGCACTACAACACAAAGAGCGTGATTTATTAATGCTCTCCAGGACTAGTGAAGATAGACTATCATGGAAAAACATGGGAGATCCAGCAAACCTGGAATGAATTTCATAAAAATCATTTGGTATTAGTTGGCAAATGTTTTTAGTCCTGGCTCAGATCCATTTCAGGTTTGCTGATCACCCAGGTTGTCCCATGATAGTCTATCTTCTCCAGTTTTGGGGAGCATTAAAAAATCAGGCCCAAAGTCTAAAGAACTAAGCCTAATTTTCAATGTCAGCTGGAAGTAGCATTTGAGCAAAGAAAAGTATTTTTTTTAATACACCACTAAAATGTAAGTCTGATTGCTTAAACATATAATAATTGAGGTCTTTTCTTCCATTTTTTAGTCAATTTGGCCCACTGGTACTAAACATGTAGCCTGCTAGTGTTAACTCTTTGGCCTACTGCACTTAAACCCTGAATAAAAATCTTGATCAGAGCGGACTGCACACAGAGTTTGTACCTTTCCCTAGCATTAGGAGTTTGCTCTAATTCATTTTAGCAAAACTTATAAAATGATAATAGTTACCCTCACTTATACAAACCCAATTTGCGCTATACTGCTATTTTAAGTACTTATACTTTCATTTGTCTTCAGTATGCTTAATTGTTTCATATATTTATCCATAAAAGTCCAAAAGGTATCTGGTGTTATTGCAAGCTCGGTGCCATGTAAGGTTCTGATCTCAAGATTTTCAATTAACTTAAACACTGCAGCAGATCGTGAACTTCTGTTTATTGCAAAGTATTAATAGCAATGTATATAGAGACATATTTAACACAGATGTAAACGACAATGGTACTAAATTTATTATTCATATTTTACTGAGACAACTTTTAAGCTCTCTTCTGGAACAAAGTTGTGGAAAAACACTGGTGCATTTCAGTACATTGGTGAATGTGTGTACACTAAAAGCAAAACAATCTGTACACCTAACCATAGAAATGAAACATTTCATAAAATGTGATGAAACTTAGACGCAACAACTTCTTTCTTCATTTACACAATGGGCCTGATTTAATAAAGCTCTCCAAGGCTGAAGAGGATTCACGTTCATCAGTGAAGCTGGGTGATCCAGCCAACCTGGAATTGATCTGGTTCAGGATTCAAAACTTTTACTAGCAAGTAGAAAATGACATTGAAGAAATCAATTCCAGGTTTGGTGAATCGCCCAGCTTCACTGATGAAAGTGTATCCTCTCCATCCTTGGAGAGCTTTAAAAATCAGGCTCAATGTGACTAGTTTAAATATGAGACAATGTAGATTCTACTGTTTTCATAAAATTAAACTGCTGCTATCTTTAAAAAAAGACTTTCACACATTCAGAATAGAATACTTGAAAGATTATATCAGTCTGTACTGTTGATATGACTGGTTTGTATACAATGGTCTATAGTCAAGGAAAGGGAATAAACACTGCTTGGTATGATTTACTGAAGGGCTCCACTTTCTCCTCCATCAAACTGCTTTTTGATGCATTTTGTTGTTCTATTTACTAGAAAAGTGTGAGGTATCAAGCAGGTCAAGCAATGAGCCTACTATACTAAAGAGGTACTATATTTACCTCATATTACATGGACAAATGGTCCAAACATAAAATAATACAAAACATTCAAAACGAAAAAAAACAAAAACAAAGTTTATACAAGGTGTATATAAGGCCAAAACTTTAGAGTTTTGGGTGAAATGGGAAAGAGTTAGAACCCCAGTTAGGTTTTTATAATTTCCCATGTCCCCACTGTGGAGATTTGCTCTATCTGTCCCAGACTATTAAACAAGGCTTCAAAAACACACTCAAATCTAAACAATGCTAAAATAGCTTATTTTGTTACCCCATTATCATACCAATGTATGTTCTAAATATGTACTTTTAGCCCATTTAATTACTGTAATTACACAGGTCAACATGTCACTTTCATCAGATATAATTTTACACGGGCTTTGTAGTATTTTTGATGTAGATTTCAAATCTGTGTTCAGATTTTTCAGGTTTTTCTCTAGCACATCTAGTTTTTGTGATGCAGCTAACTATATATTGTGTGAAATTCATTATAAATAGCCTTAACATATTACAACATTTAAAGACAGTTTTCTTCTTTTGAAGTTTGGAGACCGCACTAATTGCGATTGATTTCATTTCTCATCATGCCTAGAAATTGCCTTAATGATCCAGGCAGTTTCTGTTTAGTGTCTGGTTCATTCACGACGAAAGCACGTCACCAAGCAGCAATGCCATTTGCAATCCCAATGGTGTGGAGAGAACCGCAAGGCCATCTAATTGACTGCTATTTTTGCTGTGTCAACAAAAGTGGATTCTCAGGTAAAACTAAGCTCAAAATTTTATATCTCAGCCTCGATACTGCAATTAGGCCTGTTTCCCATGATGATTCATTGCCAGTTTCCGGTAGCGCCACATGATGGACTTGCTTCTGTAGAAGGTGATGAGGAATGCGCTGGCGTTGCACCCAGTTACAACCTCAAATCATCTGATCCTGACTACTTGGCCGATGAAGATTCAGAACCAGAGACCTTTACACAAGCAGAGCTGAATGATCTCGTTCGTGATCTAAATCTTTCCAAAGCAGACAAAGCAGAACCTCTTGCTTCAAGGCTTAAACAGAAGCACTTGCTTGCAAAGGGTGTAACAGTAACTCACTACAGCAAAATGAAATCATAACTTGACAGCGTTCTTCAATAGTGATGGCTCACAGTGCTACTGTCATGATATAAATGCACTCTTTAACAGTTTGTTACAAGAGCATGTTCCATCTGAATGGCGTATCTTCATTGATTCCTCTAAAAGAAGCTTGAAAGCAGTCTAACTGCATAATGGTAATTCCAAACCAAGTTTACCGATTGCCCATTCCGTTAACCTCAAGGAGTCCTATGACAACATGAAGTTACTACTTGAAGCAATCCGGTATAAAACACACCAGTGGAACATCTGTGGGGAACTAAAGGTCATTGGCTTGCTGATGGGAATGCAGGGAGGATTCACAAAATATGGCTATCTCCTATGCCTGTGGGACAGCCGATCTACGTGAGACCATTATGTCAAGAGTGATTGGCTACCAAGAGATACCTATAAGCCTGGAACAAGCAGTGTCAAGTTTCTGCCTCTGGTTGATCCGCATAAAATATTTCTGCCACCACTCCATATCAAGTTATGCTTGATGAAGAACCTTGTAAAGGCCATGGGTAAATTAAACTCCATGGGTTTTCAGTACCTTGTTGGGCAGTTTCCAAACATAAGAACTTCAAAAATGAAGGAAGGGATATTTATAGGGCCACAGATCAAGTCTGTTTTGCAGGGTGATGTTTTTTAAACAATCTCTCTCAGCAGCTGAGCTAGAAGCTTGAGATGCGTTCAAGTGGCTGTGTGAAAATTTCCTGGGCTACCATAAGTCTCCTGCATACAAGGAAGGAGTTCAGAATGTGCTTGATTCATACCAGAATCTGGGTTGTCGCATGTCATTAAAAATACATTTATTGCACTCACATCTAGAATTCTTCCTGGAAAATCTTGGTATGGTGAGTGATAAACAAGGAGAATTTTTTTAACCAGGACATTCAGGTAATGGAGCACCGCTACCAAGGTTTCGGATGCTGTACAGGGACAATCCAGACAAAGAATACACAAGAAAATCATACAAAAAGCATTTCTGCTTTTAATAAGTGTCCTTATTTTACTTCACACTGAAGATGTATTAACATTCACTTCAATGCTGCTTGCATTTTAGTACAAAATACATGCAGGTACTATGTTAACTATAATAGCACTCATAACTCAGGAACTGTACGTGTAAGGGAAAAACTGAAAACATATCTGAAATCTGCTCGAAAGACTGATTTAGAAAAAATTGCTGTGGTTTCTGATGATTATCAAAACTCATTTTTTTGTTCACCTGTGTTATCAGAACAGTCAAGTTTACTCAAAGTATATTTATGATATAAATATCAGTGACCACTGTAACCAGACAAGTGGCTGCAATAACATTTCTATTTGCTGGTTGGTGCATTCAGTGTTTTGGGAAATCACATCTTAACATGATACCATACCATTAACAGTTAGTTTTTTAGGGTCAGACGTGTTTTGAATCAATATTTGATTTTTTCTTTGAAGTTCAAGGGGAAGACTAATTATTAATAGCATGCAGTTTATAAAAATTCTTTGACCATGAGAATGTTTTTACCTGGTATTTGTACTCGGCATGTGTAATAGAACTCTTTGCAGTAGTCCTTGCATAAAGTAGGGAGAACCAGTTGTCTGTCAAATGCATCAACTCTTTCTGGTTGCTGAAAGAGGCTCTGAGCATGTGGTGAACAATAAGCACATCTGATTTCTTCCAGGATCTTTGCACATTCTGTGTTGTTATTAACCGAGAAGATCTGTAAGTAACAAATTAGAACATCATTATAATATACTTTTATTTGGCTTTGAAATTTCTAAAAGTACATGATGGACAACAAAAGGCGGCAATTAACAAGACACAGGGAATACTTATTTCTCATTTGCTGAATAAAAAAAATATGCATGATTTATCTGTATCACCTGGGCTTTCCTCTAATTTGTGCTCTAAACACACACTATGCACTTTCTAAGGAAGTATATTAGACGTTCAAATTTTAACATCAAAAAGCAGAAAAAAAACTAGTATGCAAGTGGGTAAAATATGCATGCTTTTGATTAGAATGTTTGATCCTAGTCTTGAAATTCCTACTGTGGAATTTTCTCAATAGGGGTTGTTTTCTTACCCCCTATAGCTTACTTGGTTAAATCAACTCTTCTGTAGGATGAAGTGTTGTTGAGCAGAAAGCTTAACGTATTTGTTTTATTGGGCAATACAAATGCTATCTGTAGGAATATATATTTATTTCTGTAACATATTTAATGCAAAATTATTCTATTTAGTTTATTCTGAACACCAGGGATATGGGACTTTTTATACCAACAACAACAACATAATATCTTATATTGACCATGTATCAAGAGAAAGTGAGAATACAGAATACAATGCACAAGTCAACAGGATCTGTATGTCTCATATGCATATTAACTGGCTCATAAAAAGACTTACAATACTGATACTGATTGTATACATTTTTATTCTATTTTATTTTCCAAAAATTTTCTATTCAATCAAGTGAGGAAGTGCTGTTAATTCCTTAGTTTACTCCATGCTAAACCAGCTTTTTGTCAGGTGAGCATCTAATCTTTGGGGCCAGCTAGTTGTCTGCCAGCTGACCAATCCTAAAGCGATGTCTTTAGATATACAAAAATCCAGCAACCTTGGGACCTGAGGTGTGAAGGATTTTGGAAAATCATGAATTTTTTTTTTATATATATACTTACCACCACACACGTGCCAGCCTTTCTCTCGCAGCACTGCAGACATCTGGCACAGTCCTAGAGAGCAGGCAGCAGGGACATCCCAACTTGTATTTAGTTTAGCAAGCAAGACCTAACAGCTGTTTCTGCAGAACAGGGCCAAAACATTAGTGGCAAACCAGTGTACTGCAGTCCCTGTATTGAATATGCGATCCGAAATTAATGCCCGGAACTGAAGTAAACGGATTATCAGTGGCCAGATTTTCGAATGTCAACCTGTAAAAGAAATCCCTTCCTGATTGTGTACCCTATGAACAACACCAGCAAAAGCAATGTTGTAGAATCATGGTGTTAGACAATGCTTGTACTTACCACACCAAAATTCACCAATGTGTTTGCAAACGTGAATCCACAAAGATTGTATGATGCAGTCCAACTTGGGGTGTGTAGGATTTCTACACCCCAATAGTCTGTTGAATAGGACAAATGATAAACCAAATTGTACCGAGTGAGATAATGAGCACCTCAGGTAGTTGGAAGTGCTCATTACTACAATATAAAACTTTACAACTTCTAATGAGGTCACCTAACTGCTATAAGACTGCAACAGGCCCGGTAAACTGCTACGTCAAGGATGAACAAATATTTCCCTATCTGCTGTTTTTTTTAATAACATATCTGGCTATCTAAGCCTAAAAGTGTATGATCAATAAATTGCTTTTATCAGATGGAGCACAAATTTGTCATTTCAATACTGCCTATTTTAAATCCCAAAGACCGGTAGGAAGTTTTCATCTTTTATTATCTCAGTTTATTATGCGAGTGCTAAAATTTTCCACCCACCAACAAAAGTGTGCTTTTACCCCTTCAGGAATGACTGTTATGGATGACCATAGGAAACATCACATATCTTGATCATCAACCAGTTAAATCTAGGTTAAGAACCAACTATTCCTATGGATGGCTGAAATCTGATGGCTAAAAACTTGTGTAAATCCTTAGGTGTACAATGCAACAAGTTTAAATTAACTCAAAACACCTATATCCAATTAAAACATATGATATGAGTTGGCTTTCGATAAACAGCATAGTCACGCATCTCTAAAGAAATATATTTAATAATCGTCTTTCTAATCACTATGTGATGGGATGACTATTTGTCAATTGTACCATTAACATTAATATTACTGTGGTGTACTGTTTAAAAACATTTTTTTTATTTTGGAAAAGTATCTACAACCATTTAAAATCATACTTGAGCCTTTTAGTGCATAGGGTGTTCAGATACAAAGGAATATATGTGTGTATAGATTGTGTATTTGGCTACTATATGATCAGGCAGCCTCTTTTCAAACAGAAAGTCAAATGTCAAATGTATACGCATTCAACAACTGTGAAAAAGTCTATCTAGGGATGTTTTTTGTTCGGATGCACCAACAGTCATTATACTTTTGCCAGTAAAGAGTTACACAGTAACTCAGAGTTACATATAATTCCAGTATCTAGTCTGTTCAGCACTTTCATAAACTCACAAACATGCACTATAGTAAAACCCAGAAACAGTACTTTAAGGAAAAGGAATAGATACGAAAATTACACTTATTAACAGGCATTGTTATCTCTCCATGGAAACTAATCTACTCAAATAAATACATTTATACAATAAGTCTTTATTTATCTCTGGGTTTGTGCAACATCTTCAACTATGCATCAAAAAATGCAGTATTGATTACATTAAATGTGGCATGAAATCTGCCTCATCTGTAGATGCAGGCACATCAGTGGGGGTCTGGTAAGTTATAAGGAACCCAACTTAAACCACACTTCTGTGCTCCAGACTGCTGGAGACTCCTTTTATGCCATGTAATTTATTGTAATTTCATAGAACACAGGATGGTTTCATTTAATAGAATATGTACAAGGAAATAAATAAGTTGCCCAAACTGCCCCCTTAGTAGTAAAATTCATGCACTGAAAAGAAAATATAATTGGAAGAGATACCTCAGTTCTTGGCACAATGCAGTGCCTTCTATTGAACTGTCAAGTAGAATTATTAATGAATGCTGCAGGCTGATAGAAAAAAATTCTTTATAAATGCGAGATGTGGAAAGGGCTTCCATAAATTGTCAAAACTGAACTCCGCTATTCTTTATTTTGTGTGTGTCATGCCATTCCAACACAGCAGGAGTCTAACATCTTGTTCTGTGTGAGGTCTGTGGTAGAATTACCTTTCTGGAAGATTGATAGAGCCATCATTCCAGGTTTGGTTTCAATAAACTAATACTCTCTGTGAAGTCAATTATAACGCCTTAGGGTCCTATTTAGCACATAAACTATTGGACTGGCATGTGAGACATGCTGTATTTCTTTAGGAGATAGACTGAACTATCCTCAAGCGGTCCTTTTTCTCTTTCTAAGATCAACACCTACTGTACTCCTTTTGTATAGCAAGATTTATATAAATCATTCAAAAATGTATATAAATCAAGGCAATCAAAATAATTATCAAACCTGATCATTTACAGGCTGGGCCCAAGGAAGCCATTATTGGTTTTGGGACATTTTATTTATCATGTGTATAAAGGCTCATATAATGGATTTCCAAAACACTATACATTAGGTAAAGAACAAAGTTTAGCAAAAGCAGATTACTTTCAAAACCTTTGATAGTCCTTTGATAAGGTTTTAGTTAGTTTTTTCTGTGGCAAAAAAAAAATAAGTCTGTCTTAGTCACGATGTTGATTGTGTGGGTTTTGGACAACTATTCCAATCACCAGTGATATCCCACTTCAACCACTAGAAACATAAACTCAGGTGTAATTTCCTTTCATTACGTTTAATAATACCTTGTAAGATAACATTTAATTAAAAAAAATCCAGTGTACTGTATGTCATGTCATTCAGAGTTATAGAAGGTCAAAGAAGTGCTTGAGTGGACGGTTCTGCAGCTGCACTGGGCTTTGCCACCCAAGCATGCCTATTATTGAGGCCAGGTGTGATATTGCCAATGATGCACACAACTCACGCACTGTGTTTTTTGTTCACAGTTCCAAAACAAACTTTTTACGTTAAAATGTGTTCATTACAATTTAACAGTCATATCGAATTCCTATAGAATCCTAATTAGGGACCCATGCATTACTCCAACACACAGTAGCCCACATTACATATTTTGGTATGTTGTGGTGCCATCAATTTCCAACTGGCAATCCGATGCACTAAAGCAAAAAGCCTGTGTTGTAGCATACTGCAAAGCTTGGTAATGTGGGTGACCTAAGCAGTGCTTACTCACTTTTTTTTTGCATCCCAACTATTACTAAAAGCCAATGAAAAGAGACAACAGGTAGCTGTCTCTGTTTTATACTATTTTCTTGCTCTCATGCTGTATCAACAGAAGACTATAAAATTGTTCCCTGGCTGGGTTCAAACACTGCTAAATCTTAATTGTTAGAGATGGAGAAGTGAAATATGGAGAGGGACTATTTCATAGAGACTACCAGGAGGTCTTTTACCAATCCTAATGTTAGTGATTTATTGCCAGCATCCAGATAGCCCATGTGACACATTCTTACATTTTCCTGGTACATGTTAATGGGACAGAGGTGATGATACCAAATCACTGTCCAGTAAACAAGCTGGGAGAAAAGAGAATTACCTGGCTGGCTGTACACTGTAGCTGAGTTGTGTAAATCACAATACTAGTTTCACAACAAAAGCCACTGACCATTGAAAATTAAACAATCTGTCCACATGCATGTGCAAGTGTGCATGTTTATTTTTTTGGAAGAGGAAGAACAGAGCAACACCCCTGTCACCAGGCTATATTGTAACCAATCAACAGGAGTTGGTTGGAAAAATTAAACAAACTGATCAACCTTCCTTCAAGTAAAGTCAGATTATGATATGACTAGATAATTCTGGTATGATCATTTCCTAACCAAGACTTCGGGTAATGGTAATCTTGTCTCTATGTATATGCATGTGCAGTGAATAAATTTAAAGTCAAATGATAAATTCACAGAATGTAAAATTATATCAAACACTAAAGATCTGTCTCTTACTGCATTCATTTGTTGTTTACGCACACATAGGAGATAATTACCCATAAAGTGTGTCCCTGAATTCTATTACTAAAGAGTTCAATTTAAATTTTAAGCTAGTGTGTAAATAAGTTATAATAGCCTGGCAGAAGTTACAAAAGACCCTAGGAGACGTTGTTTGTTTAGTCAGATGAGACTGACAAAAGCTTTTGTCTATAAAGAGCTAAAGCAAACAAGTAATTGTAAAAGAACACACTTGAGAACCATAATCACACAACATCCCTTGACAGCCTTGGCTGTGAATCCTTCATGCTATACAGTAATGGACCTTGACTGGATAGGGAAGCACAGGCCTGACAATCAAGGTTTTAAGCACATGTGCAAGTCATCTCTTTTACTGTTTTATTTACATAATGAATTTACATGTCTCAAAAAAGACACTAACAGATTCACGTTTTAACACAAAGCAAATTATTCTGGTGTAATCATGAAACAATTCGACACATGTAGGAGTGATAAAAATCATACAGCACATCAACTCTGAACATTGGACCTTTGATTGGATGGAATGGATTTGATTTGATCTTCTGCTTGATTTTTTATTTTACTTTGGTAACAATAGAAAGAAATTCCAGAACAACATGTTAAATTGTAACGAAAGATCAACTGTCATGGATTTTTACAGTGGATGTGCGGATTGGTTGAGAGGATGCTTTTACACACAAAATTCCTGATAGAACACATTTTTACATGAATGATTACAAAGCATTGTATAACTTGAAGAAAATATTGGGAAATAGAATATGTCGTTGGTAAATGATGAGCTTCTGAAACTAACTAGAACTGATGTCTACGTTTACTGATTACTTCTTGAAATGTTAGATTTATTAAAACAGCATCTAAAACTTTATAAAGTTCTGTGTCTAAGCCTACTGGCCCCATTACATTATACAAGGCCACAGAACAGCTTACACAAGTAAAAGGCTCCTTTTCCATTATCAGAAATACAAACACTGCTAAGTGGAATACTCTTAAGACTAGTTACACATGGGAGTTTTTAAGGTGCCCACAGACACATGATGATAGTCATAAGCCAAAAAAGAACGACAGTCTAGTATTTGTGGAACCAGGATGACAGACTGTGTTGACAAGATGTGTGTTAGAAAAAAAAGCTATCAAGCAGGTTAGAAAACAATGTTCATTTGGTACAGCAGTTCTTTCTCCCCCCTGGGGGCCATAACCATTTATGCATGAATTCTATTCCTTACTTTATTGCTCTTGACAAGGAGTTTTTATACAACAACATTTCTTGGTTTCTGGCTCATTGATCACTGTGGGATTGCAGCAGTGCATACATATCCAATCATTCACTGGGCAACTCTACTTCTGTTATTCTGAGCAATACAACCTGAAGTTCCTGAAGTTTCAAAATCATTTCCACGCCCCTTACATACTTCCAAAGTTGGACAAAATCTTTTTTCTTGCTTGGTGATCATAAGTGTAGCAATCTACGTGAGCACGTTTGAAAAGTAAGCCAAATTCTTTCAGTAATTGGGTTCAATGGTCTTCTTGTATTTGAACCAATTATACACAATATCAGTTAGTATAAAATAGATCATATTGATATATGCAAGAATACCCTATAGTTGAGTAGTTGAAGTTGAGAAAAAAAAACCCAAACAGAAGATGCTTGACACCATCTGTTTGCAGCACATTTCAGTCACTGAGTAACCTCAGTGGTCCTGGAACACTATAAACATGAAGCTCTATCCATGTCTAGAATCATAAACTGCCCCTGGTCATGGGAAGAATAATGGGCAAACTGACACTAAAACCTGCAGCAAGACAGTTCTCACTCATTTGGGATGAGAAAAGGGGCCTAGCCCAAATTCTCCTTGAAAAGCCAAGAACATTTGGACAGAGTGTGAGGACTGAAGGAGAATGATGTTCTCCAGTTTCACCCATTAGTGAACCAACTAACATACACAATGGTGTTGTTATTCTTTTGCCATAAGCAACAAGACTCTGTGTGTGGGCAGCAGTTTAGTGGGGAGGAGGAGAAGTCGACCCCTTTTTGTCCTATTGATTTTGTTCTATTTGCAGGACTTGAGCAAATTAAATGATGCAATATGGCTTTTTGTTACAAAACAAAGTGAAAGATACCACCCAGACACATATGTTGATTCGTAGAAGCTGTTTACATGAGAATAGAATGAAATCTACCGTGAACTAAGCATAAAAATTCGATTCAGCAATGGCCATTTTTCTTTACAGTGCTTGGGCCAGAAAGGCTGTAACACAAGTTTTCCAAGACTCTCTCAGGCCTTGACAACAACACGCTTGCCACTAAGGAATGCTTAATTAAACTAAAACTAGAATAAGGAAAAAATAAAAGGGACACCTGATGGTTTACTTCACGTGCGCTGATTCCTAATTATATGATGCCTTAAGACCAATACGGATAAGTGCACAATACAAAGGGTACATTTAACACATTCACCCTTGAATAGTCTGTTCTTCATTTTCCAAACAAAGCCTTAAACAGCTCTCTATTTCAAAAAGACCCCACAACCTGACAAGGGCATGCCATTATTTAAAGGACAGCTTTAAAATCGACCAAATTCCAGCTACTTAACTTCCAAATATAGAGAAATAGCATTCAGGGGGTTTGCATTTCAAGGTACTCATCAATACCCTGGGATCATCACCCAATATCATGGTTTGTCGATAACTGGACAGTGTGTGCAGTACGGATGATTGCAGAAAAGCATCCTGTATATCAAGACGTGGACACTAAGAATGAAATGTGAATGTAAACTTATTTCCAATTATCCAAATAAAGAAAACAAAACAACAAAGTATATATTTGGTGATGTAGCTATTTTCGTAGGTACATATTCACGCTTGAATCTATGGGTAGGTTTAAATTTTGGATACAATTATAACTACTGAGATATCTTTCCAACACAGGCACTACTCAAGTTTTTTGTACTGGCACAGATAAATAACTCACCATGAAACTTATGTCAGAGTAAGAATACAGTGCCACACTTATTAGGAACACAATCCCCCATTTCTATTACTGGCAATACACTAAACCATAAGGTCAGTTATGAACTTGTACCTCAGATGAATGAGTATGGTGCATGGGAAGAACAGGATATGTAAAGTTCTAGAAGACATTAACCAGCTCATAAAGGCCCATGCTTTTCTACAGACATGTTATAATAAACAGGCTCTTAGCGTTATCCAAAATCTCCATCTTGCCAACCAGTGTCTGATTGCCACCACTTTTTTGAACCAGTTAAACAAATATTAACTTTTTCAAAATACTTTTTTGCTAAACATTGGAGTACCCCCTAACGTGACAAAGCACAGGCCAGCCTAGGAACTTGCACTGTGGCATAAGGCCAGCTCCAGATGTTGCTGAGGAGGGTTATGCCAGGCATGTCAAACTCAAGGAAAATTGAGTAAAACCTTAGGATAATAATTATATTGGAAATATTATACTAGAAACTGAAAACTGTTTTATAGTAGCACTTCTGTAGGTATCAGCTCGGCACAATGGCACAACCTTGATTTACAGAAAGGAGTTTGACATATTAAAATATGACTTAGGTTCATTGTATTTGTGTACCATATAAAATGTAAAATCAAAGAACTGTAAAATGGTAAAAAACAAGCATCCCCATATTGAGATTTACAAAAACCAGGACTCAATTTAAACTTTAGGACTGAGCCACATGGAGGTATTACATGGACCATATATGGTCCCAAAACACAATCTTTTCATGTATGGCTTAGGCAGTTGGAGCTATTTACTCAGTAGCTTTATAATTTACACATATTACTATACATATAACAAGGACTTTCAGATTAAAAATTCATTGCATGCCAAACACTTCTCCATACAGTGCCATGAAACCCACGAGTTTCAACATCATTAGAAACATCTGGTCATTGAGTACAACGTAAAGTAGAAAATGGGTTTTCACCATTTTTATTGGTAATATTTTTTTGTCCAACATCCTGAAAGTCTTAACTAATTATGGTCACAGCAACATCTTCTCACAACCATGTCCAGGAGGAAATTATATATACTTGAGCTGTGTCAGGTGAAAGGCTCATAAACCATTAGGACAATTACACCTTTGACAACGCATTTTCAATATCAAAATGAATGGGATAACTGCTTGTGGACAGCCATATTTACAGTTTTAAGGTTTGACTTTTGTTGACAGTTGACTTTAAAATCATTTCACCTGCTTGTTCTACCAAGAAGTTGACAAGAAAAATGTATTGCCAGGAGTAACTCACTCAAACCCTTAGTCAAAACATTACTCAGATTTCATGTCTAAGGTCTGTGGGCCATACATAGCCAACAAAGCAATCTCTGGGCCGTTAGGGGGTTAACTAGAGAACAATAACCAGCCCTGTTGAGTACCAGCATGCCCTTCTTAGCACATGCACATGATGAAAAATCTTTGGGTGATTGCTGATTATTCCCTTTTCCACAAAGAAAAGTTCAAACCTTTCACGTCAGGCATATCCGTCTATCGGGGGGTGTGCTGGGAAGAACATCAAAGAGGATCCTGACAGTTCATCATTCTAGGCATTTCTAGGCAGTTCTGACACCCATCATCATTTTAAAGGTCTATACCACTCAGGGGTCCAAACCAAAATTAAAATTTTCAGATACCTTAGGTATGGCACCTAAAATATTTTCACTTATTTATAAAATGTATTTCGAAATAATCTGTGTGATAATCTTACAAATAGGCACAACTGTCCTTGGCCATCTGTGGTTGCATATAATGGTCACAGGCATGATTGATAAGTGGCCCAGAATGCCATTATAAAATTATAATATTAAAAAAACTAATTCAGTTTGCCCCAAAAGTATACAAATATTCAAACCTTTTATTTTTTATTTTAGATTTAGTAGGAGTAGGTTACAACCACAAAATTTCATAAGGGTGACTTCCGTTTACTTAAGTGAAATTCCCTTCATTCCTGTTAGTTCAACACAATTAGAGAGACAATTGGAGATCTACTCACTAGAGTTCTACCGCGGGCTTACCCGTGCTCCCAACCTCTCCAATTCAAATGAATAGAAGTTGGGAATCATTTTTACATGTAGCTACAGCAGATTGCGCCACAGTTCCAAAAGCAAAAAAGTCACCTTTAGCCACATGGATGTTGTTTGAAGATATGTGCTGCAGCCACAAGCAAATATGGTTACCTGTGCCACAGTTTGCTATGTACCCAGGAGCTGCCAGCCAATAATTTTTTCACTGCAAAAAAGATTCAACAGACTGGTTTAATTTTGTCAGCATAAATAAATGAGAACTATCTGCTTTTCCTCAACCAACAGATTCAAACTTTTGTTCTCCAAATGAAATTTCTGATTTTTTGATTGAGTCAGACTTGTGGGCTTAGGGCAATAAAGTCAATGGGCCTGATTTATTAAAGCTTGTCAAGGCTGGAGGGGATACACTTTCATCAGTGAAGCTGGGTGTTCCAGCAAACCTGGAATGGATCTGGTCCAGGATTGAAAACATTTGCTAACAAATAGCAAATGACTTTGAAAAAATCCATTCCAGGTTTGCTGAATCACCCAGCTTCACTGATAAAAGTGTATCCTCTCCAGCCTTGGGGAGCTTTAATACATCAGGGCCATTGTCTCATTAGTACATTAGTTTTACCATCTTTTAGGACCATTACCATCTGCTAAATAAATGAATAAAGAGTGCTCAGTAACTGATTTTTAAAAGTTGAAAGTTAAAATTGGCAGCCAAATGATCACTTTTTGAAAATTCCCTTTTTCATTGATGCTACCTAACGGACAAGTATAATAGCTAAAAAGCTTTTCGCTTTGCAATTTAAGCCTCCGACAGCCAAAATGTTGCAAACTGTGCAGACGCTGAAGGAAGCTATGAAGGTGTCAAGATAAACATCTTTGCAAGCATCTTCTTTCTGCTTTAAAACCTGGCTTAAGCTGAGACCTTTTCTGTGTGGTCTGTAACGTGAGGCTTGTTTTGCAAAGATGTCTCTGTCCATGGTATAGACAAGATGTATCTGACAGGCTAAACATCTGTAATCAGCCAAGTAACAGCCCATCTCTGAGACCTCCTATACATCACATTTCAACATACAACACAGAGCACAGATGTATACTTAATAACAGTACAAGTACTATGCCATGGCTCCTTCTATAAACAAGAAAACACAGGGGCAAAAAGCAGATGCAACATAACCTTATTTGTAAATGGAACTGTTTCAGAACACTTTATAAAGTCCGACGGCTTATAAACACATCATTATTCCTCCCAATCCTATTTATGGCAATCTGGGCAAACATACACACTTATATAAAAACACACGCCTATGACGTATTCCAGATAAACAGCTTATATCACATACAAAACTCACTTTCCAGAGCAACTGAAACGTGATTACCAATATACATATGCATGCCTTTATTTATTAACAGCAGGACAAACTGTGTATATATACAGTATATATATATTTAACTCCAACATATGTACTGTACACTTACCGTAAATAAACACACACATGCATCCCTTCTTTCATAAACACCATTAAAAGGTACATAGATGGTAACACAAACAATATAGACATATGTATACAAACTTGCGCATTCCGACTCACTATTAACCCCTTGCAGCCCTGCTTCCTGTACATTGCATTTACATCATACTGGCAAGGAGGGAGGGCGAGCAGAAAGGGGGGGGGGGGGTGCTGAGAAACCTCCCAGGTGTTTCATTGCACAAGACCCTACGTGTGTGCAGGACTCAAACTTTACAGCTCTACATCATAACCTGCCCACAAAATAATCTGCCCCAGCTCTTAGTATTTAAAGTGCCATAAAACTAACTGCTCAGACATTACCTGATGACATATTTTATTATAAATGTAACAATCCCATCTTTGTTCTCATTAAGATCATCAACTCATGTGCAAATTAAATCCAGTACAAATTGTTGCCCTACATATTAGGTAGAAGGAGAAGGCTTTTAAAATCCAAAGGTATATAGCGTTATCTATTAACATGAATCAATGAATGAACAATCAATGATCAGCAACCAAATATGAGCATGAGTGTGGCCAAACCTTCAAACGTTGATTTTGGATTGGCTGTTGTCATTTATTTGCCTAACTTAGAAAAAAGCATGATCAAGGGTACTGTGGCCCTTGCTAACAAGGTCCACTGTCACTGTCACACATTCTATGGGTCATAAGTTGGACAATGTTGTACGACTACCATTGGGTATACTTCTTATGCAAAATACATATGTCTTACTGGAGACCCTACAAACAAATCATAGGACACACACACACACACACACGTATATATATATATATACCTAATTCAAGTTCCCATCATTTGACATAAAAGCATGCAAGTTTTACAATTCACTTCATTAAAATCCAATGGTCCCATTAAACGCTTAAGTAAAACTCACAATAAATTGATTTATATAGAAAGGAACAATAGAACTCTACCACTCTTTTACCTTCACTTCCATGAGGTTAATATAAGAGTTCAGTAACAAATGTTACTTAGGCTTACATCCTGTCTATAAAACAGCAATATGAAAATAAACGGTACACAGACATTCTTGAAAAGTTATCTGAACATCAATAGACTCTTTGAAAGCGCTTTTGAAGCAGGCTAGTATGAGGTATTGGATGGTAATCAAATTCCCGCAGCGTTCGCCTGTTTCCCCTCACATGTGATGTTCTGGAGCCTCTTAGTGTCAAGAGCTGTTAGCACAGAGATGTGGACTTGTGAGAGCCACACGGCACATCCAATGCATCCCTGGTCCATTTTACCCAAAGAGGAGCAACCTGTGGTCTTGAGGTTGCTCCACATCATCCACCCTGGGATGCTTTGCAAACACAGATATGTTTTATTTTTTTCAATACTCAAGGCTAACAAATCCTAAATAAAAATAAACAAAACAACAAAACTGGTAGAAAATCAAACTTTTACCAAGTGCAATAAACCATAGCTATTGATAGGAATCATGCAGCATTCTGCCTGCTTTCTGATAAAAAAAATGATTGGCTGTTTGTGGAACTTTCTAAAAAGTGTATCCAAAGCAAAAATTAAAGGGAAGAGTTGTAGAACCTTTGTCATGTTTTGGTTACCCAATAAGGAACATTTCCTGATGATTATAGACAGAGAGAAGAAGAATTAAAAAGTTCAAGCTGAGGACATTTCACCTATGGGGACATTTGTTCCAGTGACAACTGGCTAAGAAGGATTTGGACTGATTTCTTGGGTCAGGAAATAGAATCTCCCCAATGGGCACTGATGGAAGACTTGTAGGCAGGCTGGGGTGATCAGGGGAAGGCATGCACTAGTTGTAGGGCTAGATACAAGGCTGCTTGTTGGGTCTTCTGCATTCATTCAGTACATTTTTATTAGGAAGGAAAAATAAGAATAAAGAAGGATGTGGGTGAGGCGGGCACTGTGACACCTGCACCTAGAGGGCACAGCCTGTGCTTGGTGGGTGCCCTGGTACCATGCATCCTACACACATCAGGACCTACCTTTGGGTCCAGGAACAAGCCTGCACTTTCAGGTTTGGAGCAGCAGGAGAGTCGGGGATACAGCCCCTTACATCCATCCCCAGCGCCCCCCAGATCCAGGCTTTGTAACTTCCTATGCCTCTTCTTCACACGTTTTGGGGGGCTGCCATTTAAACACCTTCTCCTCCTGGAGGCAGAGTCACTCTTCTCCCCATACTTGGCTTCACATTCGAGGACCAGCAGCAGAGCAGCTCCCCAAATCAGCATCCATTGAAACATCAGCATCTTCCTGAGCGCAGCACGGGGTACACACGGGATGTCCGGGGTCACACGAGTCTCAGGTGAGTCCGCAATCTTCTCTGCCCGCCGCTCACTGGGATGGCTGCTCGGACATCTCCGCCGACCTCTCATGTTTCGCTCCTCTTTTTGCTTCTTTATAACTAGAGCGCAAGGAGGTGCTGCCACCCCGCGCCCCCTGACGTCACTGCCCCATACACGCCGGGTAGTGGGGGGGTCAGACTGGGGTGTACACATGGAGGATGTTTACCATGTGTATCCAGTACAGGCGGGGATACCTCATTCACATGGCTGATCGGTCCCTACACTTCTGTTAACTTTGCTCAGTCCTTGCTCTTCTCCACATTGTCTGATCAGCCCTTGCACTCATTGACTATGCTCAGTCCTTGTATTGCTACAGTTCCTCTAATCTGTTTTTTATGTTTTCCTGCTCAGTCCTTGCACTCCTTCATTTTGTCTGCTTACTCCTTGCATTTCATTAGTCTGTGATCAGTCCCTGCACTGCCCCAGTTTGTTTGATCAATACTTTCACTACTGAGGTTTATTCTGTCTCTGCACTCCTCCAGTTTGTATGATCAGTACTTTCACTACTGATGTTAGATCACTCCGTGGACTCCTCCAGTTAATCTGATCAGTACTTTTACTATTGAGATCTGATCAGTCCCTGCACTCCTCCAGTTTGTCTGATCAGGACATTCACTACCGAGGATTGATCAGTCCCTGCACTCCTCCAGTTTGTCTGATCAATACTTTCTTTATTGAGGTTTAATCAGTCCCTGCACTCCTCCAGTTTGCACAGACCTTGCACTGCTTCAATTTGTCTGCTTACTCCTTGCATTCCTTTAGTCTGTGTCCAGTCCCTGCACTGCCCTAGTTTGTATGATCAATACTTTCACTACTGAGGTTTGATCAGTCCCTGGACTCCTCCAGTTTGTATGATCAGTACTTTCACTACTGAGGTTTATTCAATCCCTGCACTCCTCCAGTTTGTCTGATCAATACTTTCACTACTGAGGTTTGTTTAATCCCTGCACTCCTCCAGTTTGTCTGATCAGGACATTCACTACTGAGGATTGATCAGTCCCTGCATTCCTCCAGTTTGTCTGATCAATACTTTCTTTATTGAGGTTTAATCAGTCCCTGCACTCCTCCAGTTTGCTTAGATCTTGCACTGCTTCAATTTGTCTTCTCAGTCCTTTCATTCCTCTATTTTGCTTTCATACTGTAAAATCATTCATTCATAAAGAGCATAGTGGTGTGAGATTTACTCAGGTTCTTGCTGTACCTCCAAATATGCACTTTCTTACTTCACCATATCAATGTAAAAGTTTAACCAATTGCTCAGTGTATTAGCTGGGAGGTAGCCCCCTGGCATCAATAAGTACCTCATATCTATGCCATTGTATATCAACCAGGGTTCCTCCATAGATTTGCTTAATAGTAGGTGTTGATTCTTGTCTTTACTAGAGATAAATTATGTGAGCCACCTCTATGTTAATTGTAATAAAACATGGTTCGTGGGTAGAAGAGAAAGATAGAGGTTTGAGGCTCAAAGTTTAGTGCAAAAAAGTTTTTGAATTGTATATTTTTCAATTCACAATTAGTACATAAATAAATATACAATATAGGTTTTTCACCATATATCCTGTATATGTCACTGCACACAACCCGCCCACTTTCCCATCGCAAGCTCAGATCAGGGGACGTGTTCCATGGCCCTGGCCAGTGCGCCCTTCCCCGGCGGGGTCCTTCCCCTAACCCTGCTAAGGGTGGCACCAGCCAGAGCCACGTCCCCAGATCTGAGCTTGCGATGGGAGAGTAGTTTGCCTATGCCTAGTCTAAACCTCATCTCAACCATACAATTTCTGGAACAACACACCCCTGAAGAAGCTATAATCGGTGAAACGCGTCGGGTACTATGTGATTTTAACAGGTCCCACTTGATTGCAACTAACCTATATTGTTAGGTGTTAGTAAATTTATGTCTAGGAGAAATATCCAAACCCTGTGACATTAACAGGATATATGGTGAAAAATCTAAATTGTATAATTATTTATGTACTAATTGTGAATTGAAAAATATATAATACTAAATATATAATTGCACTAAACTTTGAGCCTCAAACTCAAAATTTCTTTCTCTTTTACCCACAAACCTTGTTTTATTTCTCCAGAGATTGCTGAAAGCTCCTTGAGCAATAAGCGATTTAGACTCCCCAGCTCAGTATAACTGATACCAATGATCTTTTGGGCTGTAAGGGTTCTTCCCACTGGCCAGCAATAAATAATTACATAAGTGCCAATATATCTGTATGGTGTTCTGCTTTAAAGTGAAACTCATTTTTTTTGGTAGAGAGAGTAAAGTTAGATTCTCTAACTACCGTATATGCTATTGTGATATGTGCAATTGTCTTTGATTCACAGAAGCATAGGGATGTTTTAAAATATTAGATACTATTATAGGACCTTACCAATTACTTAAGTATTTCTTGAAGCCCATACATAAAAAACAAAAAACAGCCAACCTATGGACAGTGCTTCGATAAATAAATAGGATGATATCCCGTCAATTTGATACACATATATAATGTATATATGTTTTAATATATTAAAGTTTTTTTTCAAAGCTTTTTTGGTGGTTATCATCTGTTTATAAAGTCTAGCATACTAAAAAAACATTTCCTAATGGCATTAATCAGATGTCTAAACAGATAATTATTAGATAAATAGCTATTAAATATGATATCTACAGAAAGATGAGGAAATGTATATTTTTTATGTTTATTACCTAATTTTATTATTAATACTGTTTAATTCAAATGGATAAACCTGAAAATTCTAATTGTATTTTTAATATATATTATATTGTGAAATAGAACAGACAAGTAACATTAAGGCAACATATTAAACTCCTTTTAAAAGGTTTTACTAAATTAGAATTTTTATTATATGTGTGTGTATATATATATATATATATATATAAATGTGTATATATATATATATATATATATATCATGCTTACTGAGCATTGTACCTTATTTCGTTAATAGTAGAATATCAACTCAAGAAGCTCTCAAATGCATCCTGTAAGTCTGTATGAATTGCACTTATAAAACAATTTAATGACCCAACTTAACCTGTGGCTATGAGGCACTCTTCCCCCACTTACATGCACTCAGGTGTTCATTGTATAGTGTGCAGTTATTGTAGATGAGATCATTCAGCTTCTTTCTTAAACTGAATGGAATTCCTTCCAGTTATATGTGGAAGCAGTACACTAATCCTTCCGGCAGCAGAATTACACACGAATGCATACCCTGACCTAGACGCTCCACATTTTTTTTTTTTTTAAAGAATCCTAGAGTAGAGGCATGAGAGTCCTTCAGTTGGCCAAAAAAACATATTAGTTAGCCACCATTATTTAGTAGGGACATGTACTCACAAGCATCTCATTTAGAGCCCCAGGCCACCTGCGTGTGTGCTTTAGAGGACACATGTCTGAAATAGGCCCACCTGAGAGATTCATTACAGGTGTCCGTTCTCACTGACAATTTGTTGTGGGTCAGTAGTTTTCAGAACAAGGATATCAGCACTTCTGTATTCTGGTAACCGCAAAAAAGATTAAGAGAGTTTTAGGGATTTCATTTGTGTTAGGTATAGGGGAAGTAAATAATTAAAGTTAACATATAAGGAGAAAACGTGGGAGCTGCCATTGTTGGCATGTTTCTCAGCCTCTGGGCCCTCATCCTGGCTTCAATACTTTGAAATAAATACACAACCCCTGAAGTGTGAACTATCATCCTGCACGCTTGTTCTAGGTTGTTGACTCACTATAACAATGTCAAGATAAGGATGACTGCTCCAGAAGCTTCAATCTTTCAACCATGTTTGTGCATGTTTTTAATGGATTTTTTTAGGTATAATTTTATTATGATATAAACTATAAATATATACATATATACAAATATTTTATTATATATACATTTATACAACTGGGGAACAAAAAATGGTTTACCTATAAGAAACCTTTGGCCACTGTCAAAATAAAACATTTTGAAAAAGGCAGTCATTTATGCTTCTTATTTTGAAAGGCTATTTGTTTGCTCTTCTGCTGACCCACTTGCTTTTTTAATTTGTGTCACTGACCTGGAACAAGTTTTGCTGATAAGGACTTTTCTGTTCTGCATAGTTGTTCCAGGTGAGTGTATTAGCCAGGTTAAAAAAAAAGGCCAACATGTTTCTTTTAACAAAAGTTTAATAGCAGACTCCTTTTAACCACCCTAACCCCTTGCTGCTAGGGGTCATATAGTTGACAGTAGAAGGAAAAATCCTGCAATTGATGGTTTAGGTCCATGGTCTGGGCATGGCTTGGAGAAAAGTAAAAATTATGTGGATTGGCCAGGACATGGCAGTGTAAGCAAGTGTTTCAGTGGGGACTCATTACTTTCTTGGGTAATCCTATCACTAAACTACCAAATACTGAACAGGAGTGTCTAGGTGAAAAAGCATTCCTTGGGCAATGAGTGAAGCGCAGGAAATTTGAAACAAAACATGGCGCCATTACGCACAGCTTCAAAAAAAGAGTTTATCTTTTTCTCTGTACATGCCAGGAGACTTAGATCTGTGCTGTGTTATATGACTGGGTGTTCAAAGGAAAGAAATTGTTTGGCTGTTTTTCAGAATTTCATCACCATGGACCTAGGGAGCCCGGGTGAGCCATATGATTTCTTTTCAGGCTGCAAGAAACAGCAGAGTACATGTGGGAGCTTATAATGACAGTTATTTTGGTTGTAGACTTTACTGAGAGAATGCAATTGGTATAGGAAATGTTCTGCAAGTGATTATTGCTCTAGCACAGCTTTTTTCAACCTCTTTTAACATTGGGAAACCGTTAAAACAATTTTCTGATCTCAGGGACCTGCTGCTATAATTACTATATCCATAGCTCACACTACAATAACATGATGGTTAGTGGGATATTAACCCTTACAGATTGCCAAAAAGACCATTGGTGTCAATAGTACCTGAGAGGTCCAAATTGCTCTTTACTCATAGAACCTCTTGCAATCTCTGGAGAAATCATGGGGTTCCATGGAACCCTGATTGAGAAATACTTCTCTAGCATATTTAATCTATTATCTTTGTTCTATCAGATTCTTGACATGTTTGAGGGTTTACCATTTGCTGGTATCTGTTGTACCTTGTCTATCCTGATGCTGTAAATTGAATTTTGTTTGGTCTCTGTTACTTCTCTCTTCCTTCTTTCTAAAAAAGGAATGGTATAGAAAACAAGATCTGGGATGTTATTATCAAGTTAGGTAACCACACTGGCATAGCTGCTAAATTTGATTTGAGTATCTTCAGTGATCTCTGGGAAAAATTTGTCCTGATTTCTGGGTTAATAGCTGCTGGGCTGTAGACCACTTAGACAACATCCTGTCCATCTAAAGGAATGAATGACAAAAATTTCTGTGAACATGCATCAATGTCTCAGGGCATGACCCAACTGGAACTTTTATTTTATTGAGTTTTTTTTAATGTTAAAATACATTTTTATTTTTGAAATTGTAAATGTGTTGTAACACTGGGTTTTATTAAATATTTTTATCCATTAGAAAAAACTAATTTGAAATATATAATGTATATTATATTGTTTATATATATTATCTAAATTATCAAAGTATTTACATAACCCTATCATAATATGGAAAAACGCCTCAAACTGTTCCCCAGAGGAGCTCCTATTCCCAATTTGAGGAGAAGGCTACTTTGTTTTTGGGATGAAATTTGAGTGCCCCAAGGAAACCCACAATAAGGATGGGGAGAAGATATAATTTTCATGCTGATACTGTTCTGGCTGAAAGTCAACCTTGGGACCTCTACAAGGTGAGAGTGCTAGCCAATGAGCACTTGTACTACCCCGTAATATATTCATAACAATAAGTGAAGTACAATATGAATCTCAGAAAAATTTGACTATAAATATTTACCACCTGGCAATTCTGCTATGCCACTTAAAAGGTCAATGTTAGGCAATTAGATCTACTTATGCAGAACAGCAGACATTACAACTGTTCCAGAATGTATTTACCTTAAAGAATATATGTAGTGTTTTATTTCTTTATTTGTA
Organism: Pyxicephalus adspersus; assembly: GCF_032062135.1. Taxonomy (NCBI): domain Eukaryota; kingdom Metazoa; phylum Chordata; class Amphibia; order Anura; family Pyxicephalidae; genus Pyxicephalus; species Pyxicephalus adspersus. Next base: position 103,896,307 of record NC_092860.1, on the reverse strand, counting down.
AATTCGTAAATGTTTGTATTTTGTAGTCTAATAAGTAAAAACTATTGCATGTGATATCAAACCAGATCTTTCTTTTTTATTTCTGTTTTTGTGTCCCTTCGTAATTATATTTCAAGAAACAATTTCCACCCCTGCTAGAGAACAAAAAATCATGTCTAATGCGTTCCTCCTGTCATAAAGGGATATTGTTGCTAAAATAAATACTTACAGAGGCATTGGGCCTGATTTAATATAGCTCTCGAAGGCTGGAGAGCATATACTTTCATCAGTGAAGCTGGAATGGATCTGGCTCAGAATTAAAAACATTTGCTAACAAATAGCAAATGACTTCCAGAAATCAATTTCAGGTTTCCTGGATCACCCAGCTTCACTGATTAAAATGTATCTTTTCTAGTCTTGGAGAGTATCTTGGAGTATCTTCATCGACACTGTACAACAAAGCCAGCATTGGAAACCACTACTACATACATAGTTCACTCACACTACAACGAGAAGATCTAGCCATAGAAATATTACAATAAAAACAGGAAAACATATTAAATTGATTAGAGAATGCAATGCAGATTCATTTCGAATGAGGCGAGACACTAGGGGAGGACCCTGCATTTGCAAGGTTACAATCTAGAGTACTGAACAGAAATCACCACCATGAAAAACTTTCAGGAATGTTGAATTTCCTATTCCCTAGTCTACTGAGCTTAGTGGTTCCTTCCAGTGGCTCTATATCACTACAGGATACAGTAGTGATAAATGGGAATGGTGGACTGAACCAGTGAATGCAGTGATTAACCAGAAAATCTTCCCAGAAGTGTCAAATTATGTTTTTAAAATATTTTTTTGGAAAACAAAGATTCTGTATTAGAAAAAATATGTTTTCCACTAGGCACCTGTGCCTAATAAAATGTAAAGTTGTTCAGGATGAGCTTACTACTGCCCTGTCTTTAACGTTTCATTACTCAGAATCATTGGGTGTGCACCATCGCATGCAACCAGCTCACAGCTTAGGGCCTTCACAAGAAGCCTTGTAAATTAGCTTCTGACAACATCATTACATATGATAAAATGGCATTGAGTTATTTATAAACAGTATAAACATAAATATTTATATACTGTATATATTGCAATAAGATATAGCCTCTATAACTGATAGGCAGTAAATTGCTAACATTCCACTACACAGTACAGAGTGATCACAGTTTTCTTTTCTTTTCATGACTGGTTCACTTAAAAACAAAAAAGGAAACTATGGTAATAACTTTTTACTAAGCAGGAGTATGAAAATGGCTATACAAATTTCTTTAATACACTGATTTGAATTATGGATTCAATGTAAAAAACAACAGATTTTATTACCTCTACTTTTTGTTTTAGTCTGGCTTTATGCTCCAGGACTCCCGAGAAACATATTTCAAATAGTAATTTAAATTGTATTGATTCAGGAAATCCCACATTTATAAGTGCTTATTTGTTAACCTTTTCCCCTGTAATGTAAAGGAAAACAGTTAAGCTTAGGATAATAAGAGGAAGGGGATAACATTGGTTTTAATAATGGTTCACAGTTGCTGTTAGTTATGGTTCAGTGATTCTCCCTCCGTTGCTGCTTCCTACTACAACATCGGCTCTTTCTTATTTTCATTATTCACAGCACAACACCGCTTCTATGGTGAGCACCAAGAAGGTAATATTATCACTGTAAGTGACCCATGAGTGTTTGCCACTGAACCATAATGAGGCATTTCCTTTTGCTCTTAAATGTGATGACTGAGAAGAATAATGTTATGCTAAAATATTTTTGTAAATACTGAACTTCCTCCCCATAATGAGACGAAATTAAACTAAAATGTTAATTCAGCTAATTGTAGCCAGTCACATATTAGTAAATAAAGGTGACTTAATTAATGCAAATACAATAATTTAAAATAGATCTTTTTGCCTCTTCGATTAGAGCAACAGGAACATAGATAAAGGACTCTAATAACAGTTAATAGAATGCCTTATCTTTTTTTATCTGCATCAGCTATTGGTTCCCTGAATACTCCTCAAATTCTTGGTTATGTGAAGGGTCTTCCCAATGGGATCTCGGAAACATATTCATAGGAAAAGATTATCTAGCAGCATTTGATACCTAATGTATGGTTAAATCCATTGGAATTTTACAGTGTATGTCAGTGTTTTTTGATCGCTTTAACGAGGGAACCCTTGAAAAAACTTTCAGGTCTACATGGATCGTTTTCTATAATTACTATATTCACAGAATATTAGCACAGTGGTCAGTAGAATACCTCTTACATTGCTGGCCAATGGGAAGAATGCCACCCTTACAGATAGCCAAAATGATCATTGGTGTCACTTAAAATGACCTGAGAGTCACAAACTGCCCACTGGTCAAGGAACCCCTAGCGACCTCTGGAAGAACCCTGGTTGAGAAACACTGGTGTATGTGGTCACCTTCAAGCTTGATTTATTTATTGTTATTTATTATTTATTGTAGAAGGAGGCACAAGGGAAAAGAACACCCAAAATAAAATGGATATCTCTGAAGCTTTGGAGAAGAGGAAGCAGAATCAGGAGCTATAGCACAAACAACTCACGTTACACGTCACATTACATGTTAAACAACTTAGGACTTTCTCCAGTCCCGTGTGGCAATCAGTGTGATTTATGGATACATTGCTTTATTGACATTTTTTTCAAATGTGTAATTAGTGTAATCTCTATTTGCTTTATTAGCACACAGTGGTAGGTTTTGTGATAGCCCACACCATAGTTATTTTTTAGGAGTATGATTTAGGAAAAAAAACACTTTTCTTGTACATATTAAAAAGTTTTTAGGCTTAGACATGTGGTGCCTATGGTAATGTAAAGTTTATGGCTCCAGCACTTTATAAAGTGTTAGTATTATGTGGATAATTGGCACTGATAACTCTAATTACACTGCAGAAATTACTGCAGCTGAGGGAGCTAGTGTAACCTAATATTGTAGGGTTTCATTATTTACCTCCAGTCATATTTTCATGTGCTTCTGTGCAGTAAGCATACTATTCAAATAAATGGGCTGCCTTAGCTCATAGTATGGCAAGCACAACATACAGCTGTCATGGCTGTATAAATATGAACCAGGCCGCAATGGGAGTGAAGTTGTAGTATTGCAAAATGATGTCTGTCTTATCAATTATTCACAAACATTCAAAGCTCTAAACCAGGGAGCTCTGATATGCAAATATTTACTTTTTCAGCAACAGGCTTGTTAGGATCTATGTTAAGATCACACTGTGGGCTTTGGGTGGTGAAAAGTTAGTGCAAAGAGGTACAGACAGGCATCTGAGGTCATTGGCATATCATTTACTTTTTTACATTTTTGGTCAGCAATCTTAATTACTAGGTGTATTGTTTGACCAGGTAATATGACTAATATTTATAAACATCATTACCCACAAGAGCAAAGATTCTCACCAGACTGGCTACTGGTGCTGGTCAAAGGAAAGAGCACAAAGTATATGCATGTCTAACACACAGCTTACACTTTGACAATAGCTGCTCTAAATAAAATTATTCACATTATGTCAATATGACATTTTAAATATAAACCAGTTTATTCCGAGAAGAAGTCTAAAAGGAACAAAAAAAAAAAAAAAACACTTTCAGGCACAGTGAAAGACATTTTGTAATGATAGTGTACACGGGTTTCCAAAAACTGAGAGAACCCTCGCTGCCTCTGGCTATTCAGCACAGCCTGACCGGAAAAAGTCCTATTCAGATGCTCTCCGAGGCAAAGCAGCACAGGTGTACACTTCAGGAGCCTTCAATAAATCCTAAATCAGCGGGTGGGAAATCTGCTCCAGCTACTGTTCAGTTTTTACACCAAGACTAATATAAATATTTTAATACAGGACTATAGTATATGTCGACTGTTCAGGTATGCTGCAGATACTGTCCTTGTGATGGTGAAGCGGCCTCATCTAATAACTGAATGTTCAGAATGGTCTTCTGGGACAATAGAAAGGAAACATAGAACTTGAATGATTAAGCTGAGGTGAAGCAGAACATGTTTTTCTCAAGAGCAGGGAGGCCTTGCTGTGTGAACACTTGTAACATACAGATGTTTAGCACAATGCAGGGTTAAGTTATGTGAGCAAGGTCATGAGGAACACCTGGCTAAAATATCTTGCCATTCTTTAGGACAAAGGGCTGACACATTGTAGAAAAACAGTGGTCCCCTGTGTAGAGAGGAAGCCAAGTTAACCAGTTACTGCTAAAATATTTAATCAGGACTTTTTTTTAATTTGTTAAAAGGTATATAATGTGTTTTAAGGGATGAATCACCTTGTAATAATATCTGTTTAGTTTCTTATATGACGTATCCTAATTTTTATATTTGAGCAGGTTCTCCTCACAGGGTTTAATGTAAGAATAAATGTTAAACATAATCTATAGATTTGTTAAAAATCTGAGATAAAAACTTCAAGGTGCAGAGGAAAAGTTTTTTAATTTTTCAACTTATTTTGAATTTGTAAAAAATGTTAATAAATGATTCCCACTTCATATCCTGATACATTTTTCAAAGTATGTATGTATGTAATGTAAAGTATGTATCCAATGTTTTGAAAACCTAAAAAGCCAATAAAGTGAAGGCAATGAAACTGCTCAGTAGTAGACAGAGTGTTCAATGCTCTCCTAACTCATAGTTACACAGGTTGAAAAAATGTCTATTTATGCCCCCCCGCCCCCCCCGATACTTGTTGTTTATATTTTATAACCAATAAAATCCTTTGAAATAGAAAAAAGACATAATTACCACTAGGGAAATAGACATATCCTAGATAAAAACCCTATAGACATAGTTGAACCAGAGGAAGGAAAAAAAATCCTGGTTCAATTTACTCCAGAAGGGGAATAAAAATCCTTCCGGATCCTGTGAGGCAATCGGATGTTACCTGGATCAACAGTCTCTGTTGTCTTTACTTTAAAACTTTAATATCCATTTATATTCTGTGCTTCTAGAAAAGCATCCAGCATTTTCCCAAAGCAATCTATAGAAGTTGCTAAAACTACTTCCTAAGAGAGTTAGTTTTTTTTCACTTTTTTGCAGACCTTACTGTGAAGAATCTCTTTCTTATCCTGAGACTAAATTTCTATTGCTCCAAACACAAAGAGTACCCCTTAGACCATTTATATCAGGGGTGTCCAAATTTTTTCCAAAGAGGGCCAGATTTGGTTAGGTGAAAATGTGTGGGGGTCACCATTCAGCACATACTCAGGGTTAGTGTGGGCGTGGTCTGCCCGGGTCCCGCACAACACACGCCCACCAGGGTGACGTGAGGGATTCCCTGTGTGCGGAGTCCAGTGTCACTGCGGGCTCTGTGCAAAGCACATTCTTCGAATCAGAGTAGGCATGGTCCGTGCGGGTGCCGCACAGCACACGCCCACTATAATGATGTAGGGGATTCCCTGTGCACGAATGGGGACTCCCGTCCTGCCGATTATACCCGCTGAGTAGCGGGCCGATAATTGCAAGGCAGTTGATCAATTCTAATGAAAGAGCTTTTTTGTACCCGTGTATTTAATACTGTGGTCAACAGTGCTGGCGGGCCACATAATATTGGTTTTATGACAGAGGCTGCATTCCGGTGGAAATCTGAACAAGGGCCGCAATTGGCCCCGGGCCTGGACTTTGGACCTGCCTGATTAATATATTTTTATAGGGTGATCATATCCCCAAAAGTTATGCAGTAGAGGACATGTGGTGGTGGACGCAGTGAGTAGAAGATATATTAAAGAGATTGGGAGTTGCCTGGGTGAAGGATTTAATCAATTAACCGATAATGTAAACTCTGCAACTGTGCAAGTCAACTAAATATATACCTTTAAAGAGAATTTAAAATACCCCCCTGGAGGTACCCAATTGACAACCATCAATGCTTTAGTTACATAATTTCTGTAACCCACATCTTATCCCTTAGTGTGTTTATGAGAGAGGCTTTCATAGACTCAGAGGAAGGTAGGTAACTGAGCCAGTAAATGATTGTCATTCATTCTTCCAGACTTAAATTTAAGCCCATTCAGCCATGCAGGTGCAGAAGATAAATGATATGTATAAATGAAATGCCAATGTAGGAAAATAAAACCAATCACAAGTTTTAGAGATAGAAAAACGATTGCTGGCCTAAGTTCATCTGGTACAAATGTATAATCGTGGACTGTTCTGCACCTTTTCCTGTCCTACATCATTTCCCTGCTGTTCTTGCCTGCTTTGCTTTAAATCTTTGCTTCATATTTGACACTAATAAACACCCTCTGCTACACTAAACTCTCTTGGCATGCGGGATATTACACTCTCATAGCTCACCTCATGCTGATGCTCCAAGGTCTTTTATAACTAATTTGCAACTGCAATACAATGCCCCCTTTCATAAGAACTTTAAAGATCATTGCAGCAGTGAACTAGTAATATGCACCTGTGTGCGTCCCTAATTCTTAGACCCTGCTGTCAGGCTGACAAATTAGTCACATACCTATAGTCAAATGATGCTGCTAAGTACATACACAGCCCTGCTGCAGCTATTAGTCACATAGCTATCGTCAACTAATAATGCTTAGTGTGGTCTGTGCATCTAAGCATCAACAACCAATGGTCTGGGGGAAAAAGTTAATGGTGCCACTTACTCTCTCACTACTCAACTAATAATTTCCTTAAGGCCACATCATATGTTTTATTTTCTCTGTTCTCTGTTCCCACCATTCTTGGCCAGCACACCACCTCCTTTTGTATTTTGTAACACCTGTACTGTACCTATGTTATGAATGTTTTTTAATAACTTGGCATTTTTAATCTTGAACACAGTTAGAATGTCAAGTCCCCCCTTCATTTGTTCGGTGACAATTGTCACTAAGACAGAAAGTGAGGGGAAACCCAAGCAAACTGAGTATTGAGGGGGCATTTCACCTGAATGAAAATTTTGTTTATTTTGGAGATATTTCCTCTCACGTCTTGTTGCATCTATAGAAAAGGAAGTTATAGAATATTTGCTACCAGAACACAGACAGCTTAAAAAATAACCAGATAACTAGAGGTCTTGGAATTGTTAACACTGATATATCTCCCAAATGTGTCTGTCTTATCTTAGCTAAGAAAACATTTTTTTTGTGACTTTTTTTAGTGACTGAGTCTGTTTGCCAACAAACCCACAATCCAATAGCCAAAGGAGACGTGAACTACTAGGGGTAAGACCTTAAAGCTTGAGCCACTACCTGTGTATAAGGTAGATCCACACAGAGATCACATTTAATGACACATTTCTAAATAAAGCTCATTGAGAGAAACATTATTACTACAAATTTGAAACCCATGGAGTGCACCCTAGGGTGTTAGCTGTGAATGTAATGGGTCCGCTCCAATCCAACCTAGTAACACCCAAATTCCCAGCGACAACCAGCAGATAGCAGTGCAAGAGACGCAGCCTTGTTTTTTTTTGGAAGGGCTAAAAATAAAGGGGATTACAAAACACAGTAGAAACATTAATAACGGATACGATAATTAATATACCAACACAAAGTAAACAGACAGCAAGAAATGCAGCAAAGCCAATATATGGCTAATCCCAGCCTCATGAAGCGCTAAAATTTGCACACCTAGAACACTAGTTTACAGTATGGTAGTTATATGAATCAACATGTTGGGGGCCCCTTTGAATAGCAGGATAGCTTGGAGTGTTCAAGAACTCTGGTTGAAGCAAGTGACAAGCTGTCTTCATTGCAGAGTCTACTATTTCATGCATCAGAATGGGAGATCTAGTAAGCAGGGTTGAAGCCTGTCTGCAGAGCCTCCTGGGATACATGCATCATGCATCCTAGGAGGCGCCTGGCTGCTCTTTTAGACATGCCCAATCTGGGCCATGCACAGAAAGAGCTTTTGCTTCAATGGGGGAAAAAATGCTGTGCTCATGCATGCAGATTGGATGATGTAGGCAGAAGCAGGAAGTAGAAGAAAGAAGATGATGGGCTCCTGCGCTTCCTCTGTGCTGGAATGAAGACGGATAACAGGACAGCATGAGATCAAATTCATAAAAGCTCTTGAGGGATCAAGGGAATGGCACCATGATCAGTTATGAATAGGTGATTTATTTAATAGGAGTTATTAGAGTCTAATCTAGACATAACTCTCCTATGCCAGAACCTGGCTCTAACACAGTCCTACTAATCTAAGCTTTTGCGGCGTGGTGCTGGTGGTCAATCTGGTTTAATAAGCCTCCAATAAAATAACTGCTTGGCTGTCATCCCCCTTTCCTTTTTGGATTAACATTACTTGTAAGACGTTCTACCATTTTTGAACTTCGAGCATTATTTGCTGGGATCAAACTATCCCTTTGGAAAAGAACATAAAAACGGATGTGAATGCAACATCTATATTATTCTTTAAAGGATACAATCGTCACGTCCAATCGAAATAGCTTTAAAAAGCGGTTTAATTCCTGGTGTAATTGGTTTACGTTGTATATGCTAAGTATACTTAGTAGGGTAAACCTCTCTGATGGTGAACATATGTCAAATAATGCTAAGTTCATTTGGACAAACAGCCAGACTTATCTTCACATTAATCATGATTTATTCACAAATCTTAAAATACACTTTGATTGTTGGTTCACATTATATCACAATTCAATGTGGTATTTGTGGAACATTTATCAACAGACAAAATTTTGAATTCTCAAAAATCCGCTGAAGAAGCCCTTTTTGGGCGAAATGTGTCGGGAACCAGAGAATCATTTTTTTTTTTATGTCTGTCATTGTTTATATATGTTAATATTGTTCACTAAATCACACCTACTTAGATTTGTAGGACTTTGTTAGAGCTAGGTTCTAGCACAGAGGAGTTATGTCTAGATTAGACTCTTAATAAATCACCTATACATAACAGATCATTGTGCTATAAAAGGCCTGTCTTTTTATTTCTCTCTACCTATACATTGTTTGTCTTTCCAACACCTAGACTGCTTCCTTTCACCTTACACACCAGACTCTTCCTCCCCAGCCCTAATAGTGTACAGTACTTTGGTTCCTGAACAAACGTTTCTATACATATTGTATTGAAAACACTGTGGGACCACAGTGCTCAGAACGTCTACAGCTCAATCACTTGCAGGATGATACACTCTTATCAGTTTTGTTTTTTTTATATTATATGCTGTCATACTACACAAAGTTGGGATTTACATTCTTAGACGTAGGGAAACATTGGATTCAGAAGATAAGGGAGACCACATTGACATTTCTGATACCTAGTAACAAATGTAAAGATATACAAGATGTTGGTTAGACAATTTTGAAGTGTTACAGAAATGGTTTAAAAATGGTAGAAAACTCTGAAAAGAACAGCAAGTGAATTCCAGAAACGAGAGTTGCCTTGGAGAACTTTTTGAACCATACATAGGATGGGGCTATGTGTGAGACGGACATTAGTAAGTCAGTGAAGAAATGAGTGGATTAGTTGACAAATATTCATGTATAAAGTCAGAAACATAAGTGCGGGATGAGGTGTTTTAAAGATACCACATACTAACTAGAGTTTATTCTCACATTTATTGGTAAAGTATGAAGAGGGGCAGCAGATAACACATAGTGAGAGGTATAAACTTGCAGCAGCAAGTATGATAGACTGTCATGTGAAAATCTTGTTAGATTACATGACAGAAGAATATCAAAGTAGTTAACACAATGTGGGCGTGAACCCTTAACTCTGCCTTACCAAGTTTAAGTCATATGCAGTCCATTAACAACGACTTAACAGGCATTTTGAAATGATTATTGCGCATTTGCCCATAACTTACTAACCCAGCAATCTGGATTTGGAATCTGTTTAGTAGTTTGGGAAGTTTGTGGCCTTCATATTTTTGGACAAATGTTAATTGTTAACAATAAAGTGTATGATAAGCCCCCATTATTTTTTATTGTAGATAAAGCAAATGATTCTTCTGCTATCTGGGGCTTTGTTGGGGTGACCGCTCACTTCCTGTTTCTTGAGGGTGGTCTCCAATAACCACACAAAACTGTAATTATTTTTTTTTTACTAAATTAGGGGAATCTCTCTGTATTCATTTCTGTCTGGGCAAACTTTTGGTACTAGACAAAATAGTTAGTATAGCTACTAAAATGAAGGGGATGCCTTGTCTATGGAAACAGACGGCTATTTGTCCCACCTCATAAAAACATTTGTTAAAGGAGTGTTAATGAACAAAATAGTCCCTGTCCTTTTCAAGCAGCCCTCCTATTTGGAATGTTCATCTTTTTCCTGTAAAGTGGACCTATCACCAGGGTTTTTCCTTTACATAAAAGGTTAGACAACCTTTTTTCGTAAGGTAAAAAAATTACCTTTTTGGCCCATTTACAGCAGTCTACATCACCTGATCTCGCACCTGACATCTGCAAATTTGGGTTACATAAGCAGAAGCTGGGAGACAAGAAAGAAGATAGCGGCGCCCAGCTTTTTTTCCGTGCCAGGAAGAAGGTGAAAAACTGGATGGTGCAGAACCCAATCCAGGAAACCTCCGAAGGGTATTAAGGGATCTGTGTAAGATAAGGTGAGTTTTTGTTTTTTTTACTTTTTACTTTTCTTCTACTTTCAATGCAGAACAAGAACTTATATACCCCCACTTTTTTGAGTGTTCCAAAGTTATTGAAACTGATAGAAATGGTAATGTCTTGAAAACTTGGACCAGGAAAACTTAATGTTCATTAAATCCCCATGAACTAAATTGTTAAATACTGTACTGCAGCTTACTATTACTATGTTCTATATAGATTTTTCCCTTTTTTCCATGTTGATCATGCCAGTAACATACTCTGTACTGTAACAGTGCTCACTTACTCTGTGGAGGAGCATAGTTGTCACCCTAGTCTATTCTTACAAATTGGACTACAAACACTTTCTTCTATCCACATCTCCATCACAAAGAAAGATATTGTTCTGGAGATCTAGAGCTGAAAATTTTCAGTTTAATGTAAAGGAACTTGCTTGCAGAAAGTATATTTTCCTGCCTCGCCACTGTAGTCACTTCATATAAGAACTGGTATGCTCCTGTTTTTATATGTTTTGTTTTTTTTTGTTTAAATATGCTTGTGAAATGTGCAATACCTCTAATATTCCTATTCAGGAACATTAAAACTGGAGTGAACAGTATAGCATGCCTAGACATAAATTCTCTGGTTTTATACAGTCACTTATGTTCAAGTGACATTATTTTATTTGAAGCCAAGTCACAGAAATAGTGACTTGTTAGTTAGATACAGTACCTAGGTAAGAGAAAACATTTAAGATCCATTTGAAATTTAGGGAGTCTATTTATAAGTGTTTTCATCTGCAATTTATTAAACTTTTACCTAAAATTTACAAATATTTTCCATTGAATTCAATTAAAGGATATATTAATTGACTCTTAAAAATTATTGATAAAAAGTCATCTTAATTTTAATCTTAACAATATCAGTGGATAGAATTTTCGGGTAGATTTAAGGATCTGCAACCTAAGAAGTTCTAACAGTCAAAATATACAATATGTAATTACTTTCCTTTAATGGAATTTCTAGGGCCAATATTACTAATGATAATATTATGGGAGCATTGATGCACCTTTGATGAATTCCTCTGTCCAATCAAATTTATAACCATATTAAAATTACTTTTTTTTTATAGCTTATAAAACTGAATCACTGTTTCTTTTCTGGCAGGTGGCAAGAACATACCACAGGAAAATTAGTAACAAATTTTCTGAGAGCCTAAAAGCAGCCTCTGAATTCTCCTAGATTACGAGATCACATTGATGGAAGCATTTTCCCATTGAGAATAGTACCTTTTTGAGGACTGGTGTTTGCAGACTGACAATCCAACTGCCTAATATTTAGTAAGTACTGTAACTGGCAGAATCTCCAGTTTAAAAACAAATTGATATAAATTTACAAAGTAAGGGTTTTGTTTTTTAAAACTATATACAGTGAAGTTTGATGTCACACATATTTAAAAGATAGATTTATATCCTTTTTGATTTACTGTCACCTATACCTAGCACATAGAACAAAGAACTTATCTTATTTGTTTCCGACAATATGTCAGAGTACTTATTTCTGCAAATATTTATATTTGAAAAGTACACCCTGAAAAAATATTATTTTCTAAAATGCAATTTACAAAGTAGGGAGTATGAACATTTAGGAATTGAATGGGTAGTGCATGGCACATGTGTGGGCACATCTGGATAGGGAATTGCACAGGTCTGATTAAAGCGGCACAACTTATTTTTGCCTGGGTTCTGGGTTTGGTATAAGTGAGTAAAGGACACTGGCAGAAATGGGGTGTAACATAACATAGGTGTTACTGCTGCAAAAGGTATTTATGCTTCTTTTTATTTTTTATTTTGGACTTTGATGTCCAATCCAAAATTCTGATTGTGCTGATACGACTAAAGGACAAAAACAAATGTATTCCAATACATTGATAGATGTGTTTTTGCTAAAAGGGTCACATCATTTTGTGAGCATTTTTTTCTAATTTAAAAAAATGTAACTTCTTAAAAGCTGATATTGGTAAATGTGTCATTTGCAGCATGTTTTAATGCTGCAAATTGGAGAATTGCCAGGATGAGAATAAAAATGAATTTATCTCTGTTTGATAGTAGTATACTGCATTGTGGTGACAAATTACTAATAATGTAGTTTGCAATGGTTTCCTTTGTGATAAACCCAACCTTTTAACATATTTTAAGATAGTTTTTAATAAGTGGCATGACTTAGGAAAGAAGAATGATTGATACAATGTTACCACAGCATGCAACATATATAATTCTGATGGAATATTTTTGCACAGGCTTGGGAAAAGTGAGCATGTTCATGGTCATTCCAGCCTTTTAGAAACCATTTATCATAGAACAGTGATAACATACGGCATTAACATGCACAATCAAAGTTCATTGTGAAGCTGAAACCAGATCTTCACATCACCTGGGGGTTTCATAAGTGCATATGTAACTGAGACTCTGAGGGAAGGCTAAATTAAAACAAGTGTGGAGCAACAGATGGATTAGAAAATGTGCAGCACTGGGAGACCAAGGTGACGACAGTTACAAAGATAAACTCTCTCTTTTCATGAGTTTGGAACGTAAATATTCAAACCCCTAGGGATTCCTGTGGGAATACACCCATTACATGATGAAGGCTACAGATTGCAGAATAGTTTAGAGCCAGATAATGTGCTACTGTATGATGCAGTGAGAGAAGAAATATGACTCCCAGGATGAAAAATAGCTAGCCTGGTTAACTGGTTACTAGTGTTGATGCCATAGTGGTCATGCTACAATGCCTGAAGAAGGATAGAGAAAGTAACATTAAAGAAATTACTGAGAAGAAAGTAAAGCCATTGCCAGAGTTTTCCTGGTTCTGAGCAGACAGAAGAAGATAAATAGATAAAACGATAGATAAAATGTGAATCTTATTGATTAGTTATTGAAAAAACTGGACTGGTTTTCCTAGCAATTGTTTCATGAAAACATTTGAATGTCAAAGATTGTTGTGTTTCACTGCAAATCCAAATTTGGGTGCATTATGTTGATCGTAAATAGTTCAACGTTCTTGCCAAATATAGAGAATTTTTTAAATATAGCTAATTAACATTTGCAGCCAGTGGCAGATTGTTTGTATCTTAGTTTCTTTAACTGCACAGAATTGTATGACTGTGACTGAGAAACTGCAAGCATTGTAGAGAGCTTATCACTATTAAAATCAGAACAGAAACTCCCAGTGATCTCTTTAATCATCAGCCCTGGTTTAATTTACATGCTTTGTTATGGCTAGTTGGCTGCCAAACATGGTAGTATATGATAAATAGTCTCTTTGGAGATTTGTTTCAATTAGCTGGTCAATGAGGGTGGTCTTAATATGTGTCCAAATTGAAAAAAATATTGTGAGGTTCCCAAACTCATTATCAACCCTATTTACTTTTATAAGCATTTGTTTTCCTAATTAAATGTGCCGAGTCTACATATCATACTTTCCCATAACTTCTGTATCTTATGTCATGGTTTACACTGATAATTAGGTCATAAATGTTATCTGTTTACACAGAACTAGAAGTTGGCTGATAGGGTTAATTTTCTGGTTACTTACTACAAATGCTGGAACTGACTGTGCATGCATAAGATGTACATTCAAGCAGATATCTGGTATAGTTAAATAATGTATAAAGTCTTCTTTGCAAATGTATCACTATATTCATATCATATGTTTGTTATAGGAAATCTGTTGTACCACTAACATCTATTTAAACTTAAAATGTTTAAATATAAAAGAGATGAAAATGAATAAATCTTCTATGCATATTTTTATTCTTTTATTTGGGTCACAACTAAAAACATAAACTGTTTTTCTTTTGGAAAAATATGTTTTTTTTGGAGCTAAACTCCAGCCACACAGTTAAATTCACAGCTAAATTGCATAAAAACTGTTAAGTTAGGTTAAACTGTTTTATACTTGCCAAAAAATGATATGTCTATCCATCCAGTTCTGAGATTTGTACTGCCAGAGGAGAATAAAAATACAGCCTGCTAACTGGACAGTTAAAGAGCAGCAGCAGGAAATTACTGGCTAGGCCCTCCGATACAAGTCTTTATTTTTATTATTATTATTATTATTATTATTATCGCCAACATATTACGCAGCGTTGCACATTAATTAGAGGTTGCAAATGACAGACAAATAGAGAGTGACACAAGAGGGGCAGACCCTGCCCCAAAGAGCTTGCAATCTAGAAGGTTGGGTTCTTATGATTGAGCAAGAAAATCAAGTTTATTGGGGATGGGGAATGTGTATGTATTCCAAGGTTGATCTCGCAACTATGGTTAAAACAATATTGGTTTTAAATGTTCTTTAGACAATATATTGTATTAGTTTGGATGTGACCTTCTGTTCAAGCTCTGTATTGGAAAATCATACATCATGATACTATATCATGTATGTATATACGAGTTATATATATATATACTGATTTTAATGTTTTAATATAAAATATTTCAATATTTAAATCCTACCAAAGCATACTTTTAAAGCACCCATAAAGGGCTTAAGACAAAGCGCTTGAGAGTTCTTAAGTGGCCAGCTATGAGTCCAAATCTAAATCCATAGATCACCCATTGAAAGATCTAAAAACAGAAGCTTAGAGAAGGAACTCCTTCAAATCTGAGAGACCTGGAGAAGCTGGCAAAGGAAGAGTGGTCCACAATTCCAGTAGAGAGATGTAAAATACTTATTGATTGTTGCAGAAAGCGATTACCATCAGTTAATACTTCCAAAGGGTGTGCTACCGAATATTAAGTTTAGGGTGCCAATAACTTTGTCCAGGCCATTTGATGTATTGTGTGGAATGTCTCAGATTTTTTTCCCTGTTTTTTTGGGTTCTTCCATTTTCTGGGCGAAGTGGTGCATTTTCTGACATAAATGCAAGGGTGCCAATATTTTCAGAAGACAACCTACATACCTACTGTATGTAGGTTGTCTTCTGAAAAGTACCGCCAGTTGCCATACTATGCTGAAACATTGGTTCTGATATTTTCTTTGTGTCAGAAATTCCTTAATAGAATACAAACAAAAATCCTCTGACCACAAAGAAACAGACAGGCAGTGGAAGACTAAAAGCAATAGATTGGTGCTCAACTGGATTGAATGGCTATGGAATTTGGTTCCCTTACCCTAGCTCTTATTTCCAGGATACACAAAACAATGTGTATTGTTAAAACTGTTTATACTTAATAATTTGGGAAATTTTAGCCTGTGTATAAATGGTAATCACTTTAACATTTTCTTTGGTCTATAAAATAGAATTACAAAGATACATACATATGTAGTCTTTTGTTAGTAGCCATTTAACTTACTATTTTTTTCAAAAGCTACATTGTGGCATTACTAAATTAAATCCTGTATGTACTACAGAAAAGTGTTTTTATCAGGACTGTCATTTGGTTGTCCCAGTGTTACCCAGTTCTACCCAGTGTTATCCGGAAGAAATGGGTATCGATAATTTGGATCTGTTTATATTGTGCTTGTATGATGTTTATGTTCTTTACAAGGTTTTAATTAGGAAATAAACATAGAAACCCTACCAAACTATTTATTGCCCCTACATGTAGGTAAAAACATTGGAGGTAGAAAGTACCGAGTTTCTTATTTGCAACCCTCTAGATTACTTAAATTATTTCACTTCATTTACTTTGCTGACACATACGCAATACAGGCATCCAAAAAAGTACAGGAGTTCTGGGGAAGTTTAAAGACATGAATCGACAACCATTCTGCCAGTGAGTATCATTTTTGTTGGATTTTATTACACTCCACCCAAAACTCAAATGGTGGTTTTGGCTACAACTATTTTTCATTAAAGCAATCATAGGAAATATATTGTGCAAATAAACAGAAGCCCTAAAATCCAAACAGATGTAATAAAAAAGTAAAGATAAAGTAGTTGTATTCATATGTATTGAATATTAAAATATGTAAAGCCAATATTTTCTGTAAACTGTAAAAGATAAGCTGAGGTAGACATCCTAGAGAAACCACAAACAGAATATTACTACACCCATAAACCACATATTCATACTTTATGACATCTATACAATTGCCCAGCTAACCACGTTTTCTTGGATCACTGTATGTAAAACCGCATTCCCACTGACATCCATCAAAAACATTCTTTGGAGCATTGCATATCGATCTGTAAAACACTTCCCCACCCATGGTGATAATATCATGTTACTTGGTTAGCACATTCTTCAACTACTATCCAAAAAGTTTCATATTATTTATATCTCAGAGGTATTAATTCATTTCCGAAAAGAGAATGATTGTCTACATCTTAAAGGTTAAATCATTATTTTTCCTTAATAAACAGACAAATGGTTTATTTTACAAACATTATACTGATCCTCCAACACAAGTGTATACCCAACTGAACTTAACTGGATTGCTCATAAATAAGGGATTTTATGAAGCTGTTGTTTTTTTAAGTAAGGCATTACAAAAACTTTTCCTCCAATAAACCAATCAGGTTTATAGAAAACTTCTATTAAATCCATTATGACCTAGTAGATATTAAAACAATCATGGGTTTACTAAACTGCAGTAAAAATCAGTTGTAAAGTCATCTGCAAGGTTTGAAGATTTTAGGTGAACACATTGTGACCTTCAGTGCTGCTCCTGTGTATACACAGTACAGGACCTTAGGTGCAGCTCATTGTGCCACCTTGGCATACTGGGGTACTGGCAATTAATAAACTCCTGTCTACACCATTTCAGCCTGACCAATCAAGATGGGCAAAGACGCAAACTCAGTAGAAGACCGAGTGAAAATGCAAGTGAGGGTTATGGAATTAGGAAAGGTGAATTTAGTTCAACTTTAGGTTCCAGATCCTGGCTGTGCCTGACTGTAGCATTGTAGCACTGCAGAGGGAAAGTGCTCCCTTCTAGCAACCTCTTCCCTTGTGATTACCCATGGTCACCTTGATATTGAAGAAACAAAACTGCAAAACATTTGAAGGTTTGCTGTAGTCACTCATCACAGGAGCTATATATAAGAAACATCCTATTAAGTTGTAAATAATTTGCAAAAATTAATTCTTTCTATATACATGTCAGTACTGGTATCGAACTGGATAGAAAATTGGCAAAACTTACTAACACTGCGGAATAGATCAAACACTTGAAAATGTTTTTATAAATTGAAGACTTGGTATGGAAACAAACTAGTTTTGAAAATCCTTGATTGCCATGGATAAAAACCATTATTGTTATTAAATGTGGTCCTCTATGTTTCATCTAATGACTGCCAATCTTCAGCAGTTAGAGCATTTCAGAGCAAGGAGGTTCAGAATTTACTGTGTCATCTTTCTTAGGCATCATGGTTTTCATTGTGGTTCTTTCCTTGTTTGAATTTCCTTGTGTTTGTTAGGGTGTAGTCCAAACCGCCTAAATATTTTTGCATGCCAGAAAATACATACCCTTTTCATTTTTAAGGTGAACACATTGCACTATACATCCTTTTATAGAGAAATAAAAGAATGTATAATCCAGGCTGCAGGGTGCAGAATATGGGAGCATATGTCTAAAAACACTTGTGGAGATTCTTAGACATTTGTATGTGTATGCTATGCATCAGTTACATAGCTTCCTACTTATTATTAATTAAGATTATGTGCATAGCAGATGGACTACGGTATAGGAAAATGCGTTTATTCTACATGAAGGGGTAAAAGGTATGTATATGCAGCTGCCAATAAAAGACCTTTGGCTACCCCCTCCAAAAAAAAAAAAAATCTGCACAAACCATTTATGTACCTTTATGTACATTTTACTTCTCCTTCATATCATAGCCTTATATGAAAGAACACATCCCAGGCACCACTTTAGATGTGTCTGCTTCGGTGCAATAAAACAAGTGTTTCACAAATTGCAAAGCTGGTATGCACCATCCAGTGAGTTGTTTCAGTGCACAGAAAATGAGAATGAGAATGAAAATGAGAATGCGGGTCTAAAGATTACAGGGGATATGTTCTTTCCTACACAATGAGGAGCACTGTGCTGTTTGGTACATGGACTCTGAAGTTGCTTGTTGATTTTTGGCCATTATAAATGCAGCTAAACAAAATTTTCCTATTTGGATGATGTTCTTCCTAAAAGATAAAAACAGGAAACAACAAAATCACTCACTCTACCTTGTAACCATTTTTTTAATACTCAAATACAGCCGGAAAAAACAGGCATTTCTAATAGTTTATGGTTTTCTCTTGCATGATTCAGTCTTGCCCACCCTAAAGAAGATTACATTGCTGGCTGCTTTGGGGATTTCGATAACCAAGTGCACAACAGAAACTTGCCAAAGAAGAATAACGTCATCTAGCAGGTAGGAAGGTGTCTATTCGGTTTAAACACTTTATCATAACCCTAAGCAATCTAGTTCTTCCTTTACACATCACTGAGCCTGTGAGAGGAGGTTAATGCTGGTCCACAGCTGGCTCTTAGAAGTATTGGAAAGTGTGTTTCTCTGCTTCAGTTCCCATGAAATTCAGCACTATGGTAACCAGATCCACTAACCCATCCTCATTGCTTGTAATGCCACATACAACTGTATACAACAGATGTCCTTCAAACACACAAACAGGGAGTGACACAATCCTAACATAATGTTCATTGCTATTTTTCTGGGAAGTTACACTACATTAATTAATAAAGACATACAAATTATACCTTGAACAGTGACCAAAACATTATCCAAATATAATAAAGGTCCGCTTAGCTAATTTGGCCTCAAGGTCCATTGATACAACATGTACACAATCTTACTAACTATTAGCAGAAGATTGGAAATGCAAATCATTAGTAATTTCTTCCACAGTGGAAACCTTTTGCAGACAATTAAGTGCACTGCCAGTAATATGGAATAATTCCATCAATGGATGTAACTGTTTTTGAACATTATGTTCACTGGTAAAATTCAAAAAATGTTTTTCATCAACAGCCGGAAAACATTCATGGTTTCTCCCATGTGCTGCATAAATTTATTTTCATCATGGAAATTCCTTCTTTTTATTCACAAGTTGTTTTGGAACATTAACACAAATTTAATTATTCATTCTGTAAATGTTAAGCAGAGTTAAATTGTATGTAAACCCTAACACCAAACTTCTCTCATTTGCTGCATGTTGGTCTTTTTTTTGACCATTGAAAACATTTTGGTATATCAGACTGATAAGTGCAAAGGATACCTCTTGATCTTGTAAGAAGTTCTTAACGTGTTCTCACTTCCTGCATTGTCTGATGGGACCATATTCGCCCTCCTAATTCTTAAATTGGGAAAATGAAACAATTAGGCTATAGTTTGTAGAAAATAGGTTAGAGAAAATGCCTAAATAGTTCAGCAAAACACATCTGGGCAAGCTTAACACTCTGGAGTCCACAAAAATTCTGTGTATTTATCAGCCCCAATAGGGCACAGATGATGAAAGCATCTCTGCACTACTTTAAAATATATATAAAAAAATCTTTATTGCAGAACAGGCAATGTCTTTTCTGCAATAAAATAAGACTCCAGTGGCCACTTTTCCCCTAATATACTTTAAACAACAATTATGGCTGTGGAAAGCATCTAGGATCATCACTGTCAGTGCTATATCTGGTGTAGTTCACCCCCCCCCCCCAAGCCATTTCTTCAACATCTTCCCATATTTTCGCATCTTATTTTTTAGCTAATGGATATAGATGACTTTTAATTGTTCTGATTTGTTGGAAAATCTAAAGATTATGGCATTGTTTCAATACAAATGACAAAGGTGGCTTTTTGGTGGTTTGTAATGGTACAAAGGGCTTTAAATGTCTTCAACTATCTTAACCTGTCCTTGCATCCAAAAATGGCCCCTCATTAACTGTAACATTACTTTAACAAATGTATTGAGTAGTAGGTTTGAGTCCCCAGATGTGTTTATACATTTATGTATAGACTCTCATTCTGATATGCTGTTAAAGTTACCTAGTAATTCTCTATACCAAAGCTTTCACCTGCTGGGAAAAAACAATTTTGGATATACGTACACTTTAAAATGTAAAAGTAATGTTTTTTTTGTTTTTGATAAAGTTTTTTTTTTTTGTTCCAATCTTGATTTTATTGCTGTGTTTGGAACCACTGATAAATGTCCTCTCCTACTATAATACAAAAAATGTGGGTAATTTTGGCATGCAGCCTATTTTGTGGGAATAATAGCACCAATCTTATGAAATTGACAGCCAAGGCACAAACTAGGTCACTGGAAATAGTACAGAACTTTCATCTTTGCAAAGTTTTTCTCAAACTAAACCCGTCCATCCTTACTAAATCTCAGCTGAGAAGGGTAACAATTTTATACTCTGTCTATACCTGCTGTTTCCATAGTGTGCACATGAAACCACCAGGCATTTGAAAGTTCGGCTGAGAGCTGATATGGGCAAACTGGCAACATTGATTACCAAAGACCTGTCTTGAATGTCGGATACACTGTACATGCACTAGCTAGGAGATTGTAAATGGAAACACTGAAGAATACAGCATTGGAACATTTCATTTGATCTTTCTTTTGGGAAACAGCTAAATCTGTGGATTAAGTTTTGCTTTGATATCAGCTAAATGCTAGCAGCGCACTGCCTATTTCTGCTTGTTTATTAGTTATTGCCTTTTACAACATTAAAGCGACATTGATCAATTCAATGTACCAAAGATCGGTACAAAGCACCAAAGATATTTATGTACAGTATATTATTTAAACCACATACAGTTCTGTATTTATGACACAGTACATTATGCGTCAGGTTGGAATTCTATTGGAGCCAGATGTTTTTAAACAACCAGAATACTGCGACGGCAAGCTGCATAAATAATAAACATTTTACTCTCAGTTATAAATAGCTGAGTGATGAAAACAGTAGCATACAATGTATAAAAATGTCTATTTTTGCAATATGTTTGTAACTTTATATTATTTATTGTCTTTGTATATTTACTGTACAAGCAATATTTAGTTTAGTAGTTTAGTGTAATGGAAATATAACTTCCTTTTTCTCATTGGAAATTTACAACATCTTCAGATACTCCCAAATTTTGCATATGCCACCCACATTTTGTTATCTAATAAAGAAATATGTTTAACAATCTTGACACATAAAGCAGAAGTCTGGCTTTTAAAAAGATATTTTACTTTATTCACCGGTATGTGATGCTAATGTTGTTACATAAGCATTTTATTCACCCCCTCCCCCCCCCCCCCCAACAACTGCCCTCTAGGGAGCCACTGTATATTCCTAATGACTTAACTCCTTGGCCTATTTTAACATTATAGTAGTCCAGACACTCAACAATCTTTACTAGGCAAATAGGGAGGTGGTATGGTAAATGGGCCAGCCATACTTGAGTGGCTGGAGACCACACTCCCCAAGCAAACCTGGAATGGATCTGGTCAAGGATTAAAAACATTTGCTTGCAAGTAGCAAATGACTTTGAAGAAATCCATTGCAGGTTTGCTCGATCACCTAGCTTCACTGATAAAAGTGTATCCTCTTCAGCCTTGGAGAGCTTTAACAAATCAGGCCCACTATTAGGGACATGTTGTTAAGTAGTCTGGGTTTATAGTACTTCTGGACTGAGTGATCCAGCAAAGCGACATCACTGGACCAGCCTAAATGCTATAGAAAAAAATTATGGGGTCTCTAGGAAAAAAAAAAGTGGTGGAAAATTGGGTGGGGGTTGTTAAAAAACTAAAGCACTGATTTAAACTTTACCTTTATATCTTTGCTTAGTGAAATCTAAAATGTATACCATACCTAGTGAAAAATTCTATGTAGAAACCAATCCAGTCATTCATGGTCTCCTTTATAAAGAAGTTTTTAAAGTTTGGTTTTGCATCTCACTCTACTTTATCTTATTTTGTCACTAAACTTCACCATTTTTTTTCTTTATATTTGACACAAGTTCAATTTACAGGGCTGTGATGTTTAAGTAAAAGTTTGATGTTGAACTCTTTAGTTTGATAAATGCTACCTTTAGTTATCTTTTTTATTTTAGGTAAATGAGCATCACAGTAGGTGAAAAAGGTGAAAAAAATGAAATCCTGCCGAACAATAAATACAATACAATATTTTTTTACCAGAAATTACAAAGATAAAGTAATGATGAGGACTGGAAACAAAAGAAGAACCAGTAGGTTGGGCGGGTCAAGATGTGTAATCAGATATCTTTGATCCAGGTGTGAAGCAGGAAAGCAAAAAGATTCAGGGATAAATTGACATAATGGTAAAAGGTATTAATTAGTCTTTTTTAAACGCAGAAGAAAACTAAGTGGACATTGCCCTGGAAAAATTACCACTAAGTACTGTGAATGTCATGTACAGACAACATGCTGGCAGCAAGTGGAAAAAAATTGACAAGTATTGGTAAAATTAAATGTAGGCTTCCATGAAGCTGAAATTGCTGCTGTCATAGGAACATGGTTTTGATATGAAAATTAATAACATGTTTTGCCCTTTAGTTTTTCTTCCACTACATACAGAGCAGACAAGGAGCTAAAAATGAAAGATACAGTACCAATACCACAACTGTTTCTTCATGTGATTGATTAGTACTTGTGTTTGAATACAGACAGTATTTTTCTCTTCTTATAGGAGTATTTCACAATTCTTCTATTAAACCACGTTGAAATGATTATAAAGATTGAAGCAAAGGTGCCTGAGCGAAAGCTGTGCACTCAGGAGGTCTACGATTGCTGGAATTTCTTGGGTTTACATATTTCACAGGAACGTGTGTTAAGGAACTCTTCCAGGAGATGCACTGTGGCAGAGCTCCGAATGGCACTGTGGTTAAATTCATAATCATTCTCCAGTATATGCAGACCACATTTTCCTACATTTCCCTGATTTGCAAATAAGATTGATTCAAAAGTACAGTCATATACTATGCCCTAAACCACATCAGTGTATACCTATGGTCAGAGGAACACATATGGGTGATCATGAGTGATGAGTGTTCTATTCTGAGCTATGACATGGTGGCATTTTTCTGAGGTTACATGGCTCATGTTTAGCAGTAGATTAGTAAATTAATGGTGATGGGTCAAATGGGTGAATACCTCTAAAAACTTGCTAATTCAACTAAATCCAGACATTGATTAACAAAAAGATTGTAGCTATGCTAAACTGATGGACAGTTGGCAAACTTGGACAGTTGGCAAAGGCATTGCCCTTTTTTCATACCTACTTTACAACAATATTCATACAAAACATGAATTATTGATGAAAAATAATAAAAACTGGTAATAAAAGGAACGAATAGTAGTTTTTATATTTTTTTGTATTAAACATTTTTATTTTGTTGCAGTTTTCAAAGTTATTAAAAAAACATAACAGAGATTAATACCATACAATTCGAGTATAAATAAAAAACAATATTGAACAATCTTGAGCTGTATATAAAACCATCATACATAAAAACAGAAAAAGGGACAGAGGTAGAACTAACAAACATAGGGGAAAAACATGGGGGAAAGTAAGGGAAGGGTGAGGGAAAGGGTTATGGGTTTTGTACATTTATATAATACATTTTAATAGCTTACAAGTACCTAAATAAATCCAATGGTCAAGGGGCATCCCCACAATCAGCAAGCTTCAGTAATTTCTGTACATTTATATAGTTAGGATTCCAGTATTAGGCACTACCTGTTTTCAGGAGACTCCAGGAACTGTAACCAGTAGAATTGTGTTGCGGAACCTCAGCTCTGTGCCGTGCAGGGTCTTCCATGAGCATGACTTTGTTTATCTTGTGGAACCACAATCCGATAGACGGTGAATGTGGTTGTTTCCACAATAGGGGTATCCAGGCTCAAATGTATTTTGATATAGCTGAAGGTGACTGAAAAAAACACTGAAAGAAAAAAGAGGGTAAGAGTTTTTATTGGAGCATTTTTGATAGCTTAACGAGCAATTGTGGTGCTTGTGCTTTTATTGTGTTTTTAATTGTGAGATCTTAACTTACACATTATCATTTCACCTACATATAAGGCATTTTATGAGAAAATTTTCAATGTTTAACGCAAACTGTGAACCGAGACTGAAAAGTATGCATTGTATTATAACAACCTCCAGCCCTCAACATTCTGGAATCAGCAGTGGTTCTTTACACAGACCATGTTCAGCACTGCAATACAGTAACTACAATGTGTGTGGCAGGACAGCAAAGGTTATAGTTACAGCAGGAACCACACTAAGTATGCATTACTTTTGAGACTTGCCACAGTTGAGTGAAACCATTTTATTGATTGATGCAAGATTAAGATTAGGATCATAGACATAAAAGCCTACTGACAAACTCCCAGCAAGTCACACAGCATTTATAAGTATAGTATGGAATGTGGGTTAAATGATATTGTGTAAAAGAAGAAACACAAGTTCAAAGACCACACAGTCAAAACAGCATATGGAGATAAAATACTGTCATTTTCTTTCTTCCTTTTCCATTAGAAATGTATTTTCACACAATGCTCCATTTTAAAAAATATTTTATTGTGCAGAAAAATTATAATCCACCTACAACATAACTAAAATGACACAGTAAAATATTTATTGAATAACATCTTGAATTTATTTTAATGCTTAGTAATAAGTCTATTCTCTCATGATCTCATTCACACAAAATAAATACCTATAGAGCAAAAGAATGGTGGTGCATGCAAATCAAGATACAGATTGATGACTGTTCCTATGTGAATTGTAGTGTAGGTTCAGTTTGAAGACCACCCACAATATCTACATATTATTACAACTTTGTGAACTGACTCATATGAATTAGAATGTTCAGTATTGTAATGTATATTTTAGGTTTGTTAATGGTTTCCAGTGATTCTAGAACCACCACAGTGATTTGTGTTGATAATGGAAGATTATTTTAAGTTTCTTACCTTGTATCTTGCCCCTGCAGAAACCTTTCTATTCATGAATACCATGACAGAAAAGGCATTA
Organism: Pyxicephalus adspersus; assembly: GCF_032062135.1. Taxonomy (NCBI): domain Eukaryota; kingdom Metazoa; phylum Chordata; class Amphibia; order Anura; family Pyxicephalidae; genus Pyxicephalus; species Pyxicephalus adspersus. Next base: position 103,870,750 of record NC_092860.1, on the reverse strand, counting down.
CTGTATGGATTTCCAATTGTGCATTGGCAGTGCAGACCACAAACTAGACATAGGTTTATCATAGGTTGGAAAGGAATGCAAGGCAAGTTCTTCGGACAACAGCAGCATCACAGATAGCCTTGGTTGCAATAAATTAGCTATCTTTGTAAAGGATAGTTTCCTTTTTTTATATACATATGTACAATTGTGTCTTTGGACTTCATTCTGCTGTCATTGCATTCTGTGGAGTTATCTGTGTTTACAGTTTCTTTATGTTAATAAGGAAATATCAACTTTTGCTGTCATGTACAGTAGATACATTAGTAGCCTTTCTAGTTATATTAGAATATAGTAAAGAAACGAAATCATTGATAGCATTATTATCTCACTGCTTTGCAACATGAATATCAGATATAATAATACTTACAAAGCATAAAAAAAGGTGCTGGTTTTGAAAAGGCCTCTTCGAAAAACTAGAAGTAGTGCAATTACATAATTAGGGGTTTTACCAAAAGATAGTAATATCACAGGAAAAGCTTAAAAACATATTTTATAATGAAAGTACTGAAAACAAACTTAGCAAAAGGTACACGTCAAAAATATTTTAGGCTCTAATAGAATGTTTTGTGCAGGTTTATGTTAGAGGGTCAACATCTAAAATTATTGTTCAGATATCTTCATAAAAGTTTAGAATTGTCTAGTATTCGTATTATTATGGATGTATCAGTGGTCTTAGTGGATAAATCTATTCCATAAGGGGTGAATTACCTTTCTTAAACACAACAGGCCATAAAGCTTTCCAGACTTCAAGTTTGTTGGCAGAACACTTTTTTAGGTGGCCTAAGAGTAATCCTTTTTGGCATTATCATCAATACAAGTACAAAGGCTTGTACAAATTATTAGACATGCACTCAGCATAGTATTTTTTGTGATGTCAGCCCTGACATATGTCTTTAACTTAATTTCTTGATCACCGTCACTCTCACAGCTGTACAACAGAAAAGCTAATGATTTTGATGCCATGATCAACCTTTTTTTCTATTTATTGAATATGGCTAATCTTTCCATTGTTCCAAATGCATTGGTTGGATGTTCATACATTTAAAATGTTTTTATTATATTATAGTTACACAGCATTCAATACAAGCATGAAGGTTGCAAATATTAAATAAGAACCCCTTCTAACTATTCTAACTGCTGATCATCCAGTGACTAAGCTCTGTGCAGTAACTACAATATAACAATCCTCATACAGCAGAATGTCCTAAACCTAAAGGATCTAAGAACATTGTCTATGCTATAAGCTTCATAATCATGCTAGGTAAATTCCTACATTAGAGAATAGTTCAAATATATAATTTACTTTCTCAAATCTGACATAAAAAAACTGTATGAATGTAGAGGGTTTAGTTTACTTTGTACAAGGTAAATTATTTATTTACTAAATTTCATTCTATTTAGATGATTTGACTATCATGGGTGTGTTGTGAAAGTTATATGTTTTCTAGAAAGGCATTGGCTGTTCAGGGCAGGTGTCGTTGATTATTTATTTTAAAGAGAGAATAGAAAGGAATTTTCATTCGGAGGTATCCTCTGACTTTGCTTTATTTAACTATGCAGCTGGCCTTCTAAATAGGTGAATTGATGTAGGTAGTTTGGGATAAAATAAACAATGAATTGAGTTACATGTCAAAACAAACCTATCAGTCTCTTATAAACAGGCACTTTAAGTTTCACTTGGTTTTAAAGCTTTATATAGCTAGGGGTTGGGTAATTATTGAATCATCAAACTGGTTAACTGTTTTGTCAAACAACCAATTACATTTAGTTGACTTTTTAAATACATTTTCTTTAAATTAAACTTTATAGTAAATGTCTAAAATTAGGTTAAACGGTAACTAACATCTATTGTAAATGGTAAGGCAAAAAGGCGTGCTAAAGTTATAAATGTTACCTTTATTTAAATGTATCCTGAGTTTTAAATATAACCCTGCAGCCATCTTTTCTGAGCCCTTTCTTTTGGATCCAGGAAACACTTATAGCTTAAGAGAATCACATATCATCAAAATTAAAGAAACTATATTTCTCAGAAATAATTACTAGAAATTCTCTGAAAAGCCTAAAAAAACAGCAAACTAAACGCAAAGCACATTTAATAAAAAAAAAAAAAAAATCTGAACTCCCTGAGTGATCTTGGGATCAAAACAGGTGGTTTTCATACGTATCAAAACCTTCCATGTATTTGTCTTAATAAATTTTCTTACTGAATACTTGCTACATTTACTGTATAAACAAGTTCATTTCAAGTGTAGTAACCATATTGCACAACACAAATATGTGTTATTTTTATTAAGTATTGCACATAGCACATGTCCAAGCAGGATTTAAATAGAATCTGGCCTAATTAGAAACCTGCTAAATATATATCAAATATAATTTTTTAGCAACAATATCATCACCACTAATAATACCCAAAAGAATTCTTTCTAATTGAAAAACCACCATTTCTGTTCACAGTATGGCGTTTTCAAGTTTGTTTTAGGATGTTTTCTACAAATTTGCTAATAAAACTAGTTATGCTTTTAATTTGGTTTACTGACTTTATAAGTTACAGATGGTTTCTGTCAATTATTCACTGAGAAATAATATTTCTTCTTTTTCCATTTTGTCTGGTCAATTTAGGGTGCCACAATTTTTAATGACTAAAAATACCCTGCTCTGCTTTATGTTGTGGTTATTTGTGTTGCAAAATGTAGTCTTTTCGTGAAGGCATTGATTAGCACAGAGTGGAATACATACACCAGATGATTCCAAGCCTGGTATTTAAAAAGCGAAATGAATGAAACACATTGGCAGATAAATTTGCTATATAGTTCAAATCAATGAACCTGATATTTTAAAACTCTCAAAAACTGGAGAAGATAGACTATCATGGGAGCACATGGTTTATCCAACAAACCTGGAATGAATTTCTTAAAATCACTTGCTGTTAGTAGGCAAATGTTTGCAATCCTGGCGCAGGTCCATTCCAGGTTTGCTGGATCATCTAGGTTCTTCCATGATAGCATATCTTCTTCTTCTGGAGAGCTTTCATAAGTGAGTCCCCATGTGCCTAACAATTTTTACTAGATTTCGTCTACAGTTGGTGCCATTCTGGGGAGAACATTGTCAAGTATAGAAGTTGAATTTCGCAGAGGGTGGTCAGGCCTAATAAAGGAACTACATCAGAATCTCCAAGGGACAAAGGAAGCGCAGTGCCAAGTTTTAAATGGTGGTAATATTAGCAGGCACATATCAAAGATATCAAAGGTAGCTAATCATAAAATCATACTTATGGAGAACTCACATGCCTGCTCATGACCAAGGTGTTCCAACTACATACCCTGTTTCCCCTATTAAAAAGGCACTGTCTTATATTTTTTGAAATGCCAAAATATTCCCTAGGTCCTATTTTCAGGGGGATGTCTTATTTTTCCATGAAGAAGACTACAGTACACATTTATTGTTGAAAATCACTCATGTGCCATTGATTTTCCCCTTCTGATGACTCTGTGCCATTCTTTTTCCCTTTCTGATCACTCATGTGCCATTCATTGTCCCCTTCTGATCACTCATGTGCCATTGATTGTCCCCTTCTGATCACTCATGTGCCATTCATTGTCCCCTTCTGATCACTCATGTGCCATTGATTGTCCCCTTCTGATCACTCTAAGCCATTGATTGTCCCCTTTCTGATCACTATGTGTGTGCCATTGATTGTCCCCTTCTGATCACTGACTCACTTTTTTTTTGGCTTCTACGGCCAGGTAACAGACTCTGTTAGGGCAGGGATCCTTTGAAGTTACTTTCAGTTTCACTCTGCACTGCAGCCAGCATCGAGGAGTCACATAGAGGCACACAGTATCAGGTATCGGAGGATGTCCTTTTTGCGGGGGGTGCTTTATTTTAATTGTTTGAGCAAAAATCGGGGGGTGGCTTATTTGATGAGGATGCCTTATCATCGGGGAAACACGGTAGGTTTACATATACATATATAACCCAACTATCTGAAAGCACCCAACATGCTTAATTACTTCTTCAAGAAACATATTTGGTCAAAGAAGTATTCCTTCACAGAAGAAAACATTTTATTATAACAATTGCTTTACCTATACTGAGATTTGCAACTATTATCCCATTACCTTATATATAAAACCTCCCTGCTTCCCTCACAGTTATAAAATATGGATGTCATAAACATACCCATAGAATACATAAAGGCAGTGATATCAAAACCATGATAGAAGGCATAGCTAGGTGAAGGAGACTTTTTCCAATTTAGGACAATGTGTTTTCTAGAGTAATAAAAATAAGTTTAAAAGAGTTCTGGTAGACACAATCCTTGCAAAGGGTTCAATCATCCCCGACAGACAAAACGACACCTGTGGAGAAATAGTGATGGAAGAGGTTGTAGCTTTTACTCACACTCAGGGAATAATGCTCATTCGCATGTGTTTTGGGAGGTAACACCTTTCTGGTGAATATTGTGGCAGTTTTGTGTATGGTGAGAACCCCGTTGGTTGCTTCCCCTGCCTGGACCATACAAGCCAATAGAAAGGTTTGCTGGATATCAGATCAAATGTTTAAGCAAATATTATGTAGGAGTAATTCAATTTGTATGTTCTATTTTGAAAAAAAAAATATGTATTTGGATCTGATTAATAGGTTATTTTGATCATTAGTTGTGATAATACATTTCAGTTGCAAGTTCTGTAGTTCTGGTATACATATCACAAATAGAGCTAATGTGTGCATTTCATATATTTGGAATAAATTTTGGTTTTATGGAATTTGGGTTGTAAAATTGTGTTGCTGGAGCTAAAGAAAAAATGTCCAGAGTTGAGCTTTAAAGCCTGTATGCAGTTTAGTAAAAAAAAGGGCTCTTGCCTAGCATTAAACGTAAAAAAAAAAAAAAAAAAAAAAAAAAAAAGCAAAATGGTAAATTCATATATTCCCATAAATGATATGGAAATTGGAGATTATATACACACTCAGGGGAGTTTTTACTGATTCGGATTTCCAGTGCTATATGTACATAGTCCTGACACAGATCTCTCATTATATATTTATATATATATAATGTATATATATATATATATATAATGTATATATATATATATATATATAATGTATATATTGCTCAGTGGTTAGCACTCAGACTTTTGCAGTTCTAGGTCCCAGGTTTGAATCTTGGCCAGGACACTATCTGCATGGAGTTTGCAGGTTCTCCTCGTGTTTGCGTGGGTTTCATCTGGGTACTCCGGTTTCCTCCTACATCCCAAAAATTTGCAGTTTTGTTAATTGGCTTCCCCCAAAATTGTCCCTAGACTGTATGAAAGATATATGACTATGGTAAGGACATTAGATCATGAGCCCCTTTGAGGGACAGCTATTGACATGACTATAGACTTTGTACAGCGTTGCATAATTTGTCGGCGCTTTATAAATACTGGGTAATAATAGGAATTATTTTATATATATTTACCATATATATTTTTAGCATATATTTCTAATTAATACAGTTAATCATAATCATTAGTTTGTCCCTTTAATTGCTATTTCTATGCAAGTTTAGTTGTGATGAAGTGGAAATCTTTGTTTCTTAGTCTTGTCCTTCCACGAGCATCATATGACTGTAGGTTGTGCAGCTGTGACCACAATGATCAAGACTGACAGCCTTGAAAAGCAGGTGCCAATATAAGCTCTTAGATGTGCTTCCTTAGCTTTGGCACTTTTCTATGTGTCCTAGCTGTTTAAATTGTGCTGCAGTTGGCAGAATGACTAGTTTGTGGTTAGATTACTGGAATACTAAAAATGCATAAATGCTGTGGTTGCAGTGGCCTTACATAAACAGTGGTATTGTGAGTGGTTTACATACGAATGAGACAACATAAAAATATTCCTTGATTTGCTGCACTTTAACAATTGTCTTTTTAATTAGTTTCGAATATAAAATGGAAAATTATAATTAATTTATATTAGCCTGCTGATGTTTAAAAATAAGGCATATGTTCTTTAGAGAATATAGTCTTTTTAATATATTTGTAAAAAAATGTATAGGAAGTGAAAGATATGAAAAAAAAAATGTATGAACTGATAATGTTTTTCCAATCTTTTTACATATTTGCTACATAGTCATTTACAAAGCAAATGGCTTGCAGTCTTTTGCTGCAGTGCTCCTTCTCACAATTAAACCTCAGCTTCTGTAGTTGATATTATATGTTTAAAAGTGTTTCTGCAAATCTCTCTACTTACCACCCAAACACAAATATATAAGAGCAAGGTTGTTGCCATGTAAAATCCAAAAAAATGTTTCTACAAAATCTGTCTGTATTTGATTCTGGATTCCACATCAATTTGTATTGCTCCCTTCTATGGACAACCCACAAGGAAATACACTGATTGCTGTGACAGATATTGTTATACTCTTAACCAGCTTTTATGCTTCTGAAGTTATTATTGGAAAAACCAACAAAACTCTGTTTACCAATTTAGGTGGAATTGCAGTAAAAGGTTTAGAGTGTGTATGTTTTAGAATGTATGTATTAGGTTTTGTTCATGACTGTTGCATTTACAACTGAAACACAGTACCATTCAAAAATGATTTTGGGTGCGGGGGCTGTGTTTACCCAGTTTTTTTCCAATGGCAAGAAAGGACTAATTATGACTAGCAGAACAAAGGCAACCTCAGAATGTTTATCCCGACTTCACACATGAATAATAGAGGGCAAGCTTGTGATTAAAGTGTGCTTTATATGCAAAAGTCAAGTCAGTTAAAGTCAAATGCAGAAAAAAACTTGTTGATGTGAGTCCCAAATGAGAGACTAAAGCTACAGCAGGTCACCAAAATATTTGCCATAATGCTCCCTAGTGGGCACATTTGATCTTAGTCTGGCCTCCTCCAGCAATGCAAGGAATGCACAACACCTCATTGATCTATTGTCGCCATTGTGATTTTTATGCTGGTCCTCTTCCGTTCTGGTGTCTCCTTCCTACCGCCACTGGATAGCCACTAATGGAGGGAATCCTGTGCATTGTTCATCTGGGTCCTACTCTCTTATTGATGTCAGGATAAACTACATATGTACTAAATAGCTGCTAGCAGTAAGCTAAAGAAGGGTTTTATGGCGTAAGAGTCAAAGATAGCTGCTCTCCCTAAAAATGCTACCTATTTTTTTTAAAGTTTAGTTCTGTTTTAATGTGTTTGTCAGCACAGGTCTGAGCCGCAAGTCAAACCTTAGTACAGCACTCTATGTGCATGTGAGGAAATACCCTCTTTGGCCCTATGCATCTCCACAATCCAATATCCCTAATATTTTGTCATGATTTATGTTATTTGAAGATGCATTGTGTAATTTACAAAAAAACTGGAATAAGTAATTTTTTAATCTGTATTACCCCACCCATATCACCCACCCCTTGTTCATAATATAATAAATGTTTAACTTCAGCTTTGCCACTGAGGAATGAAAAGAAGGCACCTGTAACATGGAGTTTGCAGGTTCCTCCCACATACCAAAAACATGCAGTTAGGTTCATTCGCTTCCCCCTAAAAGTTGACCTTAGATTGCATTAATGACATATGACTATGGTAGGGACATTAGATTGTGAGCTCCTTTAAGAGACAGTTAGTGTCATGACTATGGACTTTGTACAGCGCTGCGTAATATGATGACACTAAATAAATACTGTGTAATAAATAATAATAATAATATTACCAGGAGGGACAGAATCAGATGCCTATTTTTCAAGTCCTGCATAGCAAATGTTAGTAGGACACATCAGTTTTTGTTACAGACTTCACAATCAGTACATTATCTCACTTTTTACCTTTCCCTCAATTCCCCACCATTCCCACAATCCACCTCCCCAGCTTCTGTCCCTTGACACCACAACCAGCACACACATGGACACTGGACCATCCTACAGCACTTTATCAACCCTGGGAACCTGTTAAACCATATAGCCAATCTTCAAAGGAAAAATCTTACACTAGCACATATAAAATACAGATACATTTGCTTGACAGCATCTACCCTGGTAAGTTAAGAAAAGCATAGAGAAATACAAATTTTCAAAATGCAGTAGCTGAATCAAAATGTACGTTCTACTCTCTGACCAATTAAGAAACACTAGAATTCTCACTATCATACTGTTATTCTAAGCAATGTACCTGATTCTTAAAAAGCACCTTAGGCATGCCTAGGTTGTCTTTTAATATTATTATTATTATTATGGAACTTTAGCATGTGTAAGGAGATGTTTAGTATGTCTTTAATGCCACTAGTATTAATAAATATGTAACAATAACATGGTTGAAAATAATGAGTGTTAAAGAAAAATTGTAACTTAATTTTAAGTTTATTACTCTATAGCTGCCTTAGGTTGTTTCACACCACATATCAATATTGTATTTGAACACCTTTTTTTGCCAAGCATGTTAATTTTTGAAAAAATTAGGGATCAGTATTTGGAATTCAGCTAATAAAATGATTGGTAAAAAAAGAAAATGAAAAGAAGCTTAGAAAATGATAAAAAGCTTCTGTTGTTGCTATTGCAATTTCTGCCAGCTTGTCTGCGATTTTTTTCTCACTGAGTGAAGCTTTCTTAACCTCTCACCTTTACGTCTTGTGGGAGCAGAATGGGTCAATGATCCTGACTAGCGTTCCACCTCCTCCCTGCTCTCTAGGGAACATAGAATCATATAGAACGCTGGATCACTTGCACGACCTACAGTGGATGTTCTCATTATATCACACTTGTATTACTTTATGTTTCTTTTTCTTCCTGTCTACTTAATTTCGGCTAAAACAGTGTGAGACAAAATATTGGTTTTATTCCCTTTGTATATTTGAACTGAAATTTGTTGATATGAGATAACATTAGGAAAGTAGTGACATATTAAGTTTCAATAAACTCCATCAGCCAAGTGTTTAGACTGCACAATTAAAGTTACATCCTACTAAAATATATAAACGTTACATAAAACTATTAGAAATAGAGACATCACATTTGAAATTAGTCCTAATTTTAAAACAGGTTGTATGCTTAGTGATAAAAGCATGTAAAATATATACTGAAGAAGCAAACATCTTTATGTTTGGTCAAGAAAAACCATAACAGTTAACAGTAAAAAAATTGGACAGCAGCACTATGGTTCAATCTCATGTGCTGATAAATGATCCATTTAATTTAAATAAGTCAATAAATAAAAAAATACGAAGTACTGTATACAAATACATTATAGATACTATAGAAACAAGGTAAGTTGTGATCTGACTTTGTGAGTATTGTAGTTTATCAGTTAGTCCCCTTTCAACATGTTTCATTGATTTACTCTGCTTTCTCAGAATTCCCATATGTTAGAATTACCGTTTTCACTGGGAAAATTCACTCCTCATTTACCACGTTTAACTTGAAGACGGCCATTGAAAAGGAAAATTAGGAAAAACCAAAAACCAAAAAGTTTCCTGAGAAAAACAGGTATAGGGAAAGGTGGGGATGCCTGTTCCAAGAACAAATGTCTCAGAAAAAAATTCCCTTTACTTTTGGATATATCTTTTAAATTCAGGTGTATCTGTAGGATATGAAGTGAAGGAAAATGTCCCCAAAGGTATACAGCTGGCAAAAAAACCCTGACAACTCTATGGACAGCAAAAAAAAAAAAATTCTGTAGTAAATTGTGCTTTTTTTTATCTGTATGGCTTTTAGCTTCTTTGTTTTACAATATTCAGATATTCTGATCCAGTATATAAAGTACACATAATAATATCAAAAGTTAGCTAAAATACAATGAACATGCTTCAGAATCCAAACACTGCCAGTTTCTAATGACTAAAAGTACTTTGTTTAGACTTAGCCTTATAGCCACAAATGGGCAAACCAACTTACGTATTTCTGGTTTGCCCCAGATTAGATTGATTCACCAAATACATATATACATACATGGTTGTTTTGTGCATTGTGGTTTGCGTCAAACTAGTTTTAAAAATTGTAAGTATAATACCTGTGGAAGTATAGTTGAATTTTCAGTTTGTCTTGAAAGGTATTTTCCACACCAAATCATGTTGGATTGTGTAGGCACCATGTCCATGTAAAAATATAAACACTATTGCAGAACACATCATCATCATCATCATCATTATCACAAAGGTCATCATTTTCACAAGGTTTATAATGGTGCTCACTGGTCTTGAGTACTGTAAGTTCATATTACAGTCACATTGTTGTTGTAACTTGTTCTTAAAGACAAGCAGCAAAGATAGACAAGGTTATTATGGAGCAGATTGACAGCAGTTTAGTGAGAAAACAGTGTGAAATTTGAGGAACAGACTTTAAACGTTAAGGTACAAGACAGGCTAATTGTTACTTGTTCTGTACATTGTACAATTTTGAATATAAAATCAAAATGTTTTTTTTAAGTGTCTGCAGACATTTTTGAGCAATCGTAGCAGTAGTGTGTCCCATTTACTTCCTTGAGAAAGTTGGACTTGTAAGTCAATTTAAAATCATCTGAATATGTATATATTATTTAATAATAATATTATGTGTTCTAAAATTCACTGATAAATACTAAATAATAGGCAGCACACACAATAATATTAATTAAAAAATGTATAATTGAGGAAAATAAAGCATAAAACAAGTCTGTATTTCTATATGCAGTCTTCAATGAACAATAAATACTATTATCAATGGACATCTATAAGAAATTTGAAAAAAAGAAGAGAACACTCAATGATGTAAGTGCATCTAGAACTATTAGATAACCACATGTGCATATGGAGCTTTAGTAGATTAGTAACAGATCACCGTCATGGTCCCAATCTCCAATACCTCATGCAGTATTGGGGTGTATTTATGTGTATTCAAGCCCATTCTGATGTGTTTTGTAATGCAGACTTCATCAGAGGGCACTGATGGCTTCTATTGTTCCTGATGAAGACCTCTGATAAATTCTGATAAATATATACTAATTGCCATAAGGCTGAACACAGAAAAAGCACAATAAAGAACCAACTAGACAGTGAAGGTATTTATAAAACATTGGCTTGATCTGTAACAAAATTATTATTATTATTATTATTATTAATATTAATAAACAGGATTTATATAGCGCCAACATATTACACAGCACTGTTCATTAAATAGTGGTTGCAAATGACAGACAGATACAGACACAGGGGAAGGAGAGGACCCTGCCCCCAGTAGCTTAGAAACAGCCATGCCATAGAAACCCAGGTCACATCTATACTAGCTGGAGAAACTCTCACTAGGCAGCCATTATTGGGAGACAAGACAGCCTGGATGTAATTTCCTGGATTGCAGGCTGGAAAAACAAGCAAAAAGGACACTCCACTTGTCCCTGGGTGGTAAGAATGCTTGGAGACCACTACGTAGTAAAAGCAGAAAGTGCCTTGACATACATGTTGCAGGGTCATGTTTCTTCATTGCAATGTAGGAGGTACTGGGATTTTTTAAACACTCTCACAGAGGTAGACCCTCTAGCTACTGCAGATGTTTGGTTTTTATCACCTGGAATTCAGCAGTGGCCTCTGATGTAGTCCAAGTGATAAAACACATCAGATGGGGCTTGGTGACTTAAGGGTACATGCCTAATACCAAGTGAGACATTGTGGCTGTGGTCTTTTTCAAATTTAATGAGCTCTTGATAGTTCTGGATGCTAATTCAATTATCTGATGGTGCTGAAAACACTTATGTCATGTGAATGTTAAAAATCTCTGCTGTTTTAAAAACATAGATAAACCAGGTACATATACAAATGTGTCATTTATTCTTTGCATTTAATAAAGTTGAAGTCATTTATGGATAGGTGACATATTTGTGTATGTACCTGAAAAATCCCATCATGGTTAATCTATATTGTTGAGTATATATACTGGGCATATGGTATATTTGTACCTGGACATTTGCTTTTTTAATTTTTTTTTATAGTAAACCTATTTTTATAGATATTCATTTATACAGATTTCGAGATCAGAGAAGAAAAAAAGTTTGATTCAAGCACAGGAGATTTTTTTTACTTAATCAAGTGGCCATTCTGAAGCACTGATTTCCAGTGCTGTCGATATTGGGATTGCACCCGGTGTGTACTGAGTTAAACACATCAGTTGATTTTATTGATTATGCAAATCTCTCAGAGATAGAGATGTTGTTTTATGTTTTCTTTTGCTATATTTAAGCACAGGAATACAATGAAGAGACCCTTGCTTTTATTTCCACATCACAGTGGTTGGAAGAATGCACCCATATGAGTGGTAATAAAGAAGTGGGGTTAATGTCTAAAAAACTATATAGTGCATATATATGGCAATGTTTTTTTTAAACCACAATATAGTTTTTGCAATTGTTGCTTTACCACATCAATTTATGGCTTGGCAAGTGATTTGTGTTTTCACTCACCACTAAAATTATCTCAGCAGTTAAACATTTCAAACTTTAATATAATTTACTGGTCAGTACAGACTTGGCTGTAAAGTTTCTACAAGGCCTGAGAAGAGAATCTTGGGGGAATCATGTCATCAGTTTGCTGATACTTCATAATAATATTAATGGATTCTGCCACCCACGTCATATATTGATGGAGAAAAAGGTCCGCCATGTCACATGTTGACGGAGGGCAACTTTCTGCCACATCTCATGGTGATGGAGGGCAACTTTCTGCCACATCACATGGTGATGGAGATAGTGGGGTGCTGATTTTAATAGGACAATATAAAAACACATAGCCAAGAAAAAAAGCAGAACAGTTTAGAATAATGGAGTGATGGGCACATCACTACTTCAATAATCACTGTTTGGTGAAATTCCACGCTTTCTGTTAGGCAAGCAAGCAAAATACCAAGTTTGCACACATCATATTACATGTTTAGGATGTTAGTTTGCGTCAAGCTATATGGGTTTTTAAAACATGAAAAATTAGCATTTTGAAAAATTATTATATACAAACTGCTTTGTCAATAAATACTTTGTGGCTTTAATATTGTCAGGAGAAATGTTCCTGACAAGGCCCATGCTGTTGTAGTATGATTTCATGGTATGTTGGTATAGTTCAGTCTAACATGATCACAGGCAATTTTAGGCTTTCATTTAAGTGTGTTAGTTTTTAACATAATATTGCTAAGTGAAGTTGACCAGAGAAACAGTAGCATCTGGATTTCATGACGGAGCATGGACTGCTTACTCTTACATACAAAGGTATGCAAGCAAAACCTTGGATACATTTGCCCACTAAGATCAATGTGTAGTGACATTTCTCAATACCGGTACATGGGGTGTGACCTTGGTGACATTTTAATCTAGTTTCACACATGTTTTTCATTGTGGTAAGTTGCTTCATAGTTCTTGTATTTCTATCCTTCAAATTGACTACAGCATTTCTTGTTTATAGTTTGAAAGGTATAGAGTATATAGATTAGTACAGGTCACTTTTTACTTTAGATATTCACATGAAAAAAACAAAAATAATGCCAATGAATAGATACAAAATATACATGGACAATATTCGTTCACAATAAAAAAGGCTGAAAGCTGTGGTACATCTAAATCTAATATCTTTTCAAAAACATTTCTTAAACCAAACTTTAACCAAAGCTTATTAATAAATAGGCTTTGGTTAAAGTTGGGCTTTAAATAGATGAATCATGTGCAAAACTTTTAGTGGGAAGATACAAAAAAGGAAGACCCTACAGAGAAGAAAAGCAGAGGTGCATACATATAGAGGTGCCCACTCTGCAGGTTTAGTGCTTTCTACAATTAATATTTTCAAAGGTTTGCTTTAACCTAAAAGACCAGTCATTACTATGTCTAACCCAGTCATTACTACGTCTAACCTTAGGTAATTGCTGCAGGTACAGAGGAAGAAATCCAAGGCTGTTGACAGCAAGGAGCACAGCTTTTTAGAAATTCTCACTGCATGTAAGGGCAGGGGAAATTCCTCTAGTACATCCCCAGGCCCATTATATTATTTTCATATTGTGCTGTAGTGTGAAAACTTTTAACTTATTTAACTTTATTTAGAAAATGCAGCTTAATTACTTAATTACACATCACATTGGTTTTCATGGTATGCCCAGACTGTACTGCTAGCTTGATTATTTCAATAATTAGGTTCATCTTGAAAATGACCCTTAATCCAAATATGTGAAATGTTTTCTGTACTTAGCTTCCTTCCAGCAATCCAATGTCCACAATCTACCTTGCTGTCACTAAATTTTTTGCTTGCTTTTGCACCAGGTTGGGCATCTTGATTTACAAGCCCACGTTGATATAAATCGCATTGACATGCAAGATGTGCCCAGATTGTGCGCTTTGCTGAAAGAGACATACAGAGTCTCTTCTTTTTTTTTAATAAAACGTCTTCTTGCTACCAATATGTTTTACTCAAATGTAAACTGAACTTTTTAAATAATGACATAAGTTACAAAATAGAATTACCAACCTATTGGTTGACTTTGCCTTATTAACTAAAGGTGCATTACTGTATCTCTAAGGAAAAAGTCAGCAAGCATTATGTTTAAAAAGAAAAAAAGTAATGCTTTAACACTGTAGAGGATGTTACTGAAGTGTATTAAGACTGTACTTTAAATTGATTTTTTTGTAAGATTTTACTACACATTTTTCTGTGTCTTTGAGCCAAGGTGGAAATTTGGCACACTGTTGCATGTCAACAAGCATTTCAGAAATGCCTGGGGGCTTTCCTGCTGTTTTTCGGGAAGCAAAGTTATAACAGCATAAAAAGTTAGACTGCATATTCCTAACTTTTTAAGAATTGTGTATTTGTAACTTGGGCACAAACTGTCATTTTCAGAGATAAATGCACTGTAAAAACAAACAACCTTGTGTGTGAAAGTGTTCTTTTGATAAGCATTACAATGAATGGCTAAAAGTACAGGTACAAAAAGTGACCTATGGTACTGCATTTATGTATTCATTGCACAGCCCCTCTCCCAGTACAAAAAAAATATTAGCTTGTGCTGGAAACCAACTGGTTCCATTCCCCTATGGAATCATGGGTGATGTAGAAAGCTGTACCACTTTACAAAGAAAACATGTATAAAATGTACTTTATTTCATGCCAACAAGGAGGAAGAATGATTTGAGCAATGAAATATAGGACTTGACATCATAGTGACACAATATTTATAGAGAAGAATATCTACCAACAACCTTCCTTCATGTGAAACCTATAGAACAGATTTTAAAATTGAATTTTTATTTTTTCCATGTTGCTACTTTTATTAAAGCTGATTTTTGTAAGCATTGCCCAAATACAACTGGCATGCATACTTTGCATACATCACAGCAATTAGTTACAGATATCCACATGCATTTTTTTTCAATTGTGGTGTAAAAATCATCTTGTTTCTCAGAGCAATCCGAGGATGGAACAGAAAATGTGATTAATTTTTTCATTCAGTTTTCCCCATGCCGTCCAAGGTTCCTAAAATGGCCAAGGAAACCATTTCTAGATTTCTTGACTGATTGCAGCATATTTGACCAAGTTTGATCTGACTTGCATTTGCATTTGTTTTAATATGGTCACATTTTAAATACATTAAATTTATCTAGGCTTCTAGCCAGTCATCAAGTGGAGTAGAATTTTCACAATATTAGAATGTTTTTTTTTTTTTTGTCTGCAAAAAATTAGTTGTTATCCATATCTGAATTTTCTAGAAGGACAAATGGATCTGCAAAGAAAGTCAATTCAGTGAATTTTGTGAAACTGTAATTTATTACAAGATATTTTAACAAGCAAAGATTGTACACGGGAAAACAGAGAAGGAACCGTTTGTAAGCCTAATTTTGGAAATTTTAACTAAAATAAAATGAACTCTATCTGCTGAAAGAGTTGAAAAGAGTGAACCATTTCATTATGTATATATTTTTAAAGGTATAAATACATTAAAACAACACTAATAGTATGATAGTATAAGGTCCTTTGCTGTTGTGAATACCTCTGGAGTTGAGCATACAGAGCATATGTATTCATTACAGGGAGGCACTACAAATATAAAATCGCTGCCTCATCTAGCTGTAACTAACCGCATTCAGCAAACATTCTCCTGTACATTTGGAGACCTTAAGGATCTTCTGTTAACAGGTTCCACTGTAAAGTTAGTAAGCCATAGATGTCATTTGACAGCCTACAGTTATCTTGTTCTTTTTAACCCCTGAATTCACAATGACTGGAAAAAAGAGATATTTATTACAAAGAACAGCTTGGATTCATGCAAATGTTCTTTTTTTTCATGTATTTTCATTGATGACTCTCAAACTAAGCAGAAAATGGCGGATATCAAACAGGTAAAAAGTACAAAGTGGATTTATATTTTTTGTACTTGAAGAATATATTTCAATGAAAGTTTTTGTGCCGGGAGTTCAACTTTACGTTGTGTTTTTTTAGACTCGTTTCCTAAACTGATCTTCAGTTGTGTATTAGGAAAATGCAGTGCATTAGTCTGGAAATTCCAAAGACTTTCACATACAAAATATAAATCCTTAAACTTATCATTTAAACAATATCATAAGTGCAAGTTTACTCCCAAGTTGAAAAAAAAGAATGCCTCCAAAAAAATTTCCAAAACCCTTTTGGCCTTTATCAATACTAACTGATTGGGTAGAAAGGATAAAACTTCTCTGAGATAATAACAGAAAGGATTTCAAAGTAGCTCTTTTGAAACTTTCTGAAACAGATTATGTTCTTAAAAACCTTGTTCTTTGCTTTGCATGTTTAGCACCACATCCCATTAAAGCTGTGTTTGAAGTTTGTAGGATTTGCTAAAAATGTGATAATACCTAAGCAGATAAGAGATTATACTCCTTATGTATATACTCCAAAGATTTTTTCCAGCCTGAATGCTGAGTATTAATTGGCCACCTACAAAGAAGACTGTTTAACATTTACAACTTTGTTTAACTGTTATCCCAGCAGAAGAGCATGTAGCTAAATATGCAACATTTTTGGAACACATTAAAACAATCTGTGCTGCTTGGTATATTTTACTTTACATTTATCCCCAAACTTAGGTTGTGTACATTTGCAATATACAAAGGAAAAAACAAAGTTAAAGGGAATCTATATTATTATCTTTATTATTATTATTATTATTAATATTAATAAACAGGATTTATATAGGCCACCATTCTTCGCAGCGCTGATGTATAGTGTTTCAAATAATTCTGTAGATACTGTATACATATAAAAAAAGAATGGGTTTGACGTAAATATTCTTAATAACATATCATTATTTTACATTATTTTACAAAATGATATTTCAGGTATAATTTTCAGACTGTATTGGATTAATTTGTATTTATGTAGTTTAGCTCTTCTTCCTGCTTTGACAATAGCTATGTTCATAAATGAAGTGTATGGATCAGCTTTGGATCAACCTTTTAAAAACAACGTACTCGCTATATGGCTGATCTCTCAACAGTTATTAGGTTATAGGTAGTCATAGCAGTGGATGTGCAGCTCATGGGAGTAGCTAATTTACAATACAGTTTTTATCATTCTAATAATGAAAATCATGGTTTCCAGTTATTACACTTGTGACCTTCTGTAAACAGAGACTTTGTTAGGTAATCATATCATGTACAGTATGAGGTAAAGATACTCTAAATAATAGAGTGAAACATGAATGGTATGGTAATCAAACTCTGTTAAGATTTTACTTACAGCAAAAACCACCTATCATAATTATTAGGATATTCAGAGATATATGCAGAACTTTCAAAAGCCCCATTTTCTCCTGCCCCCTAAGTCATTCCATTGGTCAATACTGATGCCTTAAACAATGGCCTGTACAAGGTCATGGTTGACTATTGCAAGGAAAGATAGTATTTTCTAAATTTCATAGAGTGTTAGCCTACCACATTTTTTCTACACCTGCTCAGTATTGAGTATCTGGCCTTTTACACTATCACAGAGTCAACGTATCCTCAAATATAAATTTTGCTCCTAGTTCAATGACTTGACTATTTTCTAGGTATGGTAGTTACTGATGCCAAATCGGTTATTAAATAAAACATTTTACAAGATCAACAATTCCTGATCGGAATGGCTTTTAGAGTTTTTAAACTATTTTAACATGATTACTGTGACTTTAAACTTAGTTTTGAATCCAGAAATGCCTTATGCCATCACTTTATAAATAATTACAGTTCTGTTGAATCTGTTGTATAAAGTTTACTTGGGAGGTTCAATGCACCCTTGCTCTTGTTTAGAACTTTCATAACCACCAGGGAGATGTTGACATATGGCTGCACTGTTTTAGAGCATCAGATATCTACTACATGGGAACATAATAAACATCAGAATAAAGACAGGATTGTGTAAGCATCTTGGATTGACCTCTTTGGCAGCTGGCATCTATCATGACTCCATGGTGCTGAAGAAGACAGCCATGTAAACCTCTTGTTACCACAATACCCTCTATATATACCTTGATGATGATGATGATGAGCTACATTTTTAAACAGTTCTCAACTTTGAGTAATGAGCTATTGCCAAAGGAAAACCTCACATGGATATTCTTCTTACCATTGTAGTAACAGAGTTTGTGACACCTGTTCTCATCTGTTGAAGAACCAGTAAACCTATGATACAGGACTAATACCTTTTACAAATATATGGTAAACTTCATCCATCTATCTTAACTTCCCTGTAAAGGCTAGCGTTATATTCCTTTTTTATAAAATTGATGGTTATATGTTAGTGTTATGAGGTCTACAGGAAATGGACAGTAATGTCGTACAAAAGGATTCATTTTTCGGTAATCAGCTATATGTGGGAAATATCTGTGCCCCAGAAAAGGAAGTTTACTGATCATAAATAATTACATACATTGGTGCTTAAAAGTTTGTGATCCCTTTTTTATATTTTTATATGAATGTGACCTAAAAGATCATCTGAATTTCAATCAAGTCCTAAACGTAGCTAAAAATGCCTAGGTAAACAAAACACAAATTATTAGGTTTGGTCATATATTTATTGAAAAAATAATGATCCAACAACCATCAATCATAACATATCTGGATGTGACAAAAGTGAATCCTTAGGTTATCATATCCATATATCAATCCATGGGATAACAATCTGATGTGAATCATAGACCCTGTTTTATTTAAAGAAGGTGATCCAGCAAAACTTGATCACACATACAACACATATGTGGGTGTGTATCATGGCTTGAACAAAGGAGGAGTCTGATGACTTAAGTTGAAGAGTTGTTGATGCCCATATAGCAGGAAAATCTTATAAACCATCAAAACTTTTGTTACCCTACCTAAAGTTAACTCCAACTGCAAGGTGTGTAATAGACTGAGAGGTTACAAAGGAACCCAAGGTACATACAAAGCATTTAAAGGCCTGTCCCACATTGACAAATGTCAATGTTTATGGCAGGGTAGCAAAGAAAAGCCACTGCTCTCCCCCAAAATAATGCTGACCATCTACAGTTTGCAAAAGAGCATGTGGACAAACCAGAAGGATACTGGAAAAATGTTATGTGGACGAATGAAGTTAAAATGGAACTTTTTTGTCTTAAATAAGGATTGTTTTGGAAAAAGAAAAACTGCATTCCATCGTGGTGGGAGTGTTCTAGTTTCGGCATGTTTTGCTACATCTCTCTAGTTCTCTAAGACTGGAGAAAATAAACTTTCATCAGCGACCTAGGTGATCCAGAAAACCTGGAATAGATCTGGTCCAGTACATGTTATATAATCGCCACGTTCAAATGTTATGGAAAGACCTAAAGTGAATGGTTCATGTGAGGCAACCCAACAACATCCAAGAGTTAAAGCTGTTTTGTTTGAAGAAATGGGCTAAAATTCCCCGTAGCTAATGTGCAAGACTAATCAACAGTTACTGCAAATGTTTAGTTGCAGTTATTGCTGCACAAGAAAATAACACCAAATACTGAGAGTATGATTCACTTACTTTTGCCACACTATATGTTACTAGATTATTTTTTCAATAATTACATTAACAATGTATTCTTTTTGTTTCATTTGTTATACTTGATATTTATACTTGATATTTTCTTCATCTACTTTTAAGACTTATTTAAAAATCAGATGATGATTTAGGTCACGTTCATAAAAATATTGACAATTTTAAAGGGGTTCACAAACTTTCAAGTAATTTTTTGATGAACTGTATTTTAGCCTTAAACAATAATCTAATGGCAAAATATTTTAAATCATTAATTTTTATTGATATAAGGATTAATTGGTTGATAGTAGATACTCTTTTTGGCATATAATGTTGTCTTTAGTCATAAAGAAGCAATAGCTTTTACATGCAACTTGCAGTGTTGCAAATATAGTGTTTACTATGGGTTTTTATATTGATATGATATGCATAGAGAGTACAATAGCATGTATTGACAATGCAGTGCAACTAACATTATGAGGTTCTGTATTCATCATTTAGCAAACACTAGAAGATTATTCTGTTTGCATGTATGTTAGCCACTACTTTCTCTAAATGGACCAAGCCTTAAGTATCTTTACATAATGGGGGTGATTAAGGGGTTAAGCAAACTATATGAAATAAGATAAATCTGTATGCACATCCCAAAAATAATCATTTTTTCTTTTCTCTTGTAGATTATTAGACATTCAAATTGAACATCATTTTGCCATACTTACAGACCTTGGTATGTCTAGCTAAATCCCAGGTACTCCCTCTGAATTGACTCATTTGTCTCATGTTTTGTCAAATTTGTAGTAGAATGAAAATGCTTGCTAATACTGTATCTATGTAGGAGCAATGTTGTCACTCTTGGGGAACTATTTTCAACATGGATTCCTTGGAACCTCAAAGTTCCTCAGAGGTTGACAGAGGTTCCTCAAACGGTGGCTTAATAATCTCCAATTTAATTATACTTGCATGGTTTTGGGGCCCACACCACTTGGTAATGCCATCTTGATGGCTCTAATGATTTTAATTGCTTATAAAGGTGGTATTCTTGCCCCCACTGTATAGGGGGAATTGTTTCCACTGACCTTCAATAAAAGATGCCTTTTTCTCACTGACCCTCAAAAAATTTAGCAGAGGTTCCCTGAGACCTGGAAATGATTTAAAGGGTTCCTCAAGGATGGAAAAAAGTTGATAAAGGCTGCTCTAGTATTTATACATTTTTCATTTTTTGATTTGCCGTTGTTTCAATACTTTATTCAGTTTTAGACCATATACTCTATAGAAATAGGAACTGATTGGAAACATGTAAAAAAGTACTTGTAGAGGTGTTTGCAAATGCCTGTGCAAATATTATGAGCAGTTTGAGGCATTTTTAATGCAGACAATTTAATGTTTGCCCTCCTTCCTTTTAGGCAAAAAACAAATTGGTGGCAAGATCCATGTTAGGTAGAAGACCTCATCACTACAACACAAGTCCTGGGGGGGATCTATGGGTGGAGAGTTTATTTGGATTTAGGAAGCCCCCTAATAATGGACCTTCAGATCCTCATTTTTTGTCTTTGTTCTCCCTTGCTGCCACTAAGGCCACATATACACACACCAACATATATTAAAATGCCCATTCAAGACCATCAGCGCAACTCACTTGTAAGCAATTCAGCTTCTGATGAAATCATTTCCTGCCTCCAATACACAATCAGTACAGAAAACTAAAATAATGCAACCTAAAACCTAAATTTACAGTCTACTTTCACCCAAACACCCCTACTTGTCACATTAGGCCTGATTTAATAAAGCACTCCAATACTGAAGAATACATTTTTATCAGTGAACCTGGGTGATCTAAAAATAACTGGATTGAATCTGATCCAGGATTGAAAACATTTATTAAAAAATAGCAAATTACTTTAAGAAATCCATTGCAGATTTGCTGGATCACCCAGGTTCACTGGTTAAAGAGTATCCTCCCCAGCCTTGGAAAGCTTTACTAAATCAGGCAAATTACCCCCAGTGTACACTCTGATTATATCAAGGTCATGATGCTGCCCACAACACTAACAAGGTATAAGATGCCCCTTTCAAATAATGAGCATCACAGACAGCTCAAATTTGTCTATGTTTATGTACAGCACTGTGTAATATGTTGGCGCTATAGAAATCCTGTTTATTAATAATAATAATATTAATAATAATAATTATTATTATAATAATGTTTTCATAGACTGTCCATGAGTTTACAGATAGTTGGCAAACTTGTTTAAATTGAAGGGGTTGATGGATTCCGAAGATTTTCATGATTTTGAAATTTCAGTTGAGAGTAGTGAAATATCCTCCAGAAAGCCTAAAAAGCAGGTAATTGATGTTGGCCATTGTAGGATAATTGGTGCTTAGTAGGGATGAGCAGGAATGCCTCTGACTTTCTCTCAAACATTGCTTTGAACTTCCAATGGGTCCTGGGATCGCGCACAGCAGGATTGTCAGTGTGAGTCCCGCGGCTGTGCTCATCAATGAATGTAGCCGTGGGAATCTTCACAGGATGATTACCAGGGCTGCATTCATTCATGATGAGCACAGCCGTGGGACTGCGGTGTTCTTGGATAGAGAATCTCTATTCAAGAACACATACTACAGGGCTGCAAGAGCAATCAGGGGAGTGGAGCTCCGCTACCACAGGCTGTTCTTGCTTCGCTGCGAGATCTAATTTTAAAATTTCGCCCCCTTATCCCTGTTGCTTAGGATTGTACTATAAATGTGTAAAATTAAACCCAGGCAAACACTAGTAGAACATACAAACTCCTTACTGATAAAGTCCTGGGCCATATTTGAACCTGTAACCTAGTGCTGTAAAGTCAGGAGTGCTAGCCAATGAGCCAAGCGTTCGACCCCTAATTTATTTACTTAATTGTTAGAAGAAAAGTAAGAAAATATGAATAAAAACATGTTTCTCATCTGTTATGAACATGGCTGATTCTGCTTCTAAATATACTTTGAGAGTAAAGGATACCTGGTAATCTTTGCAGAATGAGGTAAGTATGCAGGAGCCAGAGTACCCCAACGTAGACCAACCCACACCCTCAACGTAGTGCAATAGCATAGTAGCCAAAGATAAATCAGTGTATGCCAGCTAGCAACTTCTACTAGCTAGCTAGTAGAAGCTAGTCACTTTTCAGTGGTAATTTGATTAAGGTGACTGAGCTACCCATGCTGATACAGTACAAATGGTATAAAATTTGAACTTATGAAACCACTTAGATGAGTGGTGAAACATCTTCAGCATTACATAATAAGTTGAACAGAATGTCAATTACTGTCAATTAATTTAATTTTTCAATTACTAGCTATACAATGACATAGGTAAACAAAAACCTTCACAAAGATCATGTGAGATATGGATAACATCACTTTTTACAGTTAATAAAAAATGCCCGATGTGTTTGAAGTTTTTATCTGGGCTTTTTGTTTTCTAGAGGTAGCAGATAACTCTTATCACGCAAACCCTGCATGTTTTCACTTTGCAGCATACTGTTAATTATTATCTGCTGGCTTCCTAGTTTACTGTACAGGAAAGCCTTGTCTTATAACCTATCCATGTTCTCCCACAGAGTTTTCTATGTAGTTATCTATCTAATCATGGTCTGAAAATTCTTAAGTATAAGTGGTTTCACAATGTACACTTTAACTTTAATACTAACTATTACAAAATCTGTCACTTCAGAAAATATTTCCACAAAAAACAAATACATGCTAAATATTACTAAACATTTTCCATATTTATACAGTTCACCCAATGCATACACATGGAAAATGCAAATAACCAACTATTAGATTCAAAAAGTTTTAATTTCCATTACTGCATTAGATGTATCTCCATAAATACCACCTGTTTAACTAAGAGTGCAAAACATCAAATATTTCTATGTGACTTGCGGTCTGCTTACCTCAACCAAGTGAAGAAAGAAAATAGAAATTGTAGACACCTCACTCAGTTGTATGTGTCAATTTGCCTCCCCCCACTAACTTAAATAAGGGAGTAGTATTAGAACAAAATAAAAAGCAAAGAGAAAAGAGGGGTGTTTGATTGGCAAATGTGGTTTATATGTTCCAAATGTGCAAAAAACAAGTGTCCATGAAACACATTTCAATACATTTAATAAATTCAACAAAGTACACAAAGGAGGTTGTTCCCCGATTGAACATTTACCGTATATATGAGACCAGTATATACTAAACAAGGATACTAATCTCTAACTGTAAGAGAGTAAAATTGTGGTTGCACACCTTGCATGATACTTGGCTAAGCCCAGGCAGCTTTTTCCTGCTCTTTCCTTCTACCTAGCTATAAATGTCCTTCCATCCTAAAGTATTAGGGACAGGAACCAGCTATGTAGAGTGACTTCAGTTCTCAATATTCTTTTAGGATGAGTTAGCTGCCCTTCACGGACTTTCCCCCCTATTTCTCACCTACCACCTGGAGGTAGGCTTCTGCTTGCAATTGTTCTAATAGACGGGGTTGATCCTGCATCAGGAACAGATGTTTAGAGCAGGGACAGATGGGCAACTGTATTAGTTTTTGTGTTGCAACACATATTATGCTTGTTGTATGTGGCTCTTATGACTTGCTTCACTGTTTTCAAGTGTTTATATTATTTCAAGTTTATACCTTGTCAAACATGCAATAAAAATTTTAGAAAAAGTAGTGGACTCCTGGCAAAAGTCTAACACACCTTCAGCTGAGTCAGAGATAGAGCAAAACATGACATTTCAACCCTGGGCCCAATTTAGCAAGGGGCATTTTGGATCCATGTCGAGACTATAGCTTAAACACAGAAAACAAAGGCCCTTTTCTTTGGTATGCTACTAGAGGACAGGCTTTTTTACTCAGGATGTGGCTGCTTTATTTTTACATTTTTTAATAATACACCTGAAATATATATATATTTATATATATGATAGCTCAACTGTAAATAACAGGCTTTCTTTTAATATACTAAACAATTGAAAAGGAACCTAGAGCTCCACCTTTTGGCTGGATAGAAGACTATATATTATTCAAATGCATCTTTTTTTTTACTGGACTAAAGAAAATGTGTTAGTCCTAATCATAAAAAAAGTATTAAATCTAAAAAAAAAGAGGAAGCAACTACTCCTTCCCTTTTTAGTTAATCCTAACACCACCATTTTTTTTTAAATTGCAGTGTGGCCCATGTTTGATTTATTGAGCTAATGCAAACCAAGAATTTCTGCAAAGCATCAAATGGCAATCAGTGAACATCAAGATGTCAGCAAGAAAAAGGGTCGCCCCTCTGTGCATGGCACAGGGGAAGCTAGCACCAGTAGCCATGGCAACAAGCATATCAGTAGCAGCAACACACAGTCACCATTTTCTTTTTTTTTACA
The DNA here is from genome assembly GCF_032062135.1 of Pyxicephalus adspersus. Lineage (NCBI taxonomy): Eukaryota > Metazoa > Chordata > Amphibia > Anura > Pyxicephalidae > Pyxicephalus > Pyxicephalus adspersus. Next base: position 103,845,386 of record NC_092860.1, on the reverse strand, counting down.
AACTTCCAAGAGGCCCATTTCTATATGAGAATTGTAACCTTACATAGAGATTACATAGCGATAATACTAATTAAATTCATTTCAAATAGTGATAATTGATATATTGTAAACAATTGTCTAAATAGATAATTTTAAGACAATTCATCTATGTAAAAGGGGGGAAGGAGTTCCATTAACACCTATGTGGTGTAGTGATGGTAAAATGTATGTTTTACTGCCTGTTACTACCATGTCCATGTCATCGTATAGATATACGTGTGTGTTGCATTGTGGTGCCATTTAGAACATGGCAACCCATTGTCATTAATTCGGGTAAAAGGATGGGCGATCAAAATAAATGAGCAGTAATGCAATTTATACAGTAAATGCAGTACGGTGCAGCACGGTGGCTCGGAGGTTAGCGTTCTGTCCTTTGCAACGCTGGGTCCCAGGTTAAATATTTGGCCAGGACACTATATCTGCATGGAGTTTGCAGGTTCTCCCTGTGTTTGTGTGGTTTTCCTCCACGGAACTCTGGCTTCCTCCCACATTCCAAAAACATGTAGTTAGGTTAATTGGCCTTACCCCAAAATTGACCTTAAACTTTAGGAATGTCAGATTGTGAGCCCCTTTGAGGGACAGCTAGTGACATGACAATGGATTTTGTAAATATGTCAGTGCTATATAAATACTATGTAATAATATTATTAAATGGGCTCCAATACTTTCCACTAAACTGCACATAGGGGAGGATAAATTCTTGTTGGTTGGTGTTTTGTTTGCCAGACTAAAGTTCCTTCTAAAAAATTTCAGAATTCATTGCAAAATATTGTTATGGGTGCCCCCTGATTCAAATGTTAATTTATCAATAGAGATTTGTTTTAAATAATAATAAATAATAAAAACTTTCATCTTGTAAATGTAAAAAAATAAATAAAAAAGCTGATCCAAGACCATAACGGTTTCTCTTCAAAATGTACTTAATGCTTTTGTGGTGTATTTCTCATTACTGTACATTATCCTCTTTTCATTACTTGCTACACAATTATTTTCATGGACTGTTAAACTTCCCCAGAAGTTTTTGTGTGTAACATCATTTTAGATTCCACAAGCGTATTAAAGCCATTTGATTTGTTAAATACTTAATAGGTGGAAAATGTTTGATCCCTTTTACTGCCAGAGGGGCTAGTAACGCAAAGCAGAACTATTTATGGAGGTTGTTAGTGGTAATGACTGCCTGCTTGGTGGTATTATTTAAAATTTGAACTTTTTATCTCTTTTACAGATTGATGAAAATTGATGGCATCCCTTGATGTCTGAGAATACCTTTCACTAAATAGAATCACTGAATACCAGCCATAATGGGTTTTGCTAATATTGCGTGCAACCTAACCACAGCTATTTATCAAGGAGCATTTTAAACTCAGAAGGAAATTATGTGTTAAATGACAAGTTGCATGTTATATGGATGAATGGTTTTACAAGGCAATGGTTTTACAAGGTAGCTAGATATATTCTAAAGTAACAGTAATTAGGTTTAAAAGATACAATTTTCTTTAATTTTCTTTTACCCTCCATTGTTCCATAAAAATGAAGGTAAGGGAAATTTGCAATTTAACTTGATCTTCTGTTCCCATCCTCCAAGTTTGCTTTTTCACCAAGTCTAGTCTAATGCTTCTATAGATTGAGGGCTCCCAACACACTGGCACACTCCCAGTATGATACTTGTCCATATGCCTTTCAGTACAAAGTAACATACTTTGTATGGTACCCATGGACCTCTGTTGGCAATCATTGCACATAACACAGCCTGCACCCCACCAGACAGATGATTTCTTGGGGCCCCAGTTAGCAGCCTTGGTAACTAGTTTTAACTTTTTCATCTCTATGATAAGACTTTATTTATATAAGTGATAACAAAAGCAATAGCTATTGTCTGTTCAATGACATGAGCCAGCATGTGAGAAAGTTTTTTAAACTGTGGAAATGTGTTAATGTACCCCTATATTCATATTCCTGGGGGAGTGGATATCTGGTTTACAGACTCAACCATAAGTACCCTACCAATTTTACCCCATCTTAAGAAGAGGTCCCTCAACATTGGATAAAGGTCCCTTTTCATGATCATTGCCCTCTTTTTCTCAAGATGCCACACAAGATGCATGCCTGGATCTTTTTGATATTAATAGGTGGGACCTCATGTTGATCTTTTCATATAAAAATGTCTCACTATTGAACTAAAACTAAGATTTGAAAATCAAAATATAGTTTAAAATTTGTTATAATTCGAAAAAATAAAAGACACAAAGTTTCACTGAATTTTGGACCATCTCGAATTGCTTCAATCATGAGTAAATTACATCTATTGCAACTATTGGAACATAAAAGGTACATAAGGACTTTATAAATGATTCAAGAAATTGGAAAGAATGTTGTTATACAGATTGTTATCCCTTACTTCCCCCAGCAAATGTCTATTTTTAAAAGGCTGGAACACTAAAACTGCAATGAGGTACAAACCACTTCTCTCTAGAAAGAATAAACATGAAAAAAATGACTTTTGATGTTTGCAAGTGTGTGTTACTACTTGAGATGTACTCCCTAATTACTTCAAAAAATGCATCCTTGCCAACTTTTATGGATCGTGGATGGCAAGTAATAAAATCTATTCCTAATAAATAAAATAAGGATGTATTATAGTGATCTGTAGAATTCTCTCTCCACTTCTCTCTCCAGATTTATTTATCTTATCCCACAGCACTAAGTCATTGATGAGAAAACTATACCTAAGCCGAAGAAATTCTGCAGAAAGGATATGATTGCTTATGGCTAAACTTCAGCCTGCCTTAAATCTTGCACAGTTGTACAGGCTCCACTCCTGAACTGATATTCCTATGATGTCATTGAACCGTGTGAGTTTCCCACAATGTGCTTTGGAAGCAACAGCATATCAGACAAACTCATACCTCAAGGCATTTGAATTTGTGTAAATCCTTGAGAGGCAGCCTACTGCTTGCATTGGGGTTAAGGGTTCCTGAGAGTAGTACAGAATAGGGTGCTGTGATGTTTTCAGTAAGCTATGTACAGCACCTGTAAAAATTGCACAACTTTATTTATGAGGTGGAAAATAAGAAACCAGGGGAAGCAAAGTATAAACAGATTAAACTTCAGCTTCAGATCTGAAAGCCTATTAGTGTGTCAGCTTAATACTTCCCTAAGTTTTTAATTAAAAATAAAAATGTAAGATCACTTCAGAGTGGACCGACCCTTTAATAATAAACAATATTAACATGAAATTATAATGAAATGTGAAGTCTCCTTACGAGTTAAACCTGTCAGATCATAGTGACAGTCTCTCTGGACATGCTGACAGAGAATATTTAAGCCTGTTATTCTTCTGCTCAGACTGCTGGACTCAGTAAGGTGTCGTCCTCTTTGCCACACACACAGTGGTTCAGGGCTGTCACAAATCCTTGAAGGAAACTTTTCCACTCTTGCAAATGAAAACATTTTACAGGAGGTGCAACATTGGTTTATTTATTTATTTTCAAAATATTTTAATTACATTTCCTGGCCTTAGAAAAAGAAGATAGTCTCCACATTACCTCAAGAGATTAAATAAAAACGTCTAAACATTTCCTACAACTTGCTGTTTGCTCTTTTCTTTCTCATTCTGTTTTGCTGTGTATTTTTTTTTTTTTTTTGAAAGTGAATAACATACTCGAGGCATTGCCTGTGGCTTACAAACATTCCTACTTGTGTGGTCTGTGCAGACTTTATGATTTATTCAGGTAATGGGGAAGGATCATGACCCCCAGCAGCCACAGAAAGAGAGCCGCATGTGGGTTTAATGCTTTCACCACAAAAAATTTCTGCTATGACTAAGATGTGCGGCTGAAGTCACTGTCTGAATGGTGCTAAAAGGGAACTTAGGCATTAAGTGTGTGCTATTTACTAGAGTCTCTCTTGGGATTGAGCCAAGGGTTTTTATCCAGTTTCAAAGAACATCATGGTCATGGTTTAAAATAAAAAAAAGTTACAGACTTTCAGGATACCCCCAATGACTCACTTATTAAAATGTTTTCATTTAATATTTTATGTTTGTTATATGGAATATTCTAGTTTATGGGCAATGGATTAGGCAGTCCTTTTTTTACAAGCTTTTTATGACTTACAATGGCATTAATGTAAAATGTATATTATATACAGTGAAGATTTGCTCATACTTGGCACTCACATAGTAACAATTTGGGGATTATTTATAAAAGCCAGAAAAGAGGACAGGACTTCCAGGTTATCACATTCCAGCTCAGGTGTCACATTCCATGTTGGAAAATTGAAAAAAAATTGAAGCAAAAGAAACCTATGTATTTAATTTGTATTATTTGAAAGGACCAACTGTATTCAAAGCAAAATTTGGAAAGAGTGTGACTGCTGAACGAAAAACCAACAAAGGATAAAAGTAGAATACAAACAGAAGAAGAAAAATATGTTAACATATTTGTTATACAGAAAGTACAACTAAAACCTGTGGGTGCTTCAGTTTTTATCCAGATATAGCTGTAATGCAATACCCCAGGGCATCCGGTCTCTACCTTTTAAACATTGGGGAACCTCTCCCATAATTACTATATCCTCAGCTCACAGTACATTACCTTGGTGGTAATTTGGAAGAATGCCCCTTACATTGCTGGTCAGTGGGAAGAATGTTGCCCTTACAGATAACCAAAAAGATCATTGGTGTTACCTAACTGACCTGACAGCCACAATTTACTCATTGCTCAATGAACCCCTAGCAATATCTGGAGGAACCCCTGGGGTTCCATGGAACCTTAGTTATGAGAGGTTTGTGGGTGATCCTGGAACACATCTGCTTGTGATCAAAAAAACTCAGATACACACACCTTAAAAACATCCACCTTTCTGCTTCTAATGTACCAAAATATTGTAAAAGAATCACATGAAAATTTGACTTGGAAGTTTGAATGTGATTTAGATGTAGAGAGACAGATTTACAGTACAGGTTTCATGAAACACACTCCTAAAGCCATTTACTAAGCCTGCAAGAGTCTGGTACAGCAACAAGGAAGCTGACATGTGATTTATGATGTTGTCTTTCCTCCTGTAGGACATGTGCTTGTTCTTCTCTGTCTCCTATCTTCATTCACCGGCCTTAGATATCCACACATTTTTTTCAAGTGAAACCATGTAACTCATTATCATACTATAAAAACGATAAAGACGTGGGACTGTTGCGTGCTGTGGTGCATTAAACATCACATTCAAAATATTTGCATCGAAACATATGACAATGCATGTGAAAATAGGACAGGCTGAAGTTTTCTTTCATTGCTCTGGTTCTTTCATGCCTTAAAAAAATAGAAGATCCACCCAATGGCCAAAAGCAGTGGTATGGGTGTGTTTTTGGAGAACGCTTGTAGTGGAAATTGCATTTTGTTTTTTGAGGGCGTAGTAAATTGACAAGGACTACCCATCCCATATAAATAATAGCATGGTACAGGTAATAGACATCAGAGGACATTAGACATGCATGTCACATGTTTATGCATATGAAATCATTTTCTACTTCAACCAGAGAGGCACAGAATAGACAGGTTTGAATGTGGTAGGGTTCAGAGCTGAGCACTTCTTGGTTCATTATTCACAGCAGCCATGATGGTTCTGGGCATTACAACGGAACAGGTAAGCCATAGACAAGTGGTGAAAGGTCTGTGAAAGTAATCCAGTGATTTTTTTCATCAACTATGATCTCTTCCACTACAAAATTAACAGTACAGGGTGCAAATATAAACCAATTCCAAATGCTTTTGTGACCTAGAGTATGTTTAAATTCCAGTAACACATTATTTTTTGCTAACAGTTCAAAACTTTTTTCTTTCTCTTTACAGTTCTTCCTATGGAATTCCAGTTTAAAAAAATTCAGTCCAAATTTCCTTTCTTAATTTTATACAAAAAGACTTTTTCAAGCAGCAATAAAAAGGGAGATGGAAAGTGTCAGCTCGGAAAATCTTTTAATATAGTAGTGCTTCTTATGATCATGTAATCTGCAGACTCCACAAATATGATAAGTATAGTCTCATTTAACTGCACACTAAATAGGTTTCCAAAAATAATTCCTAACCAACCCTTTAACATCCTATTGTGTCTAAATGAGTAGATTGTGGTTAGTATGGTTAGCATTGACCACCTACATTTGCTGTATCTTCACATGTAATCTAACACAGTGACTGTACGATGCATTCATTATCTTGATGAGTGAGGTTTTACAAGGATATTGTTAGAAAAGATTCAAAACTTTTCAGATTGCCATTTTTTTTCCATTTTTTCTACAAAATAGTTGATGTTATGTGAATAAAACTTCATATGTACTTAAAGTGATTGCTTTGCCCTCCTGTAAACCAATTCACTAAACTGAAGACAACCACTTCACAAGATTAAAAGCAATCAGCTGAGTTTCTTGTACATCTTTTATTGATGTCTGCTTTACAATTTCAAGCACATTCTACTGAAACTAAGCCCACAGGCAAATCCACAATACACTAGAGGGATAACATGTTCCAGTACTGAAACAAGCCTGGAATTTTAGAAAAAAGTTCTCCAATGCAAAATTGTCTAATGATTATTGCACAGCCTTGATGATTTTTGTTGGATCTGAATGTTAAAGAATTACCTTTTGTCAGAATGGTTAAACATTAATATTGTATATAGTTGGTATTTGCTATTTGCAGTTTTGTTAAAACAGCTATTTGGCCCAGCACCTTTTTAACATAGCATAAAGACTCTAGTGGGTCCCAGTGGCATCTAGCACTGGAACAGCAGCTGTTAGTGACAGCCAAAGTCCAACATTAAATCCAGAAGCTGAATCAATCATCTTCTCTGCTTTTAGTCCTACAAATTTACCCATAAGCACTTACAGGCACACTAATAATATAGAGACTTAGGCAAAGCCTAAGTTACCATTCTCTTCAGCCTCTTCTTGCAGCAGCGGATCACTCCAATAGCGATTATGACTGCATTCAGCAGTATTTCATTATTAGAAGTGATCTGTAGCTGCATAGTTGCATGAGGGGGTTTAAATTAGGTCATTGAACAGATTAAGACCCCTATGAAGAAGACAAAATGTGTAAAAAAAATGAAAGTTGGAGATCTCTGGCACAAATGAATAAGTAAAAAAGAAATTCCTCCATAAATTCTAGCATGCCTTAGCAAAGTACAGGCATTGCTTTTTCAGAAGGGGGCATGAGAAAAATCACAGGGTTTAAAAGATGTACCTTATTCTAAGGATATATTGAGACTGATGATTTTTTTGTAGTGTTGATACCACAATTTGGGTGCTCTATTATAACTGCTAGTTATGATAAAGTGCAGCAACAGGCAGTTTTTACAGGCATTTTCTGGGCTTGGCTAAAATTTAAACAACTATGAATAGACAGATGCAGAGTGTTATATGGCCTACTTACTGCCTGACCCTTAAGGCATTGAGATTGAGTAAATTATGGTACACATAAAGATTCTCATGTCATGTGCTTGTGGATGTAGTTATCAAGTTTAAGTGTGTCACCTTTCCCTCTTTGCTCTTATATAGTTCAGACAAAATAGGTCTTGGGGTATATCAAAGAAATTGGAGGCAGTGTTGGTGTCAGTGGCACCAATATTAACCCAATCGTTGGTGTCAGTGGATTCTGGAATACCCCCAGCAAACATTAGGACCAGTAATCAGTAGTAGTCCGACAAAGTCTCATGACTACCAATGACAACCCCAAGCAATAGTTGGGATCAGCAATGGTAAACCCTAGTAAGTTTCGGGTCTAGAAATAATACTCCCACACATAAAATACCCACTCTCCCCCAGCACAGTATGTGCCTCTGTCAATATGGCCTCTTCTCATTTCAACTAACACAAACTTTTTTTTTATTTATGTAAAATCACACACTTGTATATGAAAGAATGTACCGCCATTATCAATTTTATATAACAAAATATTGCATTCGGATTGGCTTGTGTTCAGGCACTTCCATATGTTACCCACATGGATAAAATGGCAACACCAATATATGCACATATTCAATATATGTGCAAATTTACTGGGAACCAAAAGGTCCCTAAATAAAGGTACCTAATATATAATAAATTGCTTATCTGGCCCGACATTTTATCATCCTTAGTCAATGATCAGCTATTCTTCAAAAATCATTTTCAACTCTGGATGATGGTGAAATGATATTATACATTTTTTTGTGTCCTGTCAATCTGCATTTTTTCTTGTCCCATTTTCTTCCTTATAAGCAAATAAAGGAAATATGTCCAATTCAGTCAAAAATGTGAAAGTAGTATTGATCATATTATTATTCAATCATTCACAAAATAGTTCATTGGTTGTTTTCCCAATGATGAGGACATTGTATATATACCAATACCATAGGTGATGATGATACAGGTAATATATAGGTATACAGGTATATAGGGAGTTTTATTTTTACACATGATGGTGTACAAGTGCTGCCAATCAAGCTCCCCTATATTTTAGACAGAAATACCATTAAAAAAAGCATTATGGTGGAGCAAAAAAGTCTAACAGTTTAATAAATTTATTATGCTGAGTCCTGGTTTGATCCAAAAACCTATTTGTGATATTTAAACCTTTTTAATGGGGAATATAAGAATACAAAATATGTTATAAATATAGATCTTTTGTGTCTCATATATATTATGGTAAGGTTACCACATCTGTCAGGAGTATTTTGTTGACCTATATGCTGATATTCCCAGTGATCCCTAGCATAAAATATTATGTCTTCTGGGTGGTGGTTGTGCATAAAAATTGGGCCTTCTATGGTACTGGGTTAAATGAGGCCTCGAAACTGGGTAAACCAAATAGCTCTTTTTTAAGATTTCTGAAATTACCATATCGTTCTCATCAAGAACCACACACTAATAAATGAAAACTAAATCAATTCCTTCTCTTATAGATAATAATGTTTGTTGTAATTTAAGATTCAAGTTGTTAAGACTTCATTCAGTATGTCTTTAGAAAACAAAAACATTTGCATTATTGGACAAAGAATAACATTTATTGGATTTTGTCTTCAAGTTATAATCTTCGTACCCAGGACTGTAATATTGGATATTGAGATTGTGCTCTGCCAATAAAGAATTTTCCCCAATGTCCCCTTCTTGACAGAAATATAAGATCTGAACTAAACTTAAATAAATATTGTAACATTACATATTTCACACTAAGTTAGGTCATTACCTTAAAAGTCAATTACCTTTGTGTCTATTTTTCATGACCATACATGCTTTATTGGTGCAGAGAAGGTACTCATTTCCTTTGTTATGAAGAAAGTAAAAAAGGCCAGCTGAGACCACAGCCTTATGTTTTACTGTCACCATCAATTTTAACACTTTTGTCAGAATTAAAGTACAATAAAATACTACTGTTATAACAATATCTACTGGGCAAATCCACAGTCACTAAAAATAAGTAATATTTTATTTTCATTGTAATGTGCCATCAATAAAATTTAGAGTTCCTGAATATTTTTAAAGCAAAATATTTTGTCTTTGTGCAAGTTATGCTTTTGATAAATGCTTTCACTGCAGCCGGAAGGATTGTTGTGCTAAAAACATGTTGCAATGTGATTTCTTATAGTTTGAAATAATATACAGTATTCATGAACATAGTAAAATGAATTGTAATCTTTCTCAAATATGTCTGAATCTCCACTGTCTAAATAATTTCATAAGTTATGTCCATAGGCCTTTACCTAGTGATCAGCTGATTCCAGCAGATTGCGATTGTGATCCTAGTGGGACAACTTTGGTCCTTCTTATTGTGTTTTTCAGTAAAATTTGAGAAAGGAGCCAATATTTTCTGGATATCAGGTGATTTTTTTTTGGCGGATCTCTATTGATTGGCTAATTGGATCTGTAGTAAGATTTGGTGTAGTAAGGATGTGTGGTGGCAGGACTATTGCGCTGAGCATGTCTTATGTTTTGTTTTTTATGTTTTAGCTTAATAATGCTGTATTTTTTGCTAGTAAAAGGTTTGCAAGTGCTTAGGACCTGTATTTCATTGCAAGCAGATATTGTTGATCATGTACAAAAATGTTTACATTCACTCTTACTACTTTTTTTTGTTTTAAAATTTCCACCATCCACAAAAAAAAGTTTTACCACCATCCACAGCTAAACACCTTTTCTCATAATTAAAAACAAGAATTTAAGGAAAATTAAGGAACACCTAACTCAAAGCACGTGCTTATCATGATCATAGAGCAGGGGAGTCCAAATTTTTTGCAAAGAGGGCCAGATTTGGTGAGGTGAAAATGTGTGGGGGCCGACCACTAATCAGGGTTAGTGTGGGCGTGGTCTGCGTTGGTCCAGCACAGCACACGCCTACTATAATCATGTACGCCATCCCGCCATCCAACTCTAATGAAATATAAAATAGCTTTTTTGTACGTGTGCATTTTATACCATGGTCAACAGTGCTGGCGTGCTGCATATTATTGATTTTATGACAGAAGCTGAGGTGGAAATCTAAATACGGGCCGCAATTGGCCCCCAGGACTTTGGACATGCCTGACTTACACCCATTTCTAGTTTATATCTTTGAAGTACATTCCAATCAGAGAAACAAAGTATAACATGCTGAGCTCCTGTCTGTCTGCTACTTCATTTGGTCCTTGAGGTGCCAGTGGGGTTTGCAGGATATATGAAAACAACTGCGGCAGTGCTGCTGCCAAAAGAAGGAGCAATCAGGACAGGCTGACAACAGTATAGGTCCATCTGCAGCTTTGGACATCACCATGCAAAGAAGCTTGGCAACCTACCTTCATCCTCCACAGGACAAGAACACACCTACCCTGATTCAAAGAACGTTCTCTGCACAGATTCTGGTGTCAATGTGGACGTGCAGAGAACATTCTTTGACTCAGGGTGGGCCTGGTCTGTGGGGGTCCTACACAGCACACGTCCCACTACAAACAAAGGGCCACATATCATTCATTTCAAACCTTCAAACCTGAACATGGGCTGCAATTGGACTTTGGACATACCTGACATAACTTTCAAATGTCATGCAACCTTCAGCTGATCCTTAGATTTATGTCCCTGACACCCACCTACTCCACATATATTTTAAAACCAAAATAAAAAAAAAAAACCTTGCCAAGCCTTGGGTTAAACTTTAAACTAGCTGTTTAAAATTAAGAAAGAAAATTAAGAAAGAAAAAAGTTTTCAAAAGAATCTAACCCATCCCCAAAATAAATTTTTTTCAACTTACCAGTCCTAAATGTGGTGATTAAATTATTATTCTAATTCTAATATAACACCTTTCTGATATAAATGTATCTGATGATGTTAGAAAAGGCAGAGAGTATAGAAATTTTTCTGTGTGTAAAATTGTGTGAGGCAAGATCCACAGGTATTTGTTTTAAAATTAACACCAGTATAATGGAATTTTTAACAGGCCAAAAGGGAACAAATAATGATATGTTACTTGTTATGGTTCACACATACTTTGGGATTTATAAATGTTTTTCACAAACTATAATATCAGTCTTTTACTGAATGTCTTTTGCCCTGAAATGTCATCTGTACAGCAGTGAAACATTTACAGGAAATGTGAAGAATTTTCAATGAAACAAAGAGACAAATTCTACCTCTTTTAATGCAGCAATGTTGTCAGAAGCAGTTTTAATAACGTTAGTATGCTGCACACATTTTAGTGGTCACATAAGTCCTAAATCCAACATCATTTAAATTGTTTGTTTGACAAGACTGACATGACTGCTGACAGGACACCTAGGACCAGCAATGTTTAGGAAGAAAATTTATGCCCCTTGTAGGTGGCCATAAATGGCCAGAAGCACAGTTTTGCACCTTGCAAATGACCCATCAATCATTACTTCCTGCAAAGTTATAAAGTAGTCTGTATGATAAGGAGCAAACCTCACCAGCAGTAAAATGTATGTTATTTCCTTACCTCAACTTTTTAGAAGCTGTATTAGAAAAATGGAATGTACCCATGAGAATATTGTCAATGAATTGTTTGGCAGAATATAAAGGTACAACAAAGGCTAGAATGTTGGACCGATTTATTAGAAATAATAAAACCAGCCCACAGAATGAGTGTGTGGTCAAATGGTAGAAAAACAGATCAAAGTATGTCTGAAAACACCATACTTTAAATACAAGTTACATTATTGGAAACCATAACCTTTTGGGTCATTTTAGCTGATATATTATGCCTATTTTTGAACTTTTTGTATCTTTGTTTTGCAAATAGGCACTTAATATTAGGTGCTTCTTGGCTAAGAGAGGCTGTCAGCTTTATGGTCTTTCTCTCAATGAAACTTTTCTAAACTATCTGTCTACTGCATGAGTAACTAGAAGGAACCACTTCTACAACTCAATCAGTTGTAAGCCCCATTCACTCCTGAATGGTCAATACATGTACAATCATGCATTATTAAAACTATTGAGCATAAATATGTATTTAATAAAGCTTAAAATATATTTAAATATGCAGATACAACAGGTAGTAATGGGAAAACTCCCCAGCGTAAAGGAAAAGCACTTTCAGACATTTGTCACCAGAAAAAATATTTAAACCTGGTAAATTTCTTCTTAAATTCTGTTCTGGTTCCAGCACTATCAACTATAGCCAGCAGGGGTAGAAGGGCCAATGTTGGAACTTTTTGGATAAGCCAGTTCTCTTATTATTATTGGACACCATACTTTTATTCTGATTGTTGGTTCCTTGGGCAATCTTGTTTTTTTGTCAGCATTCACTTTTTGCTGCTATACTGATCATATCAAATCATTTATTTAAATAGATTTACATTGTTTGCAGCATGTTGTTGGATTGTTTGATAAGTTCAGTGCAAGAACATTGGTATATATTCCTCATGGGACTGCTCATATTACTATTTAGATTTGAGTCCCCCAAATGGACTTCAAACAGATTTGCTTCCAATTTTGAGTTTAGGGAACTTTTAACAAGACCCTGAGCAGATTTGTCTTTCATTATTTTTAACCCATCAGGACTCTATCCTAAAAAAAATTGTAAAATGAAAATACAGTTGACAATCGAAAATCCGTCCATCGATAATCTGTTTCCTTCAGTCTTCAGGCATCAATTTCAGATCGCATTTTTATTACAGGGACTGCAGTACACTGTTTGTCCACTGATGTTTAGATCATCATAACAGCAGTTAGGTCTTTCTTACTACACTAAATACACGTTGAGACGTCTCTGCTGCCTGCTCCCTGGAACTGTGCCAGATGTCTGCGGGTGCTGTGAGAGGAAGGCTGGCCTGTGTGTGGAGGTAAGTTTAACTTTCAAATATCCGGCACACCTCGGGTCCCGAGGTTGCCAGATTTTTGAATGTCAATTCTATACTTATTTATATACTAGAATATAAACCAATCGGCATATAAACTGGGGAACCTATATTTACCTGAGAATACAGGTAACCAGCTTTGACATTAATCAGTAGAAATGACAAAAAATTACTGTAAATTATTGGTATATCAGTTTTTTTTTTTTTAAATTGTATCTTTATTGAGAAGTTTTCAACAGGGTACAGAAAGGAAAAAAGGGAAATAACACCAAGGGGGAGGCAACACCATAGGATTAAAATACAACATAGTTTAGTTTCAAACAGTAACAACCAATTCTCAAACAGAGCATATCTTAAAGCTTCTTAGAGTATCGGGTGAATCTAAGAAGATACATGACATAAAACAGTATTTAGTAGGATAGAGACCAGGTGGGGGAGAGGTCAAATGGGTAAGCCAGCATAATAGTGGTCCCAAGCCTCCCAAACCATCTCGAATTTGGCCAATGTGTCCCTGAGGAGTGCCGTGAGGTACTCCATAAGGCGGATCCCTTGGATTCTGGCATATAGATTCTCCATGGAGGGAGGCAATGCTGTTTTCCATCTAGAAGGAATCAGCGTACGCGCTGCTCCAAGCATGTGGGAGACCAATTTGCGAGAGATCCTCGGGAGGGTAAGGCATGGTTGACCCAAGAGATGGGTTAGGAGGTCTAGCGTTATAGGTTGCTGAATCACCTCTGATATCAAAACATTAACACATGACCAATATGGTTTAATGACGGGGCAGAACCAGAATATGTGCTCGATGGTACCTCGGTGAGTACCGCATCTCCAACACATGGGATCCACATTAGAAAAAAGACGGTGAAGAACCGCCGGTGTGTGATACCATGGTATATCAGTTTTAATATATTATTTTAACTAGAAAAATTAAAAATGACATGGACTCAGTTATGGACTGGTTATGATGGGTCTCCTAAATGATCTTTTGCGTATGACTGTTGACCACCAGTAGACGGAACTGTGCCCCCAAGTAAAGGGTGTAACAAACATTTTTCCCTTGACTCTGATGACCGGAGGCCATATACAAGTCAAATGTAAGCCAGATGTAGGTCAAATGCACCTGTCAATGAATTCTGAATGACTGCAGAAGTATTTCAATTGATGTTAACCTGGTGCCAACTCTGTTAGCTGTTACTTTTGTGGACAGTGTTGCCTGTTAAATGAAATGAAAAAAGTAATTGACCAATGGGCCAATAGGTAATAAAACTGGTGCACAATAAACAAAAACTGCTGTTTTATTGATGTAGATTGAATGTATCATACATTTTTTATCTTGCCCGTTGTCCCACTTAAAATCAAATGCTTATTGAGGTATTTTTCCTTGTTTGTTTTTTTCCCATAATTTAGAAAGCTAGAAAGAAAAGGAAAACTAATAAGCTCTGGCCCCCAGGCACTTTGTTTAGGTGTTCACTAACATTGATACACTAACCACTTGTCTCTACCTAAAAAAAAAAAATCTGATGTATTTGTAACTAGGGATGAGAGAGTGATATTTTTCAATTCATTCTCGCTGCAAATTGGGCCGTTCTCGCTTACCAAACATGTGGGCGAAAATGGCCTTTGTAAATTCGGCCGGGAAAATTTTTGGGACCTGCAAGACCAGTCAGGGGAGCAGAGCTCTCAGGAACACAGTGTGTGTCTTGTGGTTGCTCATGAATAAATGCAGCGTGGGAAAAATCAGAGGATTTTTTCCATGGTCGCGTTCATTTATAAATGCAAGTCGCATGACTCGGGACTCTGAGAGGGGGAGTATTGTGGCTGCATTTATGAATGGAGCCGTGAGAATCCTCCTATAGTGATTTCCGATGTTTTCTGTTTTTTTTTCTGAAATTTTGCGAACCCATCGGAAGTTTGAGGAAATTTTCATGAGAATGCCAGAGGCCTGGCTTCATATCAATCTGTCCTTAATTTTCCTGCTCGGCTCATCCAACTATCCACCTGGTTCTCCAATGCTGTCGTTTGGGCAATCTCTGTGCTGGTTGCCTATTACACAAATTATACAATTCCAGATTCTAAATCTCCTGCAAAGCTCTCTACAACCTGGCTACTCTTTACATAACTGCATTATCCACAGATACCATTCTAAACACATTAAAGGAATATTCACATGCTTCTCATCTCCTGTGGAACTCCCTTTGACAATCTGTTCAGCACTCACCCTATCTTGCTATCTACAAAAAAAACTCACCCCTTCGGGCAATCATGTAATCTGACCTAGGTGACCCTATTCAGATACCTTCAACCTTGTATACAGTTTATTGATTCCCTTTATTTTTTTTACCTCTACCTCCTCTTCTCTTAGATTGCAAACTTGAAATGACAGGGCTCTCCTAATTATCCCATAATAGCTATGTGTACTTACATCTCTATTTCACCTCTATGGACAATATACCAGGGAAGCCACTTACTATTTAAGGCTGTAATTCTTTATCCAAAACTGGAAAAAAATTGTCTTGACCTTTATTTAAATTTTTAAAAAATACAATAATAAGGAACAGAACATTAGATTGGCACGTGTGGACTATGCTGCCCTTTCTTCTAACATTAATAAAAGGATTCATAAGCCTTCTAAGTTTCTGTAATCTACGCACAAGTGGATAGATAAATATTTCTTTAATAACTTACTGTTCGTGGATGATGGTTTTGTTTGAAATCATTTAGAATGTCTGTCGTGCACAAAAACAATCTATCAGGTTAGCAAGTGTGCCAAAACACTTGCTTGGTATGTTCTAAAAGCAACCGGTAGAACTAGTGGGTGGCCTAGCTGCGTAGAGATATTTCAAAGTTTACTGCTCCATTTCAAAACAAATGAAATATGCATCAATTTCTACATCTTACTTGTTACTTTACACTCACTGTTTTTAAAGGACTATTTAAATCAAAAGGTTTGAAAAGGAAAAGGGATAAAAGCATGGGCTTTTTTTTTTCTTTTTTCTTTTAAGTCCTATTTTTTTAAAGCATATACATTTTCACAGACTACCACATATAAATCTCTTAACATATGCTCAATATGTTCTAAAGGTAAATATACTTAACTTTCCTCATCTTCCATGATGCATGCCAGGATGTCATGTTCCTTCCAGTGTAATCACAGAAAATGCTGAGTAGGCCAGATATTGTGAGATGATTTTTCGAGATAGAAGTCGGGGGTAAGGTAAATATATTTGACTCTCAACTCTACTGTTTTTGTTTCCTTTATGGCAGCATTTTGGCATGGGGGGCAGTATATAAGTTGGCCTTACATTTTAGTGCAAGATTAGCTTTCGGTTGAGTGGTCTGGCAACAATGTGCTATATTGTATTAAGTATGCGCAGAGTGTTGCAATTTGGCTCAATTTCAATTTCAAATTTTTTTCTATTTACCCCTTTTTCTTGCATTTGTAATATAAATTTTCATTTTTTATTAATGTTTTATACAATGCTACATAATGGACTCCTGCTCTTCTTCCACCTAAACTACAGCCAAATGAGAGTGCACATAACTTGAAAACCTCCTGGATCCCCCTGCTGATTTTGATGCAGATTGTTTCTTCCCCTATATGTAAAGAATGAGTATCATAGTCCTTTAAATGAAGGCCTAAATTATCTGAACAATGGCAGATTAATACTAAAAACTGAAACTGAGAAACTCAAGTTATAGGCCCAGTTATTTATAGGCCATTGACTGTCTTACCCATCTCATCAGTTGGAAGACTGTAGACCCCTCAGTCATGTTGTGGATCAATGATACCCCAAACTTCTCAGTAGCTTATGGCATTTATCAGAATCCCCCAGACCAATACAAAAGAAGCAATTACCCAATTTAAGCCTTGAACCTGTGCCCTTGCCCCAAACTGAAATTATTGGCTCATATTGGCTCATAATTTGTCTATCAGGCATATTCCTGCTATCACTGAATCTCGACTTCTACCCACTCTCAAACCTAACAGTATCAGGATCTGTGACTTAACCCAAGGCTGTCACCTGTTTGAATGATATGGGAAATGCTCTGTGTTAATTCTTCAAGTTGTCTGCGCCGTCAATCAGCCCCTATGGCATCCTTCTGCATCCAGATCCTTTACAGCAAATGATTCAACATGGCCAACATTGATTTGCAGCACGCTAAGTACAAGAGAGAATACTGCACAGAATTTAGCTAACATAGATTTCCTGCTGCAATGAGAAGCGGGGGGGTTAATCTGATAAAGGCTGGGTCTACATGGACAACTATAAAAAACACATGTAAATGTTCCTACTGGGTTTTTCTGCACTTTATTAGCATTTTAAAACTTGACTTTTAAAATGCCAATTACGCATTTCCCCGCATTTTTACTGTGTTTTCCTGCGTTTTTACCGTGATTAAGGTTTAAGTGCTTAAAAACGCGGAAAAACGACCCATTGGAATCAATAGAAGCGTTTACCCACAGTTTTCAGTGTTTTCCAGCTTTAACCCAGTGTTTTAATTTTTTAAACGTTGCAAGCAATGATAACGCTCATAAACGTGCCTCAAGGAAACGTCCTGGTGTAGAGTGCCCATAGAATGCATGGGAATTTCAAACATGGGCTTTAAAAGCCTCAAGTTAAACGCTGGGGAAAACGTCTGTGTAGACTAAGCCAAACTCTCCTCCCAGTTGACTAAACGCTTTCAATTTCACTTTCTGCTTCAACTACTTTACCTGAAATTGTACCTGTTTCCTGCTGAGAGCCTTTACGCCCCTCAGTCCCACCCCATTCCTCAGCTCCTCTGATCCCACCTCACACAAACCCACCCCTTTTCCAGCCTGCCCCAGTCAAATCTCTATTCCCCCTAGGTTGAGCTTGTATAAGGGCGCCCATTATAGCTGGGAGCATTTTGTTTTTCATATATGAATGACCATCAGTATTTTACCTGGCAGAACTGCAGCATTCTAATATTTATCAAGGGCAAATGCAAAACACACTTATTGTCTTTTCATATGCAAATATATTTTGATATTTTAGCACTGAAATATCATGATATTGAAAAAATGTGCCTGGTTACGGAAAAAAATGTGCGTTATAAGTTTTCCACATTTATGGTATATCACTACCACATGCTGCCCAGATGCTCCAGCTTCAGATGGGAGTAAAATGCTGTAGGTGTTGTTAATTCCTATCAACTAGCACTGTATTGGATGGGAATCCTTGTAATCACCTGCTTCAGGCTCTGTGGGGACCAAGAGGACCACTCATTAGATTCTTGCAGACACAACACAGCTGTTGCATTTGCGAAGTCCACAAACACTGCACCTGATGAATATTATGTTATGTAGCAGGCCACCCATGATGTGTGCAGCGCTCAGAGAATTCCTAACATACTGTAAAGTCAGCATACAGCTTTACATGTCTCTGGAAGCTTTATTTTACATATAGAAGTCTTTCTATGATTTTATGAGTTAGAGTAAGTCATTTTAACCAAGTAATTGTATTTTCCTTTTCCCATTTTTTGCTCTGTATAGGTAAACTATTAACAGATGTTACAATCTATTTATTTGCTTTTTTACACAAATCAATGTATTTTTAATTGTTATTTGATATGATCCTCTCTCTGATGTGTAGAATTTATTTTTAGAAGTGTGCACTAATAAAAATAACTGGGAGCAAGAACACAAGTCAGGTGCCCTGAGGAGCTAGTAGTATCTATACAGCCCTAAATGCACCTCATTGTTAGTGCTCAGAACTACCAACACCCAACTTATTTCAAAAGAAAAGTATACCAATACAGGAATGCTGTATGTACTCGAGTAATGAATTTCTTTAGGGAAATTTTTAATATTGGAAAGGTGATCCAGTTTCACTTTGATTTTGGTAGGTAAATGTTGCACAGGAGGTAATTTACTGTAACTCAAAAAGGATCATAAAAAGCACATTTGATACTGAGTCATTTCTTGCCACAGGGTACAAATTTTATGAAACTTCATATCTTCAGACTTCAGGCAAACCATACACAAATAAAAAGAGCTGTACAACATTAACAATGAAGATAAATAAATTTTGTTTTTGTTTTTTTCTTGTTTTGTTTCTATCATATCTTTTTAGAGCTTTTTACCTAAACTCTGAAAAGCCAACTTTTTGTTTTGTGGTCCCTTCATGGTCTCTGCACCTCCCTGATCAGTGACATCATGACTCCAGCACTGTTGAATAAAGTTAAAGTCAGATTTACACCTTCATTCATGTTGGTGGTCAGCAGTTTACAAGGGGGGTGTTTGCTAGAATAAATGTCTCATTATCTAAGTCGATGGGGTTGGTATAGCAAGAACAGCAATCAAAAACACCTCGTTTACAAAGGCAAAGAAAATAAACACATTGCCCAAGTGGATATTAATCCTAAACAAATAGCGTTTCTGTTTTCTGTCATCCAAAAATGAAGGTGTTTAGGAAGAATTAAATTAACACAGTAACTTCATTGACCTGAAATAATATACAGATTTATAACCTCCTTTAACCTCTCAGTTTATACCTGTTGGCATCATTCTAACCCGAGCCATGAAAAACAAATATTCCTAATCTCTGCCTCTCAGATAACGTTCATTTATATGAAGTGAGTTGCTGAGAAATCTCTCAGCTTATTGTTTTTAATTATGCTCCTAATACTTGGAATACTTGATGCTAAGTGACATATTGTTAATTATTCCATTCATTCAGGTCTTCAACTAAGTATAACATAACAGAATTGGACACAATGAATAGTGCGATTGTTTTGCAAAAGAAAATAGTTGTATTACCATAGCTGTCAGTAGGATATGTAATAAGGGGTGTCAGAAAGAGAATATGGCTTTTGTAAAACGTCTTTTAAAAAGTCCTGAGAGCACCTCGCATTGTACACAAATGGACTGGAAAACCATTGAAGTGAAAAAAGAACCTTGAAATGTGTGTGCATAGTATTCCAAACATAATCACTGATGTATAGTGCTCATTTTCTACCAGGATTCAGATTTTGATTAAGGAAATAATTAAGGAAATTCTAGGATGTTTATCAGTGGCAAGCAAAGTCAATAGGAAGATGCTGTAATAATGTTTGCTCAGAGTTATGTACTGAGATAAAAGTGTGTGACCATCATGAGTAAAAAGGTAGCATTAGTGCAGGTGTCCTATTATGTTTTTTATCAATCGGCCATGACAGATCACATCATGTTGGTTCAGTTTAAGTACTACCTGTTACAATGATGGTCAGTGAGGTTACGTATCTTGCCTCTACTCATTTCACTGATGATCACTGATGAAAAATCCCTTTGTTACATTAGTGGTTGGTGTATACACTCCACTGTTACATAATTTATGAGTGGAAATACCCCTCCTTTTGTTAAATATTGCATTTGAATGTTATTTCATACAATCAAAATTTTGTAATCATGCTGCCTTCTTCATTACAACACACTGAAATTTGCTTACGTGGTTATATTGAAAGGTTCATTCTCCTCCTCGGAATCATTCCCAAGAAGGACAATGGTTAAACAAGAAGCAATTTTGAAGACAAAAAGAGAGGTACAAATCTGTATTGAAGAAATAAACCAATTTTTTTTAATGAAACTGGAATTGCCTGGAACAGTAAAACTCAGATCAGTTGAGAAATCTAATCAGATCCTGACTGTGAAATGGTAAGAACTATACTGTAAAGCAGGGCTCAGCCAATACAGCTGCTGAATGATGACAGCTGTCATTGACAAGTGCCCTATTATATTTTGATGCGTAGAATGGCTGAGCCACACTATACCTGTCAACAATTGCTGTCATCTTCTAAAATCCTACTATACCTGTAATATAGTATACTATATAGTGTCCTGCACTAGTGGCTTGTCAATGATTAATTTCCCTATATATTGAAGATGAAGAGTGAAAGACATGCTTATAGTGCAGGCTAGGAGACAACCATGGCTCCCTCCATAGATACAGAGGAATAACTTACAGGGGCACCCTATGACAGAACGTGGGTTTTCCTAAGATTACTAGAATAAAAAAAAAGGTAAGAGCCTAAAAAAGAACCATCTATGGGCTGGTAAGCTGCAATATATTAAATAGTTTTTGTTTAGAAAAATTTTAAAGATTATGAAAGCTTTATATCAGCATACCTGACCAGGTTCAAAAAAGGTAAGAGGATACAGGTAAGCTCCTTCCAAGTGTTCCCTTTGACTCTCCTGTCTACACTCTACGCTAATTTTTCTGGTACCTTTCTATCTCCTTCTGCCAGTTTGTTTCTTGTTAGCATATCATCATTGCAACAGCTCAGTTATTGGCAGAGGGCTCAGGAGCTCTGCAAAAAGTAATCACTACACTTTTAAAATTATATAGATATATAGAAAATTATATAGAAATTAGGTCATTGGTATCAGAGGGTGTGGGAGATCCCATCCAACAAGACCCAGTGACCCTATTTAGCTAAATGCACACTCTTTGGGGCTAATTTATTAAAGCTTTCTAAGACTGGAGAAAATTGACTACCATGGAAGTACCTTGGTGATCCTGCAAACCTGAAATAGATATGGTCAGGGATTGGAAACATTTGCCAAATATTAGGAAATGATTTTAAGAAGCTCATTACATTTGCTGGATCATCATGTCCTCTCATGATTATCTATCTTCTCCAGTCTTAGAGAGTTTCCATATTGAACCAAGCCCCTTTCTCTTTGGGGGTAGGGTATTACTGTGATGATGGATGTGAACTGGTAAGTAATTCTATATACAAATTTTGGTTCTTACTGCTCATTGCAAACCGTGGCTCAGAAAAAAATCATCCAGATTTGCTGTGAATTTTGTCCCATGTAAAGCATTGCATTCATACCTACCTTAGATTAGTTAGTTTATTGTTGTGAGTTAGCGGTTTTCTGCACGATACTGCTGTTTGCTCTGTGCTACTCCATAGACCTGGTAATGTTCTTAGTAAGTTTGTTGCAGCAAATCACAACAGATTTCTTAAATTGCTCTTAGTGCCTATCATTGTCAGTGTTTACACAGATTTTAACTCTGCTTAATTTGTTGTGTGTAGTAAGCATTTAAAAAGCCTCCAGCAGGGCAGCCAGACCATGGCTAATTAGGTAACGCTGCCAGGTGGCCATTCACTGTGACCTTGCACGAGTTTCTTTGCATGTGGAAAAAATGCTGAATTATTTCTTCTCAAAAGAGTTATTTGTTTTGAAACTAATTATTGAATGTGCTGCACAGAGCAAACATCTGCACACATCATGGTGTCAGCATCTAAGCCTTAACAGGACAGGTTTAAAGTCTAAGACCACCGTAGAGTGAAATAATAAATACATCTTCTCCTAAACATGGGTGTTCCAGGGTTTTAAAGTGTCAGTAAACATTTTCTTGAGGTAAACGCTTTGCACCTCTCCATTTGCATGTGGCCTATAGACACATGTTATTCTATAAATGCTGTCAAATGCATTTCATGAGAGCAGCATGCACAAAATAGTACGAAATAAAATGTATCCTGAAGCAAGACCAATAAACAGACAGACTAAATCTATGTTAGCTTTACAAAGGGCTACAAATCTGAAGCTGTTTCTCAATAAGTCAACAACAGCGGTGTCTAGGCTAGAAGCTAGGGTGTATTTTCAAAAGAATTCAACCTTGAACATTTGTTTTTGACCTTCCAGAACTGACCAAGACCACCTTAAAACATGTGAAATTAATGTGCATATCTGTCTTTATATCTGTAGCTCTACATTATGTACAGTTAATGTTCTGCCCCTTCTGCACCTGCAGCATGTGTACATTTGTTTCAAATTATATATGATCCTGAAATGTTTATAATAAAGTTTCTGCAATTCATTTTTGACACAACACAGATTGATTTTACTGTTTCCATGCTGTTAAAATTGAGACACAGATGTGACCTTGGCTATCCTGTATATAAACACAGTGGGAAATGTTAAAGTTTGTTAGTGCCGTGTCTGTGTAAATTCACCACAGCTTCTATTGGCCTTATTTTATAGGGCTAACAGTGATGTCAGACAGAGCATAGAAATGAAAGGATATCACTTGCCCTGACCTACAAGTATGAGGAGTAGTCATGGTCATTTTATCTTTATGCCAAATCAAAGCCCAGCCAAAACCATAATTGAACAAGGCAAATTCTAACAGCAATCAGTTTGACAAGTTAAAGTGGAACTAAATTTCAAAAGTAAAAATTGTGAACAGGCAGCAACTTTATTGCAGAAGGAATATGCCGTGTCCCTTCTGCAATAAAATAAATCTTACCTGTCTGCTTGCAATTTGTAAAGTACAATTACCTCTGCACGCTTTGTTTTAGGCACCGATTAACAGCCGATTCTCTTCCAGGTTCAAAATCTTCCGCCATCTGGAAAATCTTCCAGCCCATGTTAATTCATTCCTGCGAGCTGAGAGTGCCAGGATTGTAGACTGAGCTGCACATGTGTACATGAAAGAAAGATTGTCAACTGACAGGTAAGTTTGTTATATTCCAGAAGAGAGTTCACCTGTCTTTACTGCCTCCTCACAATTTTTTATTTTTAAACTATGATTTCACGATATTCTGTCCACTGTGTTTCATGGGCCAAATGTTCTTCACACTGCACTATGTTTTATTTTCTCCCATCCCTAAATTCCATCGTAGGAAGGTCAATCACATGTGACCATGTGACATCTAAATAATTGATGCCATAATACATTTCTGCAATGTGGAGGCAGGTTTCTGTGTTTAAATATATATATATATATATATATATATATATATAAAACTAAATTTAAAAAACACAGAAATATCTGTTCAAACTTTATTACTACATTTAAAAAACACAGGAATAGCTATTATAGGGGAAAGGCTAGTTATTAATAGTTATTTAGACCTAAATTAAAGACATTCAAAGACAATTATGCTTGTAGGTGGTCTTAATCAGATTACTAATGGACATATAAAATGAATTTCATATGAAAGTGCATAAATTACATTTTTAAGATTGCATATTTGACTAAATCACACCCATGAAACATCTTCCAAGAAGGAATAAATGCAAGACAGGACTGACAAATATACTGCTTTTTCTCTGAACAAAATAACTGCATAACATAGGCTGCTCTCAGCAACAACATATATGTATTATAATATTATCTGTTGCATTTGTTTTCAACTCTGCACCAAGTTGTTTATCAAAGTTACTGAATATGAAGTTAGTTGAGCTTTATCTATACCATTAAATCTTTACAAATTAAGAAAACTGGGAATTTGAAACACATTCAAAATCCCCTGTTCTAAATGGTTTCATTTAAAACAAGTAATTTCAATGTTTTTTCAGCTTTTTCTTCTTTGATTTCTAAAAATAAAACTTTTTGTATAAAACATCTTCAGTTTCTAACACAGGGGTGTCAAACTCAAATACACAGTGGGCCAAAATTAAAAACTTAGACAAAGTCACAGACCAACCTTGAAATTTATTGAAAAAATTGAGGACCTTTTTCCTTCTTATTAGATATAAAAACTTTTTATATGGAAACTGAAAGGTTTTGCTTCACATTCAATCTGGAACAAGCCTATAATACAGAAAGAGGCATACATTTATTTTTTTTGTTTTAAGAAAAAATGCCTCTTTCTCTTTGTAACCTTCTGAGTTAAATTTCAATGGTAACCTTTTTGCACAGGCTAACAATAATAATAACAACAATATTCTTCTATGAAAATCCAACCATTCAAGTCCATGCCTTGGAGTAGCAAGGATTAGTACAGCTGAGGGGGAGTGCTGGAAATGCCAGACACGGCCAATGCAGATCTAAACCTGCATTGACGTCACTACCACCCTACAGCTATACAATCATAAAAAAACATACAAGTCATGGTTCTATTCAATCTATCTGGATACAAAGTTTGTTGATTTACTGAATGTTCTTTTTAAAATGAAACTCAATCTATAAATGAAAAAAATGCAAGCAGCCCTTTGTTGCAGAATGACGTTATACCATACTTACCTGGCTGTTCTCAATTACCTGTGGATTGTACACTGAACTGTTCATGCTTGCATGATCTTGACATATTTCTGTGCTGGGAATGAAAGTACTCCTGTGGCTTGGACAGGTGGGTCAGATCTTGAACCAAGAAAAAAACCAGGTGAAGATGTTAGCACTGACAAAGAATTGATGGGAGGTGGTTT
This sequence comes from Pyxicephalus adspersus, assembly GCF_032062135.1. Classification (NCBI taxonomy): domain Eukaryota; kingdom Metazoa; phylum Chordata; class Amphibia; order Anura; family Pyxicephalidae; genus Pyxicephalus; species Pyxicephalus adspersus. The sequence continues at coordinate 103,819,875 of NC_092860.1, read as the reverse complement.
ATTTTTGCTTGAGGTATAAGGGCCGTGTTTCCCCCTTGCCTGTGTCTAGGAACGTCTGTTAATAATAAAAATCTTAGCATGGTAACTGCATGTATTTGCTTTTCACAAAAATGGTAGCTACCATCCATGAGACAGAACATATTAAAGCATGAGAAGCAATTACTCTGCTTAAGCTCAAGCTTAACAAAGCTTGTTAAGTGAATAAAAACAAGAAGAATGAAATTATTGTTGCAGTCAAATTTTTGAAACTGGATTTTTGGGACACTCCCCACTGCATGCACCTGCTGGTTGTATCAAAAGTTGTAATATTTATGCCAACAATAATAAATAAATCTAAATTTTCCTCTTTTCAAGTGGCATGTCACTACATTGTATATATATATATATATATATATATATATATAATATATATATATATATATATATATATATATTTCTCAATATTTGATTTTTAAAATTCGAGAAAGGTAATTGCAAAGAAGAAACTTATGGTGATGAAAATATCCCCCCTTGCTGATTTAATAATGGAAGCAATTGCAAATACGAATAAACAAACATCAAAAAATGCCTAATGGGTTGCATCTCTCTAATAAATTTTCTATGTCAGCAAGCATGTTTGTTGTAGTAACATAGTGGTTTAAGTGAGAAGCCCGTACCATAAACCATCTTAGCCACAAGCCTGATATGAAAACATACCCCTGCAGCGTAAAATCTACATTACAGAGACCACACAGAGTCAACAAAACATGGCAGCGATCCACAGGAAAGATTATGAAATCACATAAGAAGAGTATGTTATGAAGGCTTGTAAGATGCAGAACAAAAATACTTGGTTTACCTGGAAAATAAAGAATTTATTTTATATGTTAGTGTTAATAGGCATGCTTTAAAAATTTACAAGCATGGGCAATGTCTATTTTAATAACGGGATTTTCTACAAAACATTTTCATTGATCTAAGGATATTGTATAAGTCAACAAACTGTGGTTTTAAATTAGCCACATTTGAAGTCTATCCTAGCATTAAAAATTTGCAGTTCCACCGTTAGCCACAGCTCCCTGTTCTGGGAAATATGAAATGTGTGTTTTACATTACTAAAGCTGAACTCTAGGTTAATTTAAAAGACCTAAATAAATGCCACTGTGCATTCATTAGCAAATAATTTCATATATTTCCTAAATGCAACTAGTGTAGGTACCTGAATTTGACTTTATACCAGCCTCTTACAGTCCTCTGTACTAGCAGCACCTAGATGCAGAAAGGGGGAGGAAGTACTCTTGCCAATCGGGTGTTCTGTATTTAAATAGCATACCTAGCTCTGCTAACAGCCTTTCAGACTAACTGCACATGGCTGTATCTCCTGGCACACAACAACTTCCTCAACTTCCAAAAAAAAAAAATAAACACAATAAAAGCATGAAGAGGAACCACTCTGATAAACCTTGTTAGATTGGTACAGAAAGGCCCATAGCAAAATAAGAGCAGGGCCTTCATGACAGGAGTGTAAGGGGCTGCCCAGCGAAGGAGGAAAGGGGGGGGGAGTTTAAAAGGAAAGGAGGGAGAAAGAGTTAAATATTTGAAAGATGCTTTGGGAGGAGCAGAAAGGGATAGGGGAAAGTGCAAGGGGGGGGGGGGGTGGAGTAAGGGCACAGATATAGGGGGGGCTGTGACGGAAGTCGTCAGTTTTTACAAGAAGATAATTGGGGAGGGAAGCAGGTAGGATTAATGAGGTCTTGAACGCATTCATGGGTCAGCTTAGGGATGCTGCGGCTTCACATGGTGAAGCCTGGCTGCAGCCTAGGGTTGCTGAAGCAGTAGGGAGCACAGTTGGTGGTCCCTCTACAGTGAGAGATTGAGGGGTTATGGCCTCGGAGGGATAGACCCCCGGTGCGCCTGAGTACAGAACCCTTTACAGAACCGTGGCAGCGCCAAGTCAGGGAGGAATCCCCCGCACAGGCGGAGTTCAGGTGGGGGGGGCTGTGGCTAGCAGGGAGAGTAGCCCCCTGTCAGAGTGTGGTGAGGCCTTGGCTAGGGAGGCCTTGCCGGTGCCTGGGACCTCTGGTGGAGCGAGGTCCTGGCGTGACAAACGCAGCGGGGGGGCTGTGGTCAGCAGGGGACTCAGCCCCCATTTGAGGACTGGTGCGGCCTTGTCAGGGGAGGCCGCACCTGAAGCTGGGGCCTCGTGTACTGCTGGGGCCTGGCGGAAGGTTGCGGTGGCTGGTCTATTAGAGGATCCTGGGAGGACGGAGGAAGACAGAAGATGGCGTAGGAATCAAGGCCTTGTGGTCGGCGAGAAACCAAAAGTGACACGGGGTGGAGCAGGAAGTGACGCAGGCCCGGCTTCGATCCTGGAAGCGCCGAGGTCGGAAGGAGAAGTGTCCTCATCGGACGCAGGCCAGGTGCCGGAGGCAGTGCGGGGCCCGGGACGAGAGGCGGCAGGACCCCTGGCAGCGGGGCTGCAACGTAGAATGGGAGGGGGTCCACTGGGGGGGTGGGGTGCTCTATGGTCAGGGAGGGACAGGGAGGTTATCACAGGGAAGGGGGGTGGGGGGCTTTAGTTAGCAGGGGTCATTGGTGGGGGGGTTCAGGAAATATTGACTTGGTTGAGGGAGGTGGTGCGCAGGTTAGAGGGGGGGCAACAAGCGCTGAGGACACTGCGTTGGGGGGCGGGGGGGTGAGCCAAGTTGGGGGCGCAATAGATGGAACAGGTGGGGGGAAGGGGTCCAGGCCAATACCAGTGTTGGGGAGTCGGTAGTTTGGGTGAAGGGGGGTGTTTTTCAGCAAGAGACAAAGCCAGATTGTGGAGAGAGTTTGCAGACAGGAGTAATATAGATGGTAACTAGTTTTCCTTCCATAGCTGGTAGAGTAGAGGACTGTAGATATAATATTATGGTTACCAGGAGACATATCAGATAGTTGCAAGTGTACTAGCCAACAGGCACGTTCCTGCTGTGTACATAGCATCCAAACAATACGTACATTAGGTACCATAGTATAAGATCTATGCATTTAGTAATCTAAGAATCATGATTTGATTGAAATGATTGGCCTTATATATTAAGGCTGCAGACTTTATACATTTGAGCTGTATGTAAATATTGCATTTTTACATACTGCCCCCCTATTTCTAAAAGTGCCGATCAGAGAAGATTGTCAGTTTTAACTACCCTTTTGCATTTTCATGTAATGGATTAGAAGGCATGGGATCAACAAAACATTTTGTGGTCTAACTTTTTTTTAAGTGATATGCAAACATAACTGTCATAATGTAGTCAATATAAATTCTTTTCTATGAGGTAGGTATGTATGTAACCTACAAATCTAAAGGAGTTGCATGATGGGGGACTAAAACTCCCACTGAAACCAATGATAGGGCACAGTTTCTCCCACTGGCACCAAGAGGGCATTTTCCTCCTACTAACACCAATGAAGGGGCACTGGTATTCCCACTGACACCAATGAGAGGTATATGTTCTTTCCACTGACACTAGTGATAGGGCAGTGTTTATCCCACTGTTGCCAATGATGAGGTACTGTTACTCCTATTCACACAACCAATCAGGCACTGTTCCTTTTACAAACAAAAATGATAGCATGTTTGGTTGGTGTCCCTAAGCAGAATACTCCACCATTAATTTTTTATAAAGAGCAGGTCATACAGTCAGTGACAGCTGCTGGGTGTTCTCTAGATGTCTGCTTCCTGTTCAGACCTGTGATCACAACACCTAGCAGAAGGAAATCCCAGCATTAACCTACTGGAGCTGTAAGATATTATGAGCGAAAGGCCAAATCAGTGTTGGGAGAATACAAACTGTGAAATGTGTTACACTCATTTGTCAAAGGAAGCCGAAACATAATGATTTTTTATTATGGTGACATGATACTTTATATAGGTGATACTGTTTTCACAGAGCACCAGTAATCTTGTTTTGTTCAAAAAGTATGTCACAGTTTACACATTATCCAAGTTAACATATACTGTATATTTGTTATAACAACTATGTTTATTTGGACGGTATCCTCTATGTTCCAGCCTTAATGATTAATGCAGCACCATGGTGCACCTGGCTCATTGCAATTTCTTTAGCCCAAAGGAAACTATTCTTTCTGTAAAATGGACAGTTGGTTTGTTTGCCACCCAAGCCAAACGTTTCTAGTCCATCCATATTTTAGTTTAGAAAAGAAATTGTCCTTTGAAGAATTTAAAAAACTATTACCATTGAAACACATGGACCTGGAAGCTTCCCACAAGGAAATGTTTGATAGACTGTCAGATTCCCTGTTTTATAAATAGAGCCCTTAGTGTCACCGAGCAATTGAATTTTCCATGAATACTTTAGATATACAATACTTTAAAAATTACACTTACCTACTTGATGCTGAAGGTCTTTAATACTTAATTATTGGATAATGTTAACAAGAAACACCAATATAAAAAAAGAGTAACAGCTCTTCATTTCTGCAAACATGATTCATGGCCAAGTAACTGCATTAGCCCTAGTATTTGCTTGTATCAGCTAGGTAGCCAGCTGGATGAGATTATAAATTACAACTGTGTAGGCAACAGGCCAGTGAGACTTGATGTAAATTTCCATTTTGTTAATAGGGTGCATCTTTAAATACAAAGTCAGAACATTTAACACCCAGAGTTCATATAATGACGCAGAAACCTCAATTAGAAAAAAATAATATAGTGTTTATTTATTGAATGAAATAATATATTTGTATGTTTGATTCATGGTGCCAACTACAATTTTACTGACTATGAACTTCTGTAACTTAAAAGGAAGACCATTTTTCTTCGATCTTCCGTTAAGGAGGTTTCCTTAAGTAAACTGACGTCATTAATATTGTTAATGGTTTGTACGTTTCTTCCACAAAGTGATAGCAGAAATACAGGGATTGTTAGCTGCCAACATCTTCAGGGGTACTAAATGGAATGCAATGGAAATTGTGAAGCACAGAAGCTCACACACAGGAAACACTGACTAGTTTATGAATGTGTTCCTTCATGTCGTGTTTGTTGGAGGTAGATTTCTGGTGTGCCTGTGTGGGTTCTTTTTGTGGATTACTAATTGGAAAATACTGTATACGGTTTTATTTCCATGATTCAGATGCGAATTGAAGAGTATATTTTGGTGCATAAAAATTGTATTCTAATATATTCTCTATAACTTTCTGTTGTAGAACTAAATGACCACCCACTAAGAAAGGCCAATGGACTATTTATGACATATTAATTTGTATGGTGCCTAAGCATTGGGAAGGCTCTGTTACACTCTGGTCTTTAAGCACATTAATTACATGAATCATTGGTCAAAACATATTTCCTTGTCGTTGTGTACTGCATAGATCCTGTGTTTAGCTAGTTCAGCTAATGACTCTTATGTTCTGCATAAACCTGAAGAAGCACACCACCCAAATGAAGTAAACTTTTAAAAATGAAAGCCTTAATCTACCTAAAACTGACATATTTGTAAATTAAATCAATGGCATTTTACAGCTGTCAAGGAGTTCAGTGTATTTGAGTTCCCAGGTCTACCCAAATTCTTCTTCAATTATAAGAAAGTGCTAAGCAATATTATAGTTTAATATTGCATTTTGAAGAGCATAGCAGGTGAGGAGAGTTACCCTTGGATTTCAATAGCATTACTGCACTGCGTTTCCTAAATTTCATCATAATCAACAACAAACTTTTATGTCACTTTCAGGTCAAATTCATATCATTGGCTAAAAGTATGCTCTTGGAAATAGTCAGCCTCATGCAGCAGCCAGCTGGCCAGACTGCCGCTGCCACAGAAATTTTTGTTTCAGGTGAGCATCACAGTCACCTCATACTGCTTTAGTAGAACAAGGCACATAAAGACAAAAAAAAATATGTTATCTGACATTTCAGGAATGTTCCTAACTGCCCAATAACTTTTTACAATGCCTACTCCTTCCTATTAAAGCATACTTATCCTGTCCAAGCACTTTCTCTATAAAGATAATACTTACCTACAAACCTGCTTTTCCAAGAACTTCACTGTGTGGCGGACCTCACAGTGAGGTCCTCGGAGAACTGGAATAATAGGTGTTCATACATGAACATACATCATCATAAGGTGTTCACACAGATGTTCAAAGTGTCTTGAGTAATGTAACACTAATTCAAAATTACTATAAAAAGTGGCAACGTAAATAAAGTGCAGGGGCCACGAGGCTCAAAACCTAGAGCGTGTTATATATAAATAGCTACAAAGCTGAGGGTGCCTTTGTAGGCAGTGGCATGACATAGGAATTTGAGGAGGGGGTGGGGGTGTCACCCGCTTTCCTAATTTTGCTTTGGCATAAAAGTACTTTGGCTAGCAGAACACTTTGGAAGATCTTGAAAGGCAAAAGTCATTCACACTGCCACATTAAATTATATTTTGAAAGAGAAGATTTACTTTTACTGGTGAATATCAAACGTGTGCTTGTTTAAGAAAGGAAAGGTTGTGAATATTACCAACAATGTTGATGAACTGTTTTCAAGTTAAAAGAGTGCAGAAGATATGATAGCAGGCAGAGGAGGAGTGCAAGGGTATAGCAGTAAACAGTATATGCAGCAAAGTGTAAAGGAATTAAAAGAGGTAAGTACGTGCGGCAGGTGTTAAAAAAGAAAAGTGCACAGGTTATAACAGGGCCAGTACGTGTAAAAGAGGAGTGCAGAGGGCATAGGAATCGGCAGCTTATCTGTAGGGGTGATTGGAAGGATGGAAGGGTGGAGAAAGGTAATGTGCACTATAGTGCAGACAGAAGCAGTGGACATGTATCTCTGTATATTAATTGTTCACTGCAGGAATGTTGAGTGTCAGTAAGCTTTTATCCTGCTGACTCAGTCTCCCCTAATATCAGAGAAGAGCCAGCCTGCTGCTGCATACATGAATCTTTTTACCTCTAAATTGTTCATTCTTTTCTAGGTTATTATACAGCCAGGGAAGAATGTGCGTCAGTATGGGAGAGGAGAATAGGGTGGTCATTCAACAAGGTGGGTAATGTCTGCCATCAGGGAGTATGAGGTTGGGAGTTACAAATATCTTGTGAGAATGGAGTCAGCAGGAGATTGAAGTGAATGTGAATAATTGTGGGGAACAAGGATGCCAAGAAGGGGTATCTGTGTATAGGGTAGAATGTGGGCTCCATTTTTCTCCTCATCCAGAACCCAATCCAGTCCTTTCAAAGCCAGTCCTAATCTGACATCTATGTCTGCTTTCTGTCTTTGTCCGAAAATCAGAGAAACTCATCTGCCCTCATTGTAAATTCGATCTTCTCCTCTTCAGGCTTGCACTTTGCTAGACTCAGAAACCCCAGCTCTCTCCTGCTAGCTTTGCACCTATTCTGGGAAGGTATCCAGCATGCAACAACTGTAAACTCAGCAGTAACAACTGTAAACACAACAACTGTAAACTCAGCAGTAACAACTGTAAACACAACTGTAAACACAACAGTGCTGCTCACTGTAAGGTGCTGGGAGGGAAGTTCCTGGAGACCTTGAAGTGCTGCATGAATGATGGAGGTTAAATTCAGAGTGTTCAGATGTTTTCTATAGAGTTGAGAGCTATTAGGAGTCATGGGAAGTAAAACCTGTAAATGGGTCATTTGGAACCATGGTGGGGCAGTAAATAGAAAAAAGGAAATAGCATATCATGTAGAAATGGATGGTGGCAGTGGAGGGAAAGAAGGTGAGCACACCAGAGGGTTACACAGAAAGGAAGGAGAAAGGGAAACTGCTACTAGAGGCATAATTCCACTATAATAAAACAAAACTCTGATTTAGACATTATTCTCAATGAAAATGTGCAAGAGTACTAAACTGAAACTCTTGCCCTGATTTAGGAAAGCTCTCCGAGACTGGAGAGAATACACTTTCATCAGTGAAACTGGGTGATCCAGTAAACCTGGAATGAAGCTGGTCCAGGATTCAAAATATTTTCTAGCAAATAGCAAATGATTTAAAAAAAAAAAGAAGTCCATTCCATGTTTTCTGGATCACCCAGCTTCACTTTTGAAAGTTTATTCTCTCCAGCCTTGGAGAGCTTTCATAAATCAGGCCCTTTGACTTAACCTTTATATTATTATAGAGGAAAATAATAGTAAATAACCTCTAAACCCTTAAATAAGTATGTTCACATTCTTTTTGGCTGTAGCCTGCTTGGTTAGTAATGTGTTAAACTGACAACAGTTTAAATTGTTATATTTGGATGACTTATATCAGTTTGCGCAAAGTGTGTTTTCATTTTTCCTGGCTGCAGTATAAAGTAATCATTTTGATGTCTATGTCCAAGTAACCTGCATCATATGCTAGAGTGGTTTAGTTTTCTTTTGAATTCTTGAATGTACTCTGTAACTTTGCCTATTTAGAGCAAAATGACAGGTTATCTTGAAAGAACAACATCCCACCCACTGTCACCTTTCCGCCCTCAATTCCATCTGCAGAGCCAGGAGTCCAGACCCTTTTACGTTCTGTGTATTCCTCTTCTGGAGTGACAGTGGCCTTATGATTTGCCCATCACCCCTAAGTAATGCAGATTGTAAAGAGGTGACATGCTACCCCTTACTAGGGAGCAGTAGGCTAGGCTCAGTCCTGCCTGGATCAAGAGATCTGGCATGTCTCCTGGTGGCTTGCACCTTGCCAGCAGCTTAGTTACACACATTACAACATTGTCTGTATATTTGACAGTGGCGTCAGTGAGCGGTACTGTACTGCTCACTGCCACCCCCATTCATTCTCTATGAGCTTCACCTGCATGAGTAAATGGTAACCACACCACAAACTGATAGCTGGTTTGAAAAAAGCCTTGGGCCTTTCCAGTATCGGAGACCAGCAAGGTAGAGTAGAGGGTAGAGAGGGGGAGGTATGGTTTTTGCAAAAAAATCTCAGTGGCTTTTGCCTTTGCAGCACTGGGGTCCCAGGTTCCAATCTGTGCCAGGACTCTATCTGCATGAAGTATTTATGTATCCTTCAGACACTACAGTTTCCTCCCAAATAACAAAAAACTTACTTGTAGGTAATTGTCTTTCCCCCCAAAAATGGCCTTAGACTGTGTTAATGACATATGATTTATTAGGTATTAGGTATTATTAGGTATTAGATTGTGAGCCTCTGTGAGGGAAAGTTAGTGATTTGACCTGAGAGCTATAATGGGCTTTGTATATATATATATATATATATATATATATATATGGACTTTGTAAAGCACTGTGTAATATGTTGGTCTTATGAACATACAAGAAAATAATACTACGGTAATTAGCTGAAGGGGTGTAAAGCTGTACTTTGCGTGTTTTTAGTCAGTGTTTTTAGTTACTTCAGGAATATGGCACATCTACAGTAAATAAAATGCAGTCAAAATATTATAATTATTATAGCTCTAGTTCAATAAATACACATCCTAGTTTTGGGTGAATGCTGGTGTGTTACCTGCTTATTATAGCTCTCAGGTAATATGATACATGCATTTAGGTTACCATTAGTGCCCACCTGCAGCAGTCATTCCATGGCTATGCCGTGCTTAAAGCTAAGTTGTCCATGTTTTACATTACAAAAGATGTAGAAGTAAGATGACATTACTAAGCTTTATAATAGTCATGGAAGGAAGAGAGAGACAGAACTCCGGTGGCCAGATATAATTGCTAGAGTCCTTCAGAAGCTAAAATATGACTTGCAGCCAATGAATGTAAATTTGATTATGCTAATTATCTGGTGAGAATCTTTAGACAAATAGCAACTGTTATTTTTTTTTTTTTTACTAGAGAATGTCCAGGCAATTTATCATTTTCCTGCATCTCTGCATAAACAAGGTCATTGATATTACATACATGGTATTTAATACAGGAAAAAAATAAAGGAGCTTACAGGAACTCATATTTATTTCTCTTTAAGTCAAGCACATTGCATTTTAACCCTCCCGGAAGAGAAGTTACATGCTTATATACACTTATATACAAACTGCTGCAAACCACTAGATAATTAATCAATCCTGAAAATAAAAGTTGTACTTTAAAGGAGATTGGTCTAAAAGTCTTAACAGAGGGTATATTGAATCAGCCACACATTTCCTTCTTAACTTCCCGAAATACAATGACACACATGAAAAATACTTTCCCAGGTTTGCTGGAAAAGCAGGAACTTCCCACAAGAAAGTCAAAGGGAAATTCTTGGTTTCCAAAGAGAAACATGTAAAACATTGAAAAAAAAGGCTGTACATCCTACCACAAGTTACATTGTGCTACCAGAAAGAAAAAAATGGGGCATAAAACAAAATATGAAAGCCAGTTACATATTTTCTAATGGAAAGTAAACAATAGTGCCAGTTAACTCATTAAGCCATCAAGTCAGTCAACAGCTGTTTTTATTTTATGCTTTCCGTCATGTAAAAATAATAAGAGCTGCGGGAAAGATTTAAAGGGTTTTCCACTTTCATTGAAAAAAAGAAAGCCCCTTCAGTTGGTGGACAGCAGTATAAATTTAAAGCTTGGAGCAGACCTCATCAAAGGTAGCTTTAGGACCATCCAAGTATTCTGTAGTTTTCTGACTGCCTTTGACTTTGAAGAAAAAAAAATAAGTTCCTGTTTCAAAAACTTTTATAGTAATGGAAAAAACTATTTGATGGGAAACAAAGGTCTCAAATGGTGAAAATATATGGTACTTTGCAATATGGCTGAACATGAGTTTCATGTGATGGTGTTCAGGTCTACCAACCAATTGTTGGACACATGACAGATCATGTCACATAAGTGTGAGTGATGTCATATTCATGTGACATCCCCACCACTGGCATTTATAGACAAAGGGAGGAGTGTAGTGGGAGCACTGGCAAGGTATCACTGGGTAGTGGGGGCCCCTTAACAAAGAAACTGTCATGTTGTCCTGAATAGCCAAGGGGACAATGTCACGAATCAGAAAAGCTAAATACTAGCAAGAATTAGCCCTGGAATGTATTTTACATACATTCTCCTTTAATGTAGTAGTACCCAACTGTCTCTAGTTTGTGTAGCATACTCAGTAGTAAATTTGGCATCCAGATGTGCTCTATGTTTGTAAATTAAATTCTAAGTGGTTTTGAAAAGAAAAAAAATCAAAGAACCATTGGATTTTCAGACAGATTAATCACTTATGCTGCTTATTAATCTAATATTAATCTATTCACCTCAGGGACACATCACGCAGGATCTCTAGCATATTGAAAACATTAGAACTCACACATCAATTATATACTTTTTGTGTTTTTGTTTTTTTCCATTGCTTGCTTATGTTCAAAAATAGTAACATGTAATTCCACTCATTCTGCATTTAATAAAACATTGCATTGATGTCCATGGTACTAATAATATGTTGATGAATGCATTTATTTCTTTTACAGTGCAGTGCCTTTAATCAGCAGCTTGCTTCCTATTTATGAAAATTTCCTATCTGTACTTATCATGACAAATGCATGACAAATGAATGAACAAGTGCTGTACCCAGTGGCCCTCCCCAATAAGGGGGGCAAGGAAGGATGAAAAAGCAGCATCTTGTTGTGCTGTCCCCCTTGACTTGCATAACGGTCATTCCCGGTCATTGTTCATGGATATGTCATGGTGAATTAATGAATGATGTTGGACAACCACTATACACATGTCAGATTCCCACCCAAGACGAGCATTACCGTTCATCCCAGGTGATGATTATCTGATTTGTGTACATAGCCTTGGTCCTCACGTGGCTTAGGCTATATACTCATGTCAGATGATTCTCGGCTGATACGAGCCGTGTCCACAGCCTAAATATTGATGATAAACAATGTTGATTTTGAAATTCATGAAAAACTATTCACTGGAGCAGAGTTTATTTTGTGTTCCTAATTCAGACTTTCTCAGTTTCTATGTAGGAGGTGTATCAATGCAAAGTTCCTATTTTTTTTATTGTTCCACATATGTATACATTTTAGAAACATTAAAAACCAATTAGCAGTTGAGTTTTGACAGTTTATATACTATACATAATGTGATTATCTCAGTCTTACAATTACTGTAAAGTTTATAGTATACTGCCTGGCCCCAAAAAAGGTTACATGCTCTAATATTTTGTTGGACTACCTTTATCTTTAATTATGGCACCCATTTCGTATCATTTTGCTAGGTTTATGCAATTTCACAACATGTATTTCCAACCAGAGTTTATTTTTTAGCCATATCATGTATTGATGATGGGAAAGTTGGATCATAGTAAAAAGTCTTCATCGGCACACCCAAAGATTCTCAATACGGTAAGGTCTCATGCTTTCTGAACCACTTTTTTAAAATTTGAGCCTGATGGAGCCAGCATTTTCATCTTGAAATATGCCTGTGACATCAGGGAAGAAAATTGTATTCTAGAGTACAAATACCTGGTCAATCAGTATATACAGGTAGTCAGCTAATCTCAAATTGTGAGCACATATTATTGCGAGACGTGACCAGCTGAAGTAACCCCAGATTACAACATTCCCCCCAGGCTTGGGGACTTTATTTTGGCTAGGCAGTGTATATAAATATGTACCCATGTTTTGGTGATTCTTGTATATACAAACATAAAACATAAAGAAAGTGATTATCAATACTGTACAACATAGAACCATCCTTTGCACCTTGTATAAAGAAGTAGAGCACCAGTCCTTAGGCAGACCTAGTATATTTAACGGATATATTGCTTCTGTAAATAGTTGAATGAGTTATTTTGACTGTCACAGCGGGATGATTCTGTCCCTTTAGACATTCTACTGCTAACATCTTATTTTCCAGTAGTGCCTAAGTTATTTTTCTGATTCCATATTTTCCTGAAATATTCCTGTTATGACTACAGACAGTGTGGCCCAATAAAATTAAATTTGTTTCCTGTTGACCTTGTATGTATGATCTCTTGCCAAACATTATAGGCAGACTAACTGAACTCGGCTTTCCAAAGACCAGTGACAGATTTAATCATGAAATCCTTGCGAGGATAAAAGTCTGCAAATGAGTCACTTAGGACACAGTGAATGCATGACAGTTGTGTTACTGTAAACCTGAAAACATTATACTGTGCTAATTCCTGTAGGTTAAAGTGAACCTGTAACCAATTGGTAACCTTAAAGAGTAACGGCGCTTTGAAAGTGTTATCCCAAAAAGGCAGCCAGAAGGCACAGGAGTAACTACTTCTACCATTCATAGAAAAGTTTCAGCAGAATCACATCTATAAAAGTTATCTATAAAATCTATAAAAGTTGTCAGAAAAAAGGCAAACTCCAGTAAGGGGGGTAAAGCTTCTTAGCCAGGACACAAACAAGAATCCCTAACCTGAAGCCAAAAAGAATTATTAAAATTTTACCTAATTCACCCTGGTAATGCTGTGCATACTACACCAATGGTCTCATGGTTTGGGGAATCCACAACACTGTATCCAACTCTCTATAGCTGTATGCCAACAACTGACAACAAACGCCATGGTGCAATGGGAAAATATCAGGTCTGTTCTGCTGGTCTGTAATACTAATTCAGTTGAAAAATCCACAGTGATCTTATAGGTAATTAGGGAATAAGACCACCAATTGGTGCGGATCATAAGGGATCATGAATAAAAATACCTTATTTGTTGGAATCTGCTAAACATGATAGAACTGGCAGGAAGGGAAGAAATGGGTCATGGAGTGAAATATTTTTTAATATTTTTGTAACTTACCCTATAAATTACCTGGCTACTCCTATGGTTTTTATCTAACTGTACTTCTTACATAGATAACCTCTACTAAAGCTCAAAATTAGTAACATGATTTCACAACACAGGAAATAAAAAAACAGAATCCAGTACTAAGCTGTTCATGCATAGCTGAAAACAGTTGTGCGCACAAAAACAGAAAACAAATCACTTTGTATATGTTAATGATATGTTTATTTGCAACACAAAATCATTCGAAATACCTTGTTAGATTAATTTGTAAGTGGGATACGCCATTCGTCTGGAACCATTATCGTTTTGCCCCCCTTTTTTTCTAAACAAAGCAAAACAAAGTGTAGAGTTTTGGTAATTCACAGTGGAACAAACATGGAGTGTGATCAGTTAGCTGCACTCCACAAATAAACACAGGGACGCCTGCCAGAAGGCTAAACTGAAAATCATGTTAGTGTTGTTCTTAGATTTAAAACCTGTGGCTCCCAAAATGTTATCCTTGGTCTTAAAACATAATAGACCTGTAATGTCTTTCTCATTCCGACTATTTATATCCGAATGACAGTATTATACTTTGCTTGAAAACATTTATTCTCAGAGGTACAATGCAGTATGATGAATTTGAGGAGGTTGGATAAATAAAAATACAAGAAATGAGGTAGAACAAACAGAAGGGAATCACAGGCCCGATTGGAATAAAAATGATTCATCGCTGTGCTGGACTTTTTTCCTGGAAAGCTTTCAGAGACTAATCAAGTTGCCGGATTCAGGAGGATATATTGCTATCACGTGGCCACTTGTCAGCTGGGTGACTATGTAGCAAGGGCTCAGAAAACTACAAGCATGGGTTGATTTATTTTAGCAGGGTTTATCTAATGACATAAGAACACTTTTGGGTAAAACCTTTTTATAAAAATCCTCCTTCTGTAGTCTTGTTGCTATTTTCTGTTTTACTACCTAAAAAAATAGCATTGGACTTCTTTATATTTCATGCAAAGGCTTAATAGGATTTAATATATTACTTTAGGAGAAGCTGTGAAAATAGAGACAATTATTTGAAAATTATATATTTGTAATTGTTAACTTAGTAGAACACATAGTAGAAGTGTGTCTGCAGACTCTAATTAAAAATATAGGTTTTACAGGAGAAAATCAAGGAAATATTCTACTGAATAAAAGGAAGTTGAGTTTTTTTTTCCATATTTTTTTTTGTCTTGTTCAACCCCATGTATTTTAGGAGTACCAAGAGAAGTGGTTTTACTCACTTTAAAAACCCAACTCCTGTTATCTCTCTAGTTGCCCCCTTTTCTGGTTTTGTTTACAGTTATCTGAAAAAATGTATGTATTAGTGTAGTATAATTAGAATGTAGTAGGTTAATTCTAAAATTATTATACTACCCTAAACTTTGATCTATACTCATATTACTTGTGTATTAATGGTTTATGACAAATGTAACTAGGGGTGTGACAGTGGTGTGCCCTTTGCCTACATACTTTGTGTTAAAGAAAGTTCCTTCTTCTCCTCTTATGAAGGTGGGAGGTATGCATAATCTATATAATTAGTTCAGGTGCCTCTACTTAACTCGACCTTAGAAAATGGAACAGTTGTAAGACACAATAACCCATAATTAATTGAATTTGAATGTCCATAAGGTAAATAGGAACCTAAATGAAGAAAAAAACATTTAGTGTTCTCCAAACATAGAACTAAAAGCATGTCTCAGGGAGGGGATGTTACATTAAGTTACATGCAGCTTCAGTCTTTCACTGCGTGTATGCCATATGCTTTATGTACATAGCAGACCACCTTCAATCCTTCTTTGCTCTCTGGGTGTGCTTTTCCAACGTTGCATTTCAGTACCCAGGTCAGGAAGATGACATCATCACGAACAGTGTGGACAGAACACTGTAGCCCTGTTTAAAAAGAACTAAAAAAATTGTATTACAGGTCAGCGGACCCTCTAACCAAACAAGCAAACAAACTGAGCTCACTGGGTATAATGATAATGAACTGGGGATCCCTATCACATGTAAACAAAGGGGTATTTTTTAACCCTATTATTAGCAATGATTGTGATAATTGTACAATTATAGTGAGGTTTATGTTTGTAGCCATTTTAGACACAAGAATTAGTGAAATTCTACTTTTAGCTTGCTGGAGTCCTAATTCAATAAAATATTCAGGTTGATTTACTAAACGAGTTTAGTCTGTTCACAGACAAACAGCTCAATACACAGTTGAAATACATGTATTTTTAACATGCCAGAAATAAAAAAAAAACTGTTCAACCAATCTTGTAATTCACACATCTCAGCCACACTGCTCTTGTCTTAGTGTAATCCTGGGTTGGCTGTAAATTTGACAGCTGGGACTTTTTCTTTCAACTGAGCAACTAGAAAAGTCTGGTACAGTTGTAGGGTTGGTTGGTACACACAACATTCTTTATACCAGTCTGTAAAGTCGAAGAACAGTTTTCCACCTTTTCAAACTATTTAGCACTAGGGCCCAGTATGTACTGCCATCATACCATAATACTTTCTATTTTCTGACATATAATTGTTTGGATCCAAAAAAAAGTATGTGAAGGTCTCATAAAAGGCCTGATAACTTTATTTGCACCTGTTTAGATATTTTATTGTAGTTCTCAAAACATACATCTAGATCTTGTCTGTAATTTCAGAGCTATTATCTGTATCTTTAGTTGTCCTTCTCCAAGCAATAGATAAGTAAACAATATTATTTTGGTCATATGTAGTCCCTAATACATTCACTCTGGTGCAAACCTTTGATTAAGCTCAGCTTTTAAATGCCCAGGCCTTTGTATTCATTTCTTTATATGGTGTGGTCCAGATCAACTACTTACAATAGTAAAGCAAAAGGGGAAAACAACTTCTACATACAAAGACCTTTGTGTACTGTAGAAGATGTTCTTAAACATTGAGATACAGTTACTTGGCAAGGGACGTTCTAATGGATGCACGTTCTACAACAAAAAGACTGATTAACATGCTTCAAACCATAGATAGAAGTGAGTGCGCCAAGGACTCTAGATAAGATGTATAAACACTTAACAGAAAAACATAGCAACAGAAAAACACATCTGCCTTGTTTGGTGATATGGTGTATTCGTCATAGTTAGTGGCAGAGCAAGTCAAACACCCCCAGCACAAAAACAAATGGGGATAGAAGACATTCCAGTCATTACAATGACTTGAAGTATCTCGCTGGTAATGTAAACAATAAAGTTTATCAATCTATAGCCATTTGGGTGGGGGTCATTAAAATAATACAGTTACACACATAAAAATCAACTTAAAAATGAATTATGTTCATATATTTATTGCATGATATATTTAATTAAAGCTGAACTTTGCGATAAGCAGATATTGTATAAATATATGAGGAATGTGTATTCTTGAATCTTGGTGTGATTCTTTGTCTCAGTAAAGGAGCATCATGTAATAAAGACCAGTCAGTGCTGCTCTCTCCTTGTTCACGGTGACTGGTTTCGTATCTTCCCCCCAATTTTTCTGCACACAGCCTGTAGTGATATAGTGATATTGATCACTATAGTGATAGTGAAGATGTCACTGCTTCTTTTACAGGTGACTTGCTTGGTTTGCAAAGTGCATTTGTATCCTTTGTGACTATTAAGGAAGAAATTTATAAAACAGTGTTTGTGCAAAGGGTTCAGCAATTTCATCAATTCTGGTTTGATAGATATGAATTTCACACTTATGCAACTTGGGCTCCATATTCTTCTGGTAATATTCATACCAGTACACCTTTTCTGGAGAAGCACGCAATTCAATAACTGCAGGAAGTCATATTTCATATGAAAAGTTCTGATTTCCTAAATAAGTCATACTACACCTGTGCAGCAGCTGAATCACTTCTTCAATTTTCATATCTCACAAAGACACGGGTTGATAGAGTCCCCACAAAACTTTCAAGCTGCCTTTAAAGGCTGTGATCTTTGCAAAGTCAAATTGTTACCAAGTTGTTATAGTATTGTGGTTTTGCAATGTATGGAATGAAAAAAAGAAAATGGAATACAAATAATATTTTTTTTTTATATTATGACTGGTTTGGTGTGAAGACGTGTAGCTGCAAAATAGGTCTTAGAAACCTTAGCACTAGAGTTTCCTAGAAATTATTCCATGAACAAATATCCAGTTGGTATACCATTGATGTGAACATTTATATGCAATTGACTTTAATCCTAGATGGGTGGAACCCAGGCAGGCTTCAACATCCTGGGACCTTTACAACAGAAGAAGGACCAAAAAAATTACTTGTAACTGAGGAGTGAACAGAAAACATTATTAGTACTATGAACAGAGTACATTGCAGGGGGCCTTAACCATACATTTTTTTGAGGCTCCATCCCACTTTTGTCCAACCTGTGGTCCAAGGGCCATATGCAGTCCTTTTATCGCCCCCTAGTGAGAATGGTAACGTGCATTTGCAAAGGGACAAGGGATCTTTAGCAACCTTATGTGATATGTGATTATTAACCAGGGTAGCTAGGGGTACCTTCAGCAATGAGCAATTTGTGCCTCTCAGGTCAGTTTAAGACACAACTGATCTTTTGGGCTATATGTAAGAGTGGTATTCTTCTCTTTGGCAAGAAATGTAAGAGGAATTATCACCACTGACCACACTAATATACTGTAAGCTGTGAATATGATAATTGTAGCAGGGGTTCCCCAAAGACCTGAATGTTTCTTCCAATGGTTCCCCATTGTTAAAAAGGTCGAGGAAAACTGCCTTACCTGTTAAAAACCAGTGAAACAGCTTTTCATCAAGATTTTTAACTGATCAGAAGTTACAAATGTAGTAAGTTTTTTCCTCTTAACTGCTCTTTTTAGTATTAGGAGCAAATAAAAAAGTAGATCAGGTAAGAATGCATAATGTGTTGGGTACAAGAGCAAGATCTATTTTCTGCATTTGGCCATTTTTATCCAGTGGCGGGTGCCTGCCACCTGAATCTTATGTAATCAAAGAGTTTATGGAACTCTCAGTGTGTGGTATTGTCAGTTTACATGGGTGTTCTGCTGCAGTGTTGAATGAAAAGCAATAAGATATGGAACGTATATGTTTATTTAACATGTCAACTCATACAAATATCTTTGTAACATATGTGCCATTTTGTTTTTTTGAGTTAATGCTGTTCCACAAATGAGTCTTGCCAGCCAGCAAGTGAAGCTGAACAAAGAACAATGATGATTTGCAAAATGCTGTTACCTATAGAAACCAAATAGGTATCAGTTTATTGCGGACCAATGGACAAAAAAAAATTCTAATTGGTACTATGGCGGAATCAGAAACAGACAGAAGTTACAAAACC
Source organism: Pyxicephalus adspersus (assembly GCF_032062135.1). Classification (NCBI taxonomy): domain Eukaryota; kingdom Metazoa; phylum Chordata; class Amphibia; order Anura; family Pyxicephalidae; genus Pyxicephalus; species Pyxicephalus adspersus. Next base: position 103,800,837 of record NC_092860.1, on the reverse strand, counting down.
TTAAAGTGTATCTCTAGCCAAAATCTTTTATTTTTTTTTAGTTTTGCAGTTTTGAAGTGGGAAGTTTAGACCAGGGGTTGGCAAACTCCGGCCTTTAGGCCAGATACGGCCTAGCCGGTAGTTTGTTCTGGCCTAATGCCCCCTGCCTGATCCGGCCTAATCCCGGCTGGCAAGCCGCGACGGAGCCAGAACAAACTACCGGAGCTGCATGCAGCTCTTGAGCCTCCGTGTGGTGGCTCCCTTACCTATTTACCGCGGGCGGCGTTGACACTTTTGCGACCTCGATTAATAGGGAGCATTCCCTCTCCTCCGTATGCATTGCCCAGGAGAGGGATTTCCCTTCAGGGGGAGTTCTTGGTGGGGGCGGGACCATTAGGGAGGGACTTGGGACAGAGTCCGGCATAGTGTGCTCCTGCCTACCCCTGAAATGGCCTAGCGGCCCAAAAAGTTTTCTGACCTCTGGTTTAGACCTTCTGATGAGTTTTTATTGCTGTCTATGTCCCTGTTGGGGAAATTCATGCCTATGTTTAAACTGGTGATGTTGGGTACCCCTGTTATTTAGAAAACAGAATATTCACCAAGTTTTGCTGTACATTACATAGACAAAGCACAAATATGGCTGCTGTATTTCTCAGCCAATCAGACATCATATTTTTTATTCTATGACCTTCATTTGTAAAAAGATACAAGGTATGTTTCTTTGATCTCGTTTTCATAAATCAGCCCCAGCATTTCGCACTGTACTCTTCACATGCCAAGTCACTACAGTAATAGAGGAAAACCACAAACCTGATATAAAACAAACCATTGAAAACAATTGCAAGACGTTCGTCCTCGACCGTGTCATCGAACTCTCGAAGTAGACACACATTTAAACAAAACCACACCGTCCTTTCCAGAAGAGACTGATTTTCTAGTGTTGGAAGCAACTGCTCACTGATTTTTATCATCTGAATGTATTTCTCTCCCAAAGCCAAAATAACCTTTTATATTGTTTGTTTAGTGCACTTAGGAAAATGCAGCCTTGTCAGTCATGCTGAAGGGTTTTATTTAGCAGGCAAAGAAATGTGTTTGAAATGTTTCATTAATAACATGTGTTTACTATTGGGAGAAGCAAACTTAGTGTGCGAAGATTTTGTTTGTCTATCATTTACTGTAACCCCACTGTTAATAACATACAATGGTTTGCGGTTATGCCACAATCTAAGTCAGGTTTGAATATATAAACTACAATCATGGTGGTCTGCACAGAACAGTGGCACAGAGGCATTGCTTAACCTGCTATATGAGCCTGTGACCTGGAAGGCGCAGTGATCTAATCATATTTTTGGACTGGAAATAAAACAAAAAAAGCATACTTGGGCTTGCACTCATGTGAGAAACACATTTCTATACTTTTTCCCTTCTTAAAAGAAGGAAAGAAGCAAGGATTTGACATTCCTTCTCCTTTAGGCAAATTAAATGCAGATATCACTAAGGTTTTAATTTTCAACAGCTTTATAAGAACAAGATATTTTCCTATGTGCTCTACACAGTATATGGTGCCCGGGTAAACAGCGTGAATTCCCACGATCCTCCTCACTTAGTATATTATATAAATGTTTTGGGTGGAAATTTCACTCCATGGAAATTGCTGAGAATTAGCTTTGTATTTTCACAAATGGAAAATGGAGTACCTCTTGGAGAAATAGCCAAAATGAAATGGGTGTGACATTTGAAATAGTGCAGAATGCTAGCATGTTATGGATTTAGATTAGATAATAAAAAATATTGAGCTAGAAGTTCTTGTGGATGGGAGGGGCTGTCTGGCATGGTAGTGCAGTGTGTGTGTTCTTCAACAGATTATAAAGGCCATAATAGAGATACCTACAATGTGCCCATTGCAGGGAGCCCGGAATAGGCAAGTTTCGATCAGTATTGGGAGATTTGTGGGTTTGGCAGTTTGTAAAAGGCAACTTATTTAACAGTATATATGAATGTGACTGCATTCTTCAGAGACCAGTTACATTGCAGAACACAAGTAAAAGGAACTTTTTAAAATCAAGAACAAAGTTGATCATTGAACACTCAAATTATGGCAATTGGGATAAAATCATCATTGATGTTAGTCGGGTCAATTAAGTCATAAATCCAGGGCAACAGTAAGATTCCTAAAGCCAAATCTCCTCGCTTTCTGTATTAAGGGCAGCCTGGTCTTGGCTTTCCATGGCACAGCCAGTATACACTTCACTAACCCTTATGCAAGGTCCTTTTTTTTACTTTTACATACTAGAAATGGGGCATAGATGTTTTATGGACTGAACTTAAAAGAATGTTCTAAAAAAAAAATGACTGCATTCCAACTACTCTGTTTAACTTTTTAAAATGCAAAATTTTATTTTCCCAGCATTCCTTTAAATGAAGAAACAGTTCTTGCTGAAATACCTTTTCTTTGACACTGTCCTTTACTGACTTACTGGGCCTGATTTTTTAAGGTTTTCCAAGGCTGGAGAAGATACACTTTCATCAGTGAAGCTGGGTGATCCAGCAAACCTGGAATGGATTTCCTAAAAGTAATTTGCTCTTTGTTAGGAAATGTTTTTAATACTGGACCACATCCATTCCAGGTTTGCTGGATCATGCAGCTTCACAAATTAAAGTGTATCGTTTTCAGCCTTGGAGAGGTTTTTTAAATCAGGCCCACTGTTTGAGACATTAGGCATCATGGGTCATTTTGATTAAAGAATATCTGTCATGGGAGAACAATGAAGGCTGAAATTGCTGAGAATGCAGGTTCTGGCTGTCATCCTAATTAGTGTTGGTGTTCGAATATGGCTGTTCGAATTCGGATAGAATTCAGCTGTTAGCTCTGCTCCCCTGATTGCTCTGGCAGTTCTACACAGTCCCGTAAAATAACCTGAATTTTCCTCCCCATTGACTTTATTCGTGTTTGAAATCGACGTTCGATCACCTGAACAATATCGACTTATTCGATCAAATAGCTGTACAATCGAATACTGAGATATTTGACCAACACTAATCATAATGCCTTATTTTCAGTGCTATCTGTTTCTGTGACCTGGAACAAGTATAGAGATAAAGATCACCTAACCTGTAGACTTGCTGCTAGTCACCAAATCAGAGAAGAACACACAAATGTCTGTACTTTGTCTCTGTGAAGTCCCACTCCATACATACTAGTTCCTCTTCTTGCCTGTACACCGGAAGCCAGCCTATAGTCAGGAAGTGGGAATATTTGAGGAATAGAACTTCACAGATACAAAGTAAAGGTATGCAGCTAATCATAGCTTAAAGGAGAACATACAAATAACCTGTCCTGTTCTGGAGTTATGATTTTTAACAGAATATTGTCTTGAAATGCCTGACAACCCTTTATAAGTATTTATACTAACTAGCAAAGATAGGTGGACAGTGAGGAATATCTTGTGCTGGGCTGGTAAGAAGGGATATCTGCAAGCAAGAGAGTTAGGGAGGGATGTCTATGGGATGGTGAGACGGCCATGGATGGACGCTGGTCAGTGTGTGAGTGGTAGGCGGTGGCTGCTTGCCAGGGAGGATATAGAGATGGGGTATGGCAGCCAGATAGGATGTACTGTCAGTGTGGAGGTAGCTTTTCACCAAGGGGGAAATGTTATCAGGAAGTTTGTCTGTTGGGTTGGTGAGGCCGATAGGAAGGTGAATAGGTGGATAAGGAGGGATGTCTGTTATTCGGAGGGGTGGGGTGACCAGTGAGCAAAAAAAGGGCTGTCTACTAGGGATGGGGAAACACACAGGAGAGACTACATTCAAAGTACACTTACCAAGCACCGAATCAAGTGCTCTCCCAAAATAACAGTGACACATGAGAGATCTAAATAAGTTCAGCATAGATATATACCTCTTATTTAAATGAAAAAAATGTAAAATAAAGGCCAAAGTTGGGGATTAATAGGCTGGATCTGTTTTGCTTGTACTGCACATGCCCTCAGTGTTGGTTTATGAGTGCAATCTAATTGCAACTTGGAGTGGCATATAAATGTGCTATGGATGCTTGTTCTACTTTATTTTACACTTCATGGCTCAGTAAATCTGATGTCTGGTAAAAAAAAATTCCTTGGAGTCTTTATCAAACATTTTGACTCTGCAGCCTAAATATTCAGGTAGTAAAGAATCCCAATGATTTAGATGCCTGGGAATAGTAAATTGCGCGGAAATGTTTCTTTTGCAAAAATCTGTTGCAAATATCCGTATTTTCCTCTATCTACCTCATCTTCTAAAAAATCAGTTTACACTGAGCCCAACACCTGACTCCTGGCAATGTTAGAAAAAATAGAAACGTAAATTGAAGACCTGGGATGACTGACCATTAGAACCAGTGAAGTAGGCTAGCTCTCATTGGCATTTCCTGATGACCTCCACTCATTACAGAATAAAGTAGAAACATGGGGGAACTAGTAAGATTTGTGGAGACCTAGGCAAGGCAACACTACCAGAAGTGTTGTTTTCATAGCTGACTTTCAATGATCACTGAAAACAGTGTTTAGCAGCACAGGCTCAAAGAAAAAAGGGCGAGCAGAATTCTTGTAAGCAATCTCAGTCCAATATTTACCATTTACCATAGAAGGCTATCTAAAAAACATGCCAGCAAAAACACCCTGTAAAAGAGCATCAAACACAAAAATGAGTTTAGTGATCACAATAAGCATGGATGACAACTGAGAAAATATATTTTATTGTATATATGTTTATTATATGTTGGTTTAAAATGGTCTGTCAAAGTAAACAACACCATGCATAGAGAAATTGTCAGCTAATACAATGTCAGTTTTGTCCTAATTCACAAATCTTACATATAGGATACAATTATATACCAGTAGAAAGCCAAAAAATACTCAATTTGTCCAGCAGAATTGGTGCATCAGACACTCTTACATGTGGACCTTGTATGATCCAAAAGCTGCGTTGGAGGACTGCTGCGGACTGCACTGAGGGGTGGTGGCTTTCTTGTTCCACTTCCTCAAATTTACCCCCTCTTTTGTTACATCTGGGTTTTTTCAGCCTGAACCTGTACCTTGCTGTGATTGAGGCCCTATGCGGAGATTGATTCTAGTGCATATGGAATTTTAGGATAAAAATAATTTTGGATACATTGCCCAGTGTAACAGATGTCTACCTATTTTAAAACTTTAAATATAAATGCATCTTGTTAGAATAACTAAAAGAAGTACTTCTAAGGGCACAGTGAGTTGATTTAGTTAAGCAAATACTTTCAAATCTTTATTGCAGCACAATTTATGCTTTACACCACTGACCTCTAGTGTTAACTTCATATATTACACATGTAACCCATAAATGTACATGGAAAGTATATTGGGGCTGTCATTGCTGCCTCTCCCTTAAAATTGCCATTTCTCAGGTTGCTGTGCTGACCCATTGGTTCTGATTTATTAAAGCTCTCCAAAGCTGGAGAGAATAAGCTATCATCTGTGAACCTGGGGGATTCAGCAAATTTGCTATTTGTTGGCAAATGTTTCGGTGTCCTGAACCAGATCCATTCCAGGTTTGCTGGATCACCCAGCTTCACTGATGAAAGTGTATCCTCTCTAGCCTTGGAGAGCTTTTTTAAATCAGACCCATTGGCTATAATATTTTCTACAGCAGTGACCTGGAGCAGGTCTGCAGCTATGGAACAGTAAAAATTTAGAAATCCTATTCTGCATCAATTTTCTATGTTAGTGGCTCACTGTATTCAAAAGATAATCTGTATGATTTCAAGGTTGCAATATCGACTTGGATTTGTCATGGCGAAGGTGGTGGGTAGAGTTTAAGTTCTTAGATGAGAAGTGATCTAGTTCTAAGATTAAACAATTCTATTTATGACCACTGAACACTGAAAACAAAAACTGAAACCATCCTTTTTTAGCTAACCTAAAAGAAAAACAATATGTGACTAGTATGTCTAATACTATATTTATAAAGTATATACAATTATCTGTATAAAATAATTTACTGCCTAGGTCTGTAAATGCTGTACAATGTCTTAGCATGGATCTGAACTATTGATCACTATTGTCATTTTCTTCACATCTTTTCTTTCTAAATATATTTGAAACAAACCCAACTATAGGAGATTGTAAACTAATGGAATACAGCTGCTTCATAGCATCTCTACACTGGGTGTTAAGTAGTTGAATGCAGCTGTTCACAGGAAATTAGACTTTACTGCACACCTCTTGTAATGGATTAGTTCAAACGATTCTCATTAAAACTATTCCCAAGGCTGAATGTTGCGTAGGAACAGGTGTCTAATGCCTGTGTACCCCATGCAACGGAACACAAAACTGCACTAAGAGGACTTAGATTATGGTAATCTTATCTAAGCATAATATACAACCATTATACACATTGTTATCACTTAGTATGTGGGGTTTTAGCTACCTTAGAGGACTAGTAAACCCTAAACTTAAAAGTTTATGTAATGTGTTACAAATTACTATTTTTTTAATAATCTCTGTTAAAGCACCCACACCTATGTTTTTTCTAAAAAAAACTGATTAAAAAGTTAATAGCAGTGACCTTAGTTTAATTATGACAATAATATAACTTTATCTAAATTAAGCAACAATTTTAACAGAGATGACTGTATATTGTTAGGGCTTCTCTCCAACAAATATATCGGTTGGAAAAATTTTAACAAAATTCAACGAATGTAGATGAGAGTGTTTCAACCCAGTTTTTTTTATTTTTTGGCAATATGTTTTGAAGGCCAAAAGGCTAAAATTCCATATGGCTTATGTCTGGGGTCTAAAAAGCAAAGAAAAATAAAAAAGGGAATTTAAATATTTAATACTGAAGCAGCTTACATCTGAAGGTTAACAATAACACAGCAAACAAAAAAAAATGCTCACAATTATCAAAATTAAATGTTTTTTCTTTAACATCTAGATTTGTAGGTAGCAATCTAAACAGGTCAAGTGGGGACACTGGTGATGTACTGGCAATATGTAATGTTTAAAAATGTCTAATGAAACATAAACACATACATTTAAAATAGTTTACTGGAATTTCCATTTGTTTTTTTATAGGTACTACTACTTATTTAGGTATATTGTATTTTATAAAATAGGAAAACATTGTTCTAATTTCAACTTTAACACCAAGCAAGTAAGTATGAATAATGATGCAAAATTATATATATATATATATATATATATATATATATATATATATATGCTACCTTAAGAAAATATCAACTAAAAGACTATAAAAAATGACTTTGCTAGTTGTCTAATAGCCTTAGACTCACTGGGCCTTTTTAAAGCTCTCCAAGATTGGAGAAGATAGACTATCATGGGAGAATCATTTTAGGAAATCCAATCCAGGTTTGCTGGATTATCCCAGGTTCAACCATTATAGTCTACCTTCTCTAGCTTTGGAGATCTATATTAAATTAATTCTTTATTAAATCAGGCCCACTGACTCCTTTGGAAATCCGGTGTTCTGACTTTTTTATCTACATGTCTATTCTAGATTAGTAAATGGGTATTTAGGCCAGGCAAATAGTACTCATTTACTTTTAGTACTCAGATTTCTTTACCTTTTTTTCTTTTTTACCACTAAATGTGTATTAGACACCTGACACTATGGTCAAGTATCAACTCAATCTGCTGATGTTTGAGCATCTTCATTTCAATATAACCTTTCCTCTTTCGTCTTTCTGTTTTCATATGGTTTTAATTGACTTATATACAAAATCTGCAGAGCAATCCAAGAACATATGTTATTGGATTAAACAGTAACTGTACCACAAGGCAAAATTATAAAGTTGTGACTATAGATTTAAAGACAAAGTCTTTACAGTGGGAGGGCCCCTGGCTGCCTGGTAAGCAGGCAATGATTTCAAGACTGAAATAGCATAGTGTAGTAATTTATAGCAACCAAATATCAGTTTTGTTCTTAACAATCTATGGCTTGATACAAAAAAACAAAAGGGTTGACATTAGTCAGACTTGAATTGTACTGGTCTTATTATTTTTTGCAAGTTGTAGGCAATGCCTAGACATTGATTTCATTTGCTTTTTGCAGTAAGCTTAGCTTAGCACTGCATTTGCTCCATATCATGAATGTTAGATGATGTTTTAAACTATAGCCTGAAACAGATAAAAATCTAGGATTTTGTTGGTTACATGTAACTGCCCTAACCATTGTAATGACATACATTATATTTCATAAGTTAAATCAATTTTGCCATAAACTACTTTTTTCTCCAAATGGCTTGTTTTAGTAGTGCACACCAGTTATCCTAAGCTGTTTTCCAAGAAGATGACAAAGTTGTGACCCCTTTAAGATTAGTTGTGACCCCTTAAGACGCTTTGAAGAACCTGTGAAGTCACTTTGACAGGCATATTTGTCAGCGAATGGGCAATGCCTTTAATACAAAGAATTTAAAACCAATGCCACATAATGGACCTGATTTATTAAAGCTTTTCAAGACTGGAGAAGATAGAGTAGACTTGGTGGATCACCCAGGTTCGCCCATATTAGTCTATCTTCTTTAGCTTTGGAGAGCTAGGTCCAATGAGTCTGCCTTACTTCTAACAATGCGATTATGAGAGTATTTGGGGTTGATTTTTCAACCCATAGTAAAGTAAACAATCACTTAATTTAGCAAATATAGTAATATAGTAAATATATATTATAATACATACATCTCTATATGTATTGTGTAATAAAACCCTAAAATGTAATTTGTTTTCTTTATTTTCAACTAGTGACACACATCTTGTTCTAAAGTGACAATGTCCAGTCCCTGTCCTGTATCTATGGACAAGCACCCTGCAATCAGCTATAGAACACCTCTGTATTTAGCTGTGTGTCAGGAGTTTAGATTTAAACAATAGTAAACTATTTTTTAATCAGACATGGTTAGTAACTGTCGACATAAATGAATGAAATACAAATATCCGACTCCACTTAACACACTTGTCTATTGACATAATTCTAAGAATTATTTTGTTCATCCTGTATAGCATTGTACACTTTTCACACACAACTATGCTAATAAATAGTTGCTAATGACAATGAAAGAACTATTTAATTTTTATTGTTTAGGATAATTATAGTATAAATGTTCGAAACTGGGCTGTTTCATTGGTGGAAAATATTCATTTTTTCGGATAAATGGTTCATACAGCATGTATGTAATCACCTACAGGAAACAAAAAGGAGTAAAATAAATTTTAGTAGAACACCTTAACTACTTTTTATTAAGCACTTCTACTTTTATGTCTTTAGCAGACCAATTCAGTTATATCACATTAGGAATTACAAAGATTTATGAAGATTTTCCCAAATTTAGGCTGGCGCTTTCACCCCATTGATAAAAACATACATGACTAGGCAATCCAAAATGCATGTTTATTTTTGTATATGCTATATGCTGTATATGCTGTTGGTTGGATTCCCACTAGCTCTTTACTCTTTACTCCTTGCAATTGGATGCTAACGAAGGATTCAAGTCAATCCAACTTTTTACATATGTTTTGTAATCAAAATAGAATATTGTGTGTTTATTTACATAACCCTCAAACAACATCCTTCCATAGATTATGAGCATTGAATATTAAGCCTTTATAATAAAACAAAAGAAGGTAGAGCTGGTTGGCAGATACAGGTTGACCACAGAGGGCCAATGCCAGCAGTGGCTCTAGCTATTCAGAAGAGCTCAAATTGGATTCACCAACAGCTCTTATTATGGAGACAGTTTCCATTGCAAATGTTAAAAAAACACAAATAAAGTAAATCATCTCTGCATTAAAAAACATGATATTTATTTTAAGTGCAACTAATGAAGATATCCGCATTCTTCATTTGTTCACTAGGCATTCCAATACATGTGGACAAGGTAAAACATTTTAGATGTAATAATAAACAATATCCTACCTATGATTTCACATTGCTTAGTGGAATTTCTGCTTCTTCGGGAGATTTGTTGTTGTTTAAAGAATAACTTGATTTCTAATTTAAAAAACAAAAAACATGCAGAATTAGAAAAAAAAATACTTAGATTAGTAAGTTGATTTCCTACCCACTTATATATAGAGGGCAGAACCTTAATTATGGTTGTCTGGGGCTGCCGAACCAGTCCTTCACTGTGCAGATTTAACCCAAATGTAGTTAAGAAATAAAGAATACAGTATATAACTTCACACCTTTGTTTTAAACTCTTTTACAGTATCTGTGTTTCCCATAGGATTCCTAGTAAGGCTATAAAATAGGAAAAGTGACACATATTTAAAACTGTAGAGTTGTTGCCAGAACAAGAGATGAGCGAAAATCTTCCAAAAGGCACCAGTTCTAAAACAACTATCTAAGATTGGTATTCTCATCACTTTGGGATAATTTCCTCTACCTTTCTAATGTACAATTGTAGTGGTGTGTATTGCATCGTTATGTCTGGTACAAAAGTTTTTGGAAAAGTAAGCACTTTCATTGGAGCACGTTTCTATTGGGCCATAGATCTGAATAAAACAGGCAATACAATGTGCACACATTAGATTTCTGTTGCTGGAAGCAAACTTTCCTAATCATTTCTAGTGACAGGAGAATGAACCAGTACTGTACACACAGCACTGCTTGTGGACTTCGGAGACAGCCACACACATTTTAGGTTTCCTCCTAGACAATCTCAATCGTTGCTCTCCGATGACTATCAACTAGCATGTGTACATAGCCTAAGTCACTGTTTAATACCCAGATAAACAGATGAATCAATGTAGCTTAAAAGCTGAGGGTAAAGGGAAAAAGCCCATCATAGTAAAAATGTAGATATATGATAGCTATTCTTGTGAAGCATTCTTTCAAGCAAACTGTTCCAGCCATGTGTATGTAGTAGTAGTGAATATAATTTCATTATATTAAATACTTACTTGTTTTTTTTTAAAAATAAATACTAAAGAGATGATGATGACAATGAAGAACAAACACACCAAACAGCCAATGAGGATGCCTTGAGAGAAAAAATACATTGATTTAGTAAAAGTATGTTTGACAAAGGTGAATGTTTTCTGTGCACAACTTATTTTTCTTGTATAATCTTTTGTTTCTGTTTCTAGCTCTAACATTTTTCAGTCCATTGCTAGGGACTTTGGACCTGACTTTTCAATATGCAGTAACACTTAACACAAGTGAATATTGACAAAAACACCTACATTTTATATCTATACTTATATCTCTGGTACTTTTGTTACTATGTTTTTGTTTCTGTGTGGCAGTAAAACATCCTGGTAGAGGAGCAGCGTTTGCTTTGTCATGTCCGACCCACCTCCTGTTGACTGGTGATCATGAGATCAGAACAATCAAATGGTGAACTGATGAGTGCTAAGAACAGTGGAGAGATCACAGATCCAGCATAGAAATGATGTATCAATAGACAGTTGTAGAGGTGGAAAGGTATAGATACACAAACCAAATTAGGTAGAAGAGAGGAGATGGTGATAGCAATCAGGAATTACATTTCAACTTCTTATCAGAAATTCAAAGCAAAAGTTAGTTTGTTCAGGATAGTAGTTTGTCACAATACCCTTACTAGACATTCTTCATATTCAAGATATATTTACTTAAAAAAAAAGCGTTCAGTTTTAGGCATTATTAGATATGATGTTGCCACAACAATGGGTTCTACAATTCTACAATGGGTTTAGGCAGCATGGAAGCCATAAACAGGAAGTTGTGATGTAGGCAATGTTCATTTAGCTAAAGAATTATTACCCTGTAAGAAAGAATTCACATGGCTTAGAGAAAACCAACTTGTAAAAATAAACCCGAGTAGCAAGGATTTTTGCTTGTACTTGGATGGCTGGATTTAGCCCACACTTGTTTAGTAAATCAGCTCTGCTGTGTTTTGTTTTTCATTTTTAAGCCTTTGCTCATTTTTTCTTTCTTCTTTAATTTCCGTGGTCATATTACAAAGAAACAGTGTGAGAAAGAATAAAGGTGTTGACTATATATTATAGTAAATATAGTAACCTTTGAATTACATGGCTGTAGGTGTGAATACCAGGGTAGAGATGTCCAAACGACATTCTAGTTGTAAGACTGCTAGCTTGTATGTTCCATAGTGACATCAAGGCAGCTGGCAATAATAAAGATTGCAAAGGGGGCACACACCTATAAATTTGGAATATTTGCCATGTCAGAGAGTGGCAAAAAAGTAAAATATAAGCAAAAGAGTCTACAGATAGTGATTCTGTGCTGACTAGAATACCTTAAAAATTTATACTGATTGTCTTCCTACTGAATTGAATTTTTGGCATATTGCTTTTAAAAAATTAATTATTACTACAAGCATATTTTAGGAACATCATACTGAAAGTTCTAAAAAAAATGGGGTCTAATAAAATTCAAATACAAATTGCATAACTATCTTCAGAAATGTTACTGTATTTTAAATTGCATACTCACCATTGTCAGGTGTTTTGGTAGGCTGTGGCGTGGCTTCACCTGTTGAATGTTATGATAAGATATAATATTATGCAATTGTTTAGTTGGATATTGGGCTGCATATCAGGTGTTCGCATGTCTTCTTCATACCCTACAGACTGCCCAACTGAAACAGCATATGCAACAGGTTGGTAATGATGCTGTTAGTTGTGAGGCAGCAGCTTAGTGTTGTTGGTTTGCAAAATAAATGATGTTACTGCATTAAGAAACTTTGCAACTGAACCACAAGAACATATTGGTTTGTACAAAAATTGAACCAGCACCAATGGGTGTACAGCCAAATAGGGAACTCCAATGATGGCTATATACAACCCAAAATAGTGCACTACTCTATATTAGCAGCTAAATGATAAGGATAAAATAAAATAACTAAATGATTGAAAATGTTATTTATACATACATAAAATTAGTGTTGGTGTTCGAATTTGGGTTGTCCTTATATTTGACCTGAAAATGGCTGTTCAAATTCGGATAGACACGACCCAAAAAAAAGGTTCGACGGCAAAAATTTGGATAAAAAAAGTGTTAAAAAAAAATAAAAATTAATGTTAAATATTTTTGATGAGTGTTTGTGTTTAACTATTTTTTTTTTTTTCACTTCCTGTATCGCTCAAACGATCGCATCTATTGTGTGTACAATATCTACGAACGATCGTGTCGTTATCTGTATGTACAGGATTGGTGCTATACGATCGTTCGCAGATATCGTGCAGGATCGTTCGGCGTTCGTTTACCAACGATAATAATTGGAAGTGTGTACGTAGCTTTAGAGATACCTCTAGTGCAGGGCATCTTCTCAATGATTGCAGCCCTGGGGTGGCTGCAATCATTGAGAAGAGTGTGCAATCCCCGGGGCACTACAGGTTAATGAACTTTGTGGTCACAGCTGTGACTGCAGGCGATCCCCGGGCACTAGAGGGCGAATGGGGTCAAGTTTTTGTTGAATAGGGACAAGTTGAATGGGGACAAGTTCACCCTGTGTTCTTGGATGGAGAAACTCTACTACTTACTACTAGTACAGTGAGGCAACAGCAATCAGGATCGCTAATGCAGCCCTGTAGTATGTGTTCCTGGATAGAGTTTCTATCTCTATCCAAGAACACATACAACTAGTAAAGGGCTGCAAGAGCAATCTGATTCGACCAACACTACATAACATCATAAAACCAAATTAGTAAAAAGCCCAAAAACCTAATAATTATCACCCCAGTCTAAAATAAACTAAAATAAGCTGATAACAAAGACTCTCTGGGGGTTCTGTTATCTGACCAGAGCATAAGTAGAGGGTAGGGCCAGCTCCAACCTTTTTGATGCCTGAAGCAAATATTAGGAAGATGCCCCATCCTTCCCAGGGTTGCACACTTTTCTCAATGATTGCAGACCCCAGTGCCGTTCTCAGTAGCAGATCACCAGTAACAAATCTCAGTGCAGACTTCCATGCAGACCCTCATTTCAGCACCCCAGTACTGACCTTAATACAGACCCAAAGTGCAGACCCTCAGTCCAGACTTCAGTGAATTACTCCAGTAGAGACACCTGAGGCAGGTATCAATACAGCCCCCTAGTACAGACCCTCAGCAAAGACTCCAGTAAAGACCTCCAGTGACAGACCTCAATGAAGACCCCTAGTGACAGAACTCAGTACAGATACCCAGTACAAATCCCCCCGTAAACATCCTATGCAGATGATTTACATTGCCTGATAGTAGGTCTGGCCTATAAAAGAATGATTATTTAAGGAATCCTTAAAAAAAATGTCTATACAACAATAGTAATACATGCATACGTGCTAATAAAAATCATTACAAGTTCATATATCATGAAAAAACATATTGTAAATCATTATTATTCAAACACATAAACTACAAACTTACTACTGTAAGGTGCTTCACTACTTGTGTATAGGACTGGAACCTGAGATTCATTGGTAGGTTCAGATGTTGCTGACAACGTTTCTGTTAATTAATGAAAGAAAGTTTTCACTTGTTTGTTGAAGGCAATATATGCCAGTTTATGCCAATGACAGTCCTCAGTACAGAACCCAGTGCAGACCCCCAGATATACCTACAGGCAGACTGCAGTACAGACACCCAATATAGAACCCCAAGCAGACCTTAGTACAGGACTCAAGTACAAAACCCCAGTGAAGTCTCCAGTGTAGACACTTAGGCAAACCTTGGTACAGAATCCCATGTTTACCTCAGCACAGACCCCAGATAGAATGCCACTAAGTCATGTCTTAAAGTGCTCCCCCCACCTGAGTTGCAAATAACGCCACCTCAGAATGAAGATTCACTTTGCCTCATAGTAGTCCTTGCACTATTACAAAGCACCAATGTCTATACAACAATAGTAAAGAATGCATCCATTCTGTTATTAACAGCTAATACATAAAAAATGCAAAAACGTACTGTAAGTCATTGTTAATAATAAAATGCCTAAATTACAAACTTACTACTGTAAGGTGCTTCACTACTTGTGTGTGCGGCTGGAAGCTTAGATTCATTGGTAGGTTTAGATGTTGCTTCCAAAGATTCTGTTGATGAATGTAAAAAAATAAAAGCATTTGTCTGTTGAAGATATAGTATATAAAAAATAATAGGTGAACATAAATTCAATGACATGACAATATGTTTTATGATTTTCCAGCTTTTAATTTATAGCCAGCCTATACTATACGCTTATGAGCTGGAATCAACATAGTGATAAGACCCCTGGGAGTTACTACTAAAATAATTGTCTTCCTAATGAGGGAGACCCACAAAATGTCACTATGTCTCCTAAAAGGAATCAACCTAAAGGGGTGTAAGAATTAGTTGTGTAGGAAGAGAAGTTGCAATTGAGGTCTCAATCGAGACACATACAATCGTTGTACACAGGCCTGGAAAGGAAGTTTTACCACCGATTTCATCTTTCTGACTCTGTGCTAGATTATGTCACGTCTTTTTATAACAGAGAGCAGTCAGTGAGTTTAAACTTGTGGGTGAACTGCTAAGGGTCCACATTAACCGAAGTCTGGGGGGGTTCTTTTGATATAAATGTAGGTTTCTGATGTATAAGGGGAATTCTTCCGTAAAGGTAGAGGAGGGGGGGCTCCCAATGTGAATTTGGGACTCTGATGTAAATTTGGGCTCCTGATGAAGACGTGGGACTCTAATGTTAAAGGGGTCTCTGATGTACAGTGGACTTTAATGTAAAGTTGAGAAATTGATGTGGGGAGTCTAAAGTCAAAAGGGGGCTGTGATGTGAAGGGGGAGTTCACATTTAAAAAGGGTCACGTAATGTGAATGAGAGAAGTCCAGTTCCCCCCATGAAGTCTCCAGTGCAGACCTAAGTACAAACATCTAGGCAAACCTTGGTACAGAGTCCAATGCTGACCTCAGCACAGACCCCAGAGAGACTGCCACTAAGTCATGTCTTAAAGTGCTCCCCCCACCCCCTGAGCTGCAAAAAACGCCACCTTAGGATGAAGATTCACTTTGCCTCATAGTAGTCCTTGCACTAGTACAATAGCACCAATGTCTATACAACAATAATAAAGAATGCATCCATTCTGTTATTAACAGCTAATACATAAAAAATGCAAAAACGTACTGTAAGTCATTGTTAATAATAAAATGCCTAAATTACAAACTTACTACTGTAAGGTGCTTCACTACTTGTGTGTGCGGCTGGAAGCTTAGATTCATTGGTAGGTTTAGATGTTGCTGCCAAAGATTCTGTTGATGAATGTAAAAAAATAAAACCATTTGTCTGTTGAATACAGTATATAAAAAATAATAGGTGAACATAAATTCAATGACATGACAATATGTTTTATGATTTTCCAGCTTGTAATTTAAAGCCAGCCTATACTTTAAGCTTATGAGCTAGAATCAACATAGTGATAGGACCCCTGGGAGTTACTACTAAAATAATTGTCTTCCTAATGAGGGAGACCCACAAAATGTCACTATGTCTCCTAAAAGGAATCAACCTAAAGGGGTGTAAGAATTAGTTGTAGGAAGAGAAGTTGAAAATGAGGTCTCATTCGAGACACATACAATCGTTGTACACAGGCCTGGAAAGGAAGTTTTACCACGTGATTATGTCACATGTATGTTTTGGGACTCTGATGTAAATTTGGGCTCCTGATGAAGAGGTGGGACTCTAATGTCAAAGGGGTCTCTGATGTACAGTGGACTTTAATGTAAAGTTGGGAAACTGATGTGGGGAGTCTAATGTAAAAGGGGACTGTGATGTGAAGGGGGAGTTCACATTTAAAAAGGGTCACGTAATGTGAATGAGAGAACTCTGGTGAAAAGAAGCACTCCTGATGTTAAGGGGGGGGGGGGCTCCTGATGTGAAGGTACTTGTTCTAAATAGTAAGAGCCTTGGCAAAATTAGCACTGGTATCTAGAATTCATCAGTGGTCTTGCAGAATTGCTACAGAAGGGGAAGGAAGGGGTCCAAATTCTGCATTGGGGCCTACAAGTCTTTAGTTTTTCCACTGATTGGACTCCAAATACATTTTATTCTTTGGACCCTGTGAGTTGGAAGTCACAGCTGTTCCATGCATTTACTAACCTTCAATGGGATAATCTCACTGTAAAATTAAATACAAAATTTGCAGTTTGTTGTAGTTTATTTGGATCAGATTATCTGTAAAATCAGAGCTAATCTCCAAGGCACTAATTTTAAAATGTTTGTTCATCTCTATAGATGTCACATAAACACCACATTTTTCAACCGACCTCCTCTTTTTGTAGATGAGTCTTGACTTTGGAGGTCATAATTAGATGTACTATTTGTCACTGTTGTGACTGTGCTGTTCACATCGACATGCGTTGAGGAACTTGTGACAGAACCTTTAACCACCGAGATTTGTGAAATTCCTAAAAGGAAACCTGGAAAGGAAACAGAGAGGAGTGAACTCAGATATTTTTGATGATTGTACATACAATACCATTTTTTACATTTTGCTAACTGTATGCAGGAATGTTATAGTACATCATTGACTTGAAAAACCCTTCCAATCTAAGATCGTTTTATTTAACACTCTGATTTAACTGAATTGAACGATGGAAGATGTGTCCAACAGAGTAGGCCAGGAGCAAAGGACTAGTCACCAGTATTGCCTGTGGTCAATTTGTTGCAATTTTTTTCCCTTTGTACATAGAAATCTCATTCTTGTGAGATAAAGATTTACACTACAGATATACAGCTCCTAGGCCATAGCCCTAGCATACCAGGAAGTACACTTCTATTTTATAGCAGGAACTAGATAAAGGGTCCATTTTTCTAGGTATTATTTAGGCCCTATAACTTTTCTAGATGCCCTCTTTAACAGAGAATTTTGTGTGTGTTTGTTCTGCTCACTACACTCAGCGTGATCATTATCCAATTATTTTCATTAATGTACAAATAAACAAAACATAACATTATTTAATCATATAAATAAATATGGTCTGTTCTTTAATGATATTCTGTACCTGTTTCTCAAACAGTGTTCAGTGGATGCGTAGGGTTCCCCAGAGATTTCTAGGTGTTGCCTCTCAGATCTATTACCACTGACACCAGTGATCTTTTTTGGCTATCTATAAAGGTGAAATTCTTCTCACTGGCCAGCAACATAAGAGCCATTCCTCCCACTGACCTCTACTCTAATGTCTGTGAGCTGTGGATTTAGTAAATAAAGTAGGGTTCTTCAGGACCTGAAAGCTATTTTAAGGGTTCTCCCTTGGCAAAAAGGCGGAGAAAGACTGCTGTGGTCTATATTTAGACTGTATTTAAGTGTTATATATTTTTAGTGTAAAAACATCAATAGCATATTATTAAACCATACTGAATTTGATTATTGAAATCAAATTTATTAAATTTATCAAAAATTATTAGAAATTGTCCTTAGGCCCTGGTAGAAAAACAATAGAATAGGAGCTTCTCCTGAAGGACAGGGACGCAACAGTGGACAAATATAAAGTGTTGTATAATATATTGATGCTATATAAATTTATTACAGTAATATAAACAAATTACTGTAGTTTTCTTGAAAAGATGTACATGTTTATAGTTAATAATGCAATGCTGTGTTCACTTTGATTATCCAATTATGTGCACATAAAACTCCCCTTGTTCTATTACTCACTTGACTGCACATTCAAATTAAACAAAACTATACTATAGATTAGGCTATATGAACGTACACTTCCCAAAGTGAACATTTATCTTGCTAACCTAACAAGCGATCCTTTAGTAAGTCAGTCTCAAACCCAACTAAGAATGTAAAAGCTGGACTGTTGACAGCACATTTTATCTGGATGCCTCAGTAATGTACACACCCTGGGCTTCTTTTACTGATAACACATTCAAGCTATGTAGTCAAGAATTTACATATAATCTAATATAAAATTTCATTAAAACATTGCTTATCACACAATCCAGGATGACTCCCCTCCTCAACATTTAAAAAAAATATATAATATAACCTCTAATATTACATCCTAGGCTTTAAAACAGACTACCCTTAGGAAATGCCACCACGTGATTCTGAGCCTTCGTGTTTGAATATACAGGATAACCTAATTTATTTTTTTAATATATTTTGGTACATTTTTTGATAGCTGAAGAAACAAAAGCTTGATTATACATCTTCTGTATTAAAGGCAGTTCCATAGCATGGCTCCCAACTGTCCCTTTTTTGCCAGGACGATACCAATATCTAGCAGTCAACACGGTGTATAAATGCCTGGCTGCATAGGTCCTGGTTTACACCCAGGTGCAAGTCTGCCAGCCACCCCTGGATGGTGTCAATACCTCATTCTTATATGTTTGTATGATCCAGCAGGTCAGGTCATTATTGCAGAAAGGGACAGATGATGTCCCCTCTGCAGTAATGTGCCTAACCTGCCTGATCACTCAGGCATAGCTGAGCTGGGCATGTGCAGCAACAGCTTTGATTGCCAGGGAAATCAAGCATTCCCGGCTTCTCTTGCATGTGCCAGGATGATTGAACAAACATCTAATGAAGTTGTGCCATCCTGACATACCCAATAAAGATGGCTGGAAGAGGAAGAAAATTAGGAAGATGGACTGGTCAGGTTGGTTCCACTTTAAGTCAATGCAATAAGAGTGCTAATCTCAGAGCTCCTCATTCTTCTTCACCTGACCGGATCATTGTGGGCACATATATATAGCCCAGCAAAGGATCCTGCAAGGGTAAGTATGAGTTTCAAAAGATTTGTTTTATTTTTTTATCAAAATTTTACACCTAAATTTTTTATGCATTGGTTTTAGTCAGTGGTGTACAGTTTTATTTGGTTTGGCTTTTTGGTGTGCAACAAGAAACCATATTCTATTGGTAGAAGCCACTTGTCAAGAAGGAAAAAGCAAGTATACATTCCTACATACTAAAAAACAGATGCAATACATACAGCAGTGTAATACAAAGACAAACCCTAATGGTAACATCTCTGCCTGACTTTAGAAGATAAAGATAAGGTTTTGCCCTGGCATTTATATTTCGGACTTCAGTTGAAAAATAGAGGGAAGTAGACACATCTGTATGAAGATCGTAAGACTAACCTACAGCTTCTATGCATTTAAGAACAATTTAGAATGTTAAATAAGTAATAACATATACTATGGAATTATTTGTTTAGGCCTTGGTCCTAAAGAATCTCATAGCTTGTTTGCAAAAGTACAAACCATGAATATTAAAAGACTGAGTAACATAACTTGTTAGGGTATGCTTGCTTGCATGCTAGGGTCATCAAAAATGTATAGGACTGTAAGTTGATATACCAAATGAGTTGTACATTTTCATTCAATACATTGTGTGACTGTTTACTTCAATTATCCAATCATGTGCATTACCATATCTCAAAAACAACAAATAAGAACAGTAATCAGTGATGATGAAAATATATGTCTCCTTCCAGAAATAAAATATTGTATTTCAAATTTTGTGCTGGCAACTGGCAGCATGCATAATTCTGATAAAATAACCAAAATTTTATTGCTTACCTGAAAATAAAAGTAGAATATACGTTGTCTGACACATCCTGTAATGAAGAATCATTTTTGTATGTTCAAAAAAACAAAAAGAATAAAGCCACTTCCTTTACCAACCGATGCGAGTAGAATACTGAGTGTTATTCAAACCTAAACCTCATTTTTGACATACGTAGTGTAGACAGCTGCTAGCCAATTGTAAGGAGTTATGTGAGCAACCACAACTGGGCGTGCAGAGCAGAAGCTAGAGTCACAGGAAAGATGCAGATGATATAAATATATATGAAATATACTTTCAAACATGACTTCAGCTCACCATTTATAATTTCTATATTATAGTTTGTGAACATTAGACAAAACATATATAATAGAAAATAGTAGACATAAACAGTGTGGGTTTATCTGAAATATTAGAACTACTGAAATGTAAAGAAAGTATATGCTGAAATCTTGGCTAGGAAATATCTAAAAGCTAGGGATATGTATTCCTAAACTTGGTGTACTTTGTGTATCTCATGTAGATCTGTGTAATAATCTAGCATGAAATACCTTCTGCACTTTCTCTCTTACAATACAAGTTTTCTGTAATAAAGATCAGCAAGCCCTGCTCATTCTATTGGAGCAGGGTGACAGGTCTTATATGACCCCTCACCACTCCCAGGTAGTTTTTTAAATGTAGCCTGTAGGGGGTAGATCTACTGGGTTTTACCCCCACCTCTACTACCTAAAAAGGCAACGTGCAGCCCCGTGAAGATACTATGGCTACCTTTAGACAATATTTGCATTTGTAAAGGCATTTGGTGCACACTTAGTGGATGTATAGCTTGTGTGGCTTTAGAGGAATATGTTTAAATAACATTTTTGGCCTGACGTTCATTTTTATTCTTTACTTGGCTGGATCCAAATATTGGAGAACCTCTAAAACATTATATTTTATAACTAGGGCCTTTGTCATAAAAACTTCAGCTTTCCAAGAGGTGTCAATAAGACAAATAGGGCCCAAATGGAAATAGCTCTGTAAGTGAGTGAGATACAGATATATGAGTATGATTTTTATGAGAGAATATATTCAGCCACATTAATTAGGATGATGGAACTAGGCTTTGTATCTAAACTACAGTTGAGTTAGTCAATTATAATACTCTCCACTTTTATTTAGCAAAATTATGAACAAAGATTTGCGGTATCTACAAAACTCCATCCTCTAAGTGGGTTAGGCAGTAAATTGATCTAAAAACAACTTGTAACGTTATTAAGGTTTTTAGTTGGAGATGCTGTCAAATGATCCTATTCTTTATCCAACATTCTTTATCTTGTACTTGTATGTAAAAAGGGTGAAAAATTAAGATGATAAGTGGAGTGTGGTGGGGAATGTGGCTTTATTAAATCGTCATTGCAGCATACAAAATAGCTTTAGTACATGGGGAAGGGCTGCTGTTGCTAGTAATTTGTTTGGCTGTTTGTAATACAGTCAATGGATATTGAAGTCTTCCTTTTTTAACAATACCAGATAGTGTTAGTTAACAATGATTGATGATGAAAAAAATCACAGCCTATACAAGCCTCATTTATTTTGATAGATGCCAGCCTCTACACATTTGGCAGCTCCCCTCTTGTAGCATTTAGGAGACATTCCTAGTAAACTCTCCCCGATAATAAAGATGACTATGTGCATTTTGCATGGGATACCATTTTGACTTCACATGTAAATTGCAGTGAATAGCTTAAGGGTCCTTTCAAACGTGAACAACAATAACACACCCTCAGCTTTCCTGCAGGCGTGCACAGTACAGCACGGCCCAGGGGTCCTGCTGTAAGAGGCGTGCCCGCTTCTATGCACACCACTTGTACCCCTTGGGGGCGAGGCAGGACATGTAAATCGGCCGCAAGGGATTTAGAATTCAGTATGTTCCTCCAATCCAATAGCCCCATGTGGCGCAAGGTGATTGGGCAATCTGCCCATTTAATAAGACTCTGTCATTAGCACCCTTGCCGTTTTAGCCTCTGTGTTACAGTGTGCTTGGGTGTGTTGTTATGTTGGATTACCATTTTGACCTCTGTTGCCTTTCCCTGTGTCTTGTCATCAGCTCGGAATTATTACCAACAGCGACCCGGTCTGATTATTGATTTTGCATGAACTCTGCCTGTCCTGACTTCAGATTGTCCCTGACTATGCCTTCTGCCTCATCCCCTTGTACCTCGCTGATCAGATTGATCTTTTGTGTTTGACCTCGGCCTGTACCTGGATTATGGAATAACGTTTGTTGAAAGACTATACCGGAGTTGTTTGTGGTTTGTGTGCCCGGGCACATTACAGTATAATGGGCCACCACACCACCCATCCCTAATAGAGGAGATCCAGGGGGGCCTACAGAAGCTTGCGTTAGAGGCTCCCACTGGTCACGCCACGAAAATTTGAGTGCCTAGAGATAGTAGGGGAGTTACGTGCGCTCTCAGGGGAAGGTCCAGGCCTGATTACATCCAGTTCTGTGGTGCCAGTGGAACCCCCAATCCCATTACCTGACAAGTTTACAGGGAACAGATAGTACTTCCCCATCTCCTGTCTCTTATATTTCCAACTCCGCCAAATTGCCTCAGGGACTACTCGCCATCACATCAGAGTAGTCATCCCCCTCCTAACGTGTAAGCCCCAGAGGTAGGCATTCAACTTGCCACCGGAAGACTCTGCTTTCAGCCTAGTTAATGAATTCATTTTGTCAATGAATTAGGAGTACCTAACACAGGGGAGACACCCCGTGAAAGAGTATGCAGCGGAGTTCCGGCGCTGGGCCACTGTTTTCGTCAGGGCCTCAGCGATCAAGTTAAGAACCTGCTGTTGGGTCTCCTCTCTTCCACCACCCTGGATCTTGCGGTACAGCAGTCCATCTGCATTGATCGGCGGATCAGGGAACGCCACCTGGAAAAGGTCACCCGTGGAACCGGGGCTCGTTCACTTCCTCAGTTAAAGCCTTTTTCTGTGATCACCCTGACCAGTTCTCCACCACGTGCAAAAGTTTCATCTTCTTTCCCTGATCCTGAGGAACCCATGGAGATTGGTTTGTCCAAACTCGCCCCCTCAGAGTGCAATCGGCACCTGCAAGGTGGACTCTGCCTCTATTGTGGTGATCCTGGTAATAGGGCAAGGACCAGACCTCGCAAAGAAGCTCGAAGATTACAGGTTATCAGGGGTGCAGAAGGGGAGCACCTCAGACCCCCTAGCCCAGCCTCAACGTCGTCTTCTGGTTCCAGCTACAGTGTCTTGGGAAGGAAAGAAACGCCAGGTCCTGGCCTTCATTGATTCTGGAGCAGATGGTAATCTCCTAGACCAGGATATGGCCTCCCACATGGGGATACCTGTTACACCTCTCAGCCAGAATTGTCCTTGGCCACCATCGATGGCACCCCCTTGAACAAGTCAAGTGATTGGCCTGATTGTTATCAGGATTGTTAAAACCCCCTTGGTATTAGACCTCTCTTGGTTAATATTCCAATACCCTGTGATTACCTGGGAATCGTGCCAGATTGTCCAGTGGGGAATTAAATGTCAGGCTAACTGCCTCACACAAGCAATTCCAGTACGGTCCCTCGAGCTGGCAGAGAAGTTGCCTAAATCTTACGGGGAGTATTCTGATGTCTTTTGCTCTTGGGCAGCTGACAAACTTCCACCACAAACTTCCTATGACTGCCCCATTGAATTTCTCCAGGGTACAATGCCCCCCAGGGGTCATTTTTTTTAATCTGACTGGGCCAGAGATAAAGGCCCAGAAAGAGTACATTCAGGAGAACCTAGAGAAAAAGCTTCATCCGTCCATCCTCTTCCCCTGCAGGAGATGAGTTCTTCTTTGTGGAGAAGAAGGATAACTGGCTGAGGCCCTGTATTGATTATAGGGGCCTGAACAAGATTATAGTGAAGAATCTTTACCCTCTGCCCAAAATGGAAGACCTTTTCTCCCAGGTCAATGGGGCTCGATTCTTAACTAAACTTGATTTGAAAGGGGCCTACAAACTCATCCGAATTTGGAAGGATTATGAATGGAAGACGGCCTTTATCACCAGGGATGGTCAATTTGAATACCTGGTAATGCTCTTTGGTTTGTGTAATGCCCGGCCATCTTCCAGGAGTTTGTAAATTATGTATTCTGGGAATTTCTGGGAAAGCTTGTGATAGTTTACCTTAATGACATTTTGGTTTTTTCCCCTGAACTCAGATGCGCCAGGTCCTCTAGAAACTCCGGAAGAACTGCCTCTATGCAAAACTAGAGAAATGCGCCTTTGAGGTATGTGAGGTTGGGGTAAATTATGTTGGATTTCAGGTTGGCCATGGATTCAACCAAGGTTTCAATAGGATTGGAGTGGCTGCATCTCACTGACCTCAAGGGTCTTCAGAGCTTCCTGGCTTCGCATATTTTTACAGAAAGTTCATCCAGAACTTCTCCTCCATTGTCCACCCTCTGACAAACTTTACCAGGAAAGGGGTGGACTCCTCAAGGTGGACTCCGAAGGCCTGCGAAGCCTTCCAGGCGCTGAAGAGGGCTTTCTGTTGTGCACCTATTTTGGTGCATCCAGTTCCCACTCTCCCATTTATCATAGAGGTGGATGCGTCGGAGATTGGCATGGGAGCAGTTCTCTCCCAGTACTCTGAGGAGAGATTGCACCCCTGTGGCTTCTTCTCTCAGAAGTTCTTTGCAGCTGAGCGTAATTACGACATGGGTAATAGAGAACTCTGGGGGTAAAATGGGCTTTCAAAGAATGGAGGCTGTGGCTGGAAGGGGCGGAGCATCCTGTGATGGTTTATACTGACCACAGGAACATATCGAAGAGTATATCCAAGGGGCCAAACATCTTAACTCCCGTCACGCCAGTTGGGCCCTGTTCTTTACAAGATTCAATTTTCAGATTACTTACAAGCCAGGTTCAAAAAACGTTAAGGCTGATGCCTTGTCCTGTTGTTTGCCAGAGGCTGCTTCCCTTCCAGATCTGTGCTCCAGCCCTATTTTGCCTTCACAATACGTGGTATCTGCCCTATAGTACCCCCCCCCCCCC
>NC_092860.1:103745602-103774729 GCF_032062135.1 Pyxicephalus adspersus | reverse complement strand
CCTTTCAGATGGGTTGGAAAGGGTATGGACCAGAGGAGAAGTGCTGGGTGCCAGCCTACCCCAAACATGCAGAGAAACCCTGACATGAGGGTCCTGAGGCCCCTCCATAATGGGGGTAGTGTAAGGTATTTACCCTGCCAGCGATCCGGCGTCGTCCTCGCCCCCGGCGACCCCAGGGATCGCGGGAAGCGTGGAGGAGGTCGCTGCAGCAGGCAGCGAGCCCACTCTGCTTGCAGCGTTTCTTCTCTCACTGGAGGACAGATCCGTCCCGGCTGAACTTCTGTTCAACCGAACTGCATCCCCAGCATCCCTGCAGCCGGGCACAGTGATGCACGAACCCTCAGCATTCCTACAAGCGTGCACAGTACAGCACGTCCCAGTGGTCCTGCTGTAAGAGGGTACGTAGGCAGGACATATATAGTTTGAATTTCCTGTGGCCACAAGGGATTTATTATTCAGTATGTTCCTCCAATCCAATAGTACCAGGTGGAGCAAGGTGATTGAGCAATCTGCCCATTTAATGAGACTCTGTCATTAGCAGCCTTGCCCGTTATAACCTCTGTGTTACAGTGTGCTTGGGTGTGTTGTTATGTTGGATTACCATTTTGACCTCTGTTGTCTTCCCCTGTGTTTTGTCATCAGCTCAGACTTATTAGCAGCAGCAAACCGTTCTGATTATTGACTTTGCCTGCCTTGAGTTTGGATTGTCCCTGACTACGCCTTCTGCCTCATCCTTTTGTACCTCGCTGATCGGATTGATCTTTTGTGTTTGACCTCGGCCTGTACCTGGATTACAGAATAAAGTTTGTTGAAAATGTATCCTGGAATTGGTTGTGGTTTGTGTGCCCAGGTGCAATACAGTACGCTTTTAAGTGATTTGATGTGCATTGCAGCATGCTGTGTTAGAAAGCAATAGTAAGCACAATTAAAAGGAATAGGCTCATTCGTGCTGACTTTGCTCATTTTTGGAGAATGGGCTTTGGATGATTACATTGTTGCAAATTTTGGATTGATCTGTTCATCATAACAAGGACAACATGATATATATCTCCCTCAAGCAACTGATATCTATCCCCTGAAGAAGCAGACATACTGTTATCTCCAAAACGCTTTGAAAACATCTTGAGATGCTTCATAAAAGACAAATATCACTGTTAATATAGGGTGTTAGAATCAACCCCTTGTTCATCAAAGTTGAATGAAAATATTGTTACTACTATACACAGGGATATTTATTTTAATCTTACTGATTGTATAAATTGTATGTGTATGTATTTAGGTATTTGTTCTTTGAATAAAGTTTATGTTAAATGTTTCAATTGTTATTATAATTGATATTGCTGTTCGAATCTGTTTTTTTTTTTGTCGCCCTTTCATGGGTGACTATTTTTTCTTTTGCAATATTTACTCTTCTTGCTATTTGGCATTTTCTAACTGAACTTTGCTGGCGAATATTTCCTAGACAAGAAAATCCAGAGCTCAAAATGTATGTAAACAAAAAAAAAATCCCTTGGTCAAAGAAAAACTGCTTTGTAATCTACAAATGTCTTCTTGTTTGTTGATATTTCTTTTAAAGAACCCCATATACCTGATGATCCTGGAAGTTTCCCTGCCTTCTGCTAGCCACTGGTTTAAAACCGTGGTAGTTTTGTCAGACATGTGCAGTGGATCTTAGGGATCAATTAGCAGGACAGCGTACAACAGCATACCAAACCTGCAACCCCATGCTCATAATCCAGCCTCCCCACTACAGCAGGTTGACTCCAAAGTCATTTATTTAAAATAATGTCTCCTTTCTGCATTTGATATTAGAAAAAAGCTGCCACCCCATTCCTCAAAGTTTGAGGGTATCCGTCCCTATAAATGCAATAAAACAACATCTTTGAATGAATTAGGCAACTTTTTGTGGAAGGGTACACTCTAATTTCCTAGGAGCTTCTTAGTACCAAAATGCATAAAGAGTCCTCATAAAATGGCTGGTTTAGATAAAGTGTGCTATAGCAGAGGTCATCCAATCTTAACAGAGACATGATCCTTATACATACTCAAATTTGGGAGAAAAAATACCTATCAGTGCCTATTGCTAAAATAGAATTCCAGTGGATGTTTTTAGAATGTAATTTGCGTTTTATAAATAGATTTTTCAAGAATCACTTATGAAAGAAGATACAGCAGCAAACATACAATTCATTGTAACTTTCATAGATTACAAGACCTATACTATCCTTTTATACTCATTCACCCTATCTATAACAGAAAAATTGTCAGCCTGCGACTGTGTGCTTGGATTTCATATAACCACCTATATCACTGTCATAAGCTAGACATCAAAACTGTTTTGTGGTCCCTTTATCGGAGTATTGGAATGTGTCTGATAACCTTTCTAACTCTTTTATCTTTTATACTATCTAAGTATCACTATTATATGGCCCCACATGTATAGTGGGGCCATATAATATATAAGATATAATATATAAGATAACTTACTACTAGATTGTAAGCTCTTCGGGGCAGGGTCCTCTCCTCCTGTATCACTGTCTGTATTAGTCTGTCATTTGCAATCCCTATTTAATGTACAGCGCTGCGTAATATGTTGGCGCTATATAAATCCTGTTTAATAATAATAATAATAATAATAATCAAGTTGCAAACATTCTAAAGATTCATCAATCAGCACACACATGTACATATATACACCTCAAATATTTAAACATCTAATACTGTGGTGATTTGCCAATTCTCTGAAATCTCAGCCATTTCCTGTTCTCTTATAGCACATCCTGCCATGCATCATGCCACCTATTTTTTACTGTGACTCATATTGGAAAAAGTACAGTTTTTATTTCATTACTTTTTTGTTATATTTTTTAAACCTTGCATTACCATGGTATCATTTCTACCATGAAATAATAATGCTGAGGATCATATTGTAACTTTTACTTTTAAACAACAAAATGTTTGAATATGTTTAAAGATAGGGGTGAGGTTTAAAGTCTTTTTCAATACAAAGAAACTTTTGCAGTGTTCAAATACTTAAATTTTAGGGCAATGTAATAGGCAACTTTACTCACCTTATTCCCTCTGTTCTACTGGCTTCTTCTCTGTGGGACTGGTCCCCCGTAGTCTTTTCTATCACTAATGTCATCCCCTACATTACAGGATCCATTGTCCTGTAGTGTAAGTGAACTTAGTTGGCGCAATGAAAACAAAAAGATTGTTTTAAATGGTAAGCTCAACTAAATGTGTGGACAAAAAGTCCAGACCATTTGACCCAATACTATGGATGATGCAAACCACAAAACTCAAAGGCCCTCTCAATCAAATTAATAACTGAGGATGTTGTATCTCTGAACTGTCTGAGGATAAGATCAAAGTCAACTGTGTGTTTGTTGCACTGACAACAGCTCAAAAAGTTTAATACCAAGCCTGCTGACTGCACTGGTGTTGGTAAATTATCCCCACAGGAATTTTAAACAGAAGCTATATGTGGAATCTGTCTTGTCTGGGGAACATTTGTTTTCATTCTTTTGGTAGCCAACATAATAAATTCACATTTTTAAAATTTGCATTAATTACAGTTTTGTCTGTCCAATTATCTATTGCCTTTTATTCTAAAAAATAGTTTTATCTAAAGCTCTAAAAAGATAGTAAAATGGAAATATTAAAATTTGAAATAAAATACTCACTTGTAATTGAAGAATAACGCCAGCCATCTTCTTTAGCTTTGCAGAGAGTATTGATGAGTTTAAAGTTCAGGTTAGGTTTTAATGAAACCAAAAGATCAGCTTTACATCCTGAACTGTCACTTCAAGTAGCCCAAAGTAGAGTCAACTGACTTTTTACTGAATTATATTGCTGAAAGTGATTATATGTTCTGACAGTCTCTTGTTTAAAGAGTCTAAATCACAGGTAAGGCAAGCACAGGATATATGAGGAGAGATATGAGTGATCAGACAACAGTGGCTGCTTACAGCACATGTAAGCGGCTATGCTAAACATAGCACATGTATAGTGAGAACACCTTTACCAACTTGATTTTTTTTTACTGTAAATGGTGTTATGCCTGTGTGGGATTGGTAATTATGAGAAGCAATATAACTAGTGGAGAACTGGGAACCTTTGACCAGGGGGCAATTGCAACCAAGTGGCCCTTTACAAAGGACATATTTCTCTAGGATATGGAATGTATGCCTGACAAAATGGGGATCCATAGTGCTTTAGTAATTGGTAGGCATGGTGAAAGGTAGGGCATAGTGTGATGTCTACCTGCCTCCCAGTCCACCTCTGAATATGATACTGTCAACAAAGACATACTAAAAACGTTGTTTAAAGCAGACCTAAACTAAAATGTTTACCTTACATAAAAGAGTAGACATTCATCATGCATCCCAGGAGGCTTCTGACTGCTCAGAAGAAATGGGGCATGCCATGAAGGGGCTTTCTTCAATTGGGAAAACAAATGCTGATCTCATGCATGCTCAGTGAGATCATCACTCTTTTTTTCCCCATCTACAGCAACATACGTCACCCGACCCTGCACAGTGTGAGATCTAGTGGATGAAAGGAGGATTCCAGGACGACATGGGACCCGATCCAGGAAACCTCCGGGGGGATCAATGGATCTGCGAAAGTCAAGGTGAGTTTTTTTTTGTTTACTTCCGCTTTCATTTCCAACACCAATTCATTAATTATCCCCCTGGAGAAAAAACTTTAACTGTAATGTTCAGTTTTTTTAATTTATTTAATGTATTATTTTGACATGATTTTGTGTTTCAAACTTTAATATACTCATACTATTATATTATACTGTAAAATAAATTTCCATGAAAACCAATGTACCAGACAGAAATGAACCACCCAGGAGGTTAATACAGAAGAGTTTAAAAGACTGTATATAAACATATTCCTGAACACAGCACCGTGCACTGCGATGTAGTGAAATATTGAAGAATCCCCCAGCATCATAAGAAAAGCAAAGTAGAAGAGGGTTCAGTGCATCATGTTATCAGCTAAAAGACATCAGAAAGATGATAGAGCTGAGTTCAGAATTCAAACTGAAATATTCTAGATTTGGCACTTAAAAGTAATTTTTGATTTTGCAATAATTGAAGCTAGTACTAATGTATGATTTCTGTTTACTGTGCTTAGTGTATCCATCTAAATTATTTATGAGTATATATGCTTTCTTTATACTGTCATACCTAAAAAAAATTTTTTTCCACCTATTTTTGGTTGTGGCAGAGAGCTACGGTTTGTATTCATAAATGCATTTTTACGTTTTCCTATAACCTACTATTTCCTTTAAAAAACCCTATAGTGGTTTCCTGCTATTCTTGAAAGAAAGACCACTCATCACAAAACCTCATAAGCACCTGCTTTTTTGTCATTATATGTGTACTCTATAGAAAACATTTTTTTTCCTACTGTTGTTATTTTGTGGTTTTCCCCTAATCTGTTTGTTGTAATCTTTTTGAAATTTAACACTGAATGAAAATCATTACAATCATTATTGACAAATACCAAGCATAAAAAGGCAAAATTCAGTTGCCTGGACTTCTCTACAACCTGGTTGTTTTTATGTGTTAATGTTTTTTTTTTTTTATTGCAAAATGAATGAATTCAGAAAATGTAAGCTTGTATTTGAACGTGAAACTCTGAGCATGTTACTCATAAAAGTATATTTGACTAATAGCCTAGTAACTGTATACAAATATGCTGCAGTTCTTGTACTAACAAAATGTGCCCTAGTCAGTGCTTACATTTTTTAAAAGGACTTTACTAAAAGAGAGAAATTATTTAGAAATAAACAGGTATGTAATACAATGTATGTGGAACAATGCAACATATGTACAGTGGTCAGGAATATTAAACATACAACATAGTGTACAAAGCACAGGGGTCAGAAGAATATTTTAGATAGCACAGTGCACAGACTGCAGTAGTCATTATGCACACCACAATGTACATAATGTACAGAATACATCGGTCAGGTTTATGCAGTAGTGGTGTTGCAATTGGTGGTGATGGGAGGGAAGAATGGTCCTTTACATTAGTTAGTTTTTGGAAGACTGACCAAGCATTAGTGGTATGTGGGGGAAGAACATACCCTAATACTGGTGATCAGTGAAAGTAATAATTCTGCAGCATTGGTGGTAAGTGAAAGAAATTTCCCCTTTCATTGGTTAGTTAGTATATAAATTAGACATAAAATGGACCTATCATCACATTTTTACTTTATATAAAAGGATGGATAACCCATTTATATAAGGAAAAATGTATTAAAAAAAATTAACTATTGTTCAGACATTTAAAGGGAGACCCCTCCGCTTATGACTTTACTGACGCAGCAGTAAAGATTGAATGTAAACTCCAAAGCCTCTCTGGTGTGGTCTGCTCTTTCTGCACATGCCTGATCTCCAGTTTGCGTAGATGGGGCTTTCCCTTGACGTAAAAAGGGCTGACTGATCTCATGCTTCCTTAGTAAGATTAACATGAGATTAAGAGAGAGTGAGATTGGGATGTTAAGAAGAGATTGGAGAATTACATCTCCTTATATTATCATATATTTAAACTTAGCCAGAATATTCCTAAAGCCTTTTCAGATCTATATGGATCTAGGTCTACATCTGCAATGATACATGCTGAGAGGTTTACCAAATCTTTTATTGATTCTGATGCACATATAGGGTGCCTGTTGACATATGCTACCCATTCCTTTTTATCTTCCCCTGACATGAACTATGTATTTTTGATAGGAATATTAGCTCATGGCAACACATAAACAATTTTAGGAGAGAACCAGAGAGAGGTATATCAAATGTGCTTGTGTTATGTGAAACCCACAATAACCACTCAGCTAACGTGCTAGCTTTCGGTAATTTACACAATATACTTTTCTGAAATAGAAAGTTCAATCTACTCATAACATTCACAGTAACTAAGCCCCTAGTGACATTTACTTTCCAACACTGCTCTAAAGTAGAATGCAATGAAGTCACATCTTACTTCAATAGATAGACATTGATTACACTCATCTTATATAGACAGCAATTCCAGGTAACAAATGAAAGCAATCAGTCAATTGCCGATTATGTCCAGTAAACAGCAGCAAAAAGCTGTTTTTTCTTTCAATAGCCTATTTAATTTTATATAATATTCTGCTTTATAATATTCAATCTTTACAGAGGACCACTTTGATAAAATAGTTTCAAAAAGGGAATGAAGGATCTACTTATAAGACATCTCCATCTAAACCTAACTGAATGAATGTCCTTCTGCTAGTTCCTTCTGATTTTCCTTTCTGCTAAAAGTAAAGAGAATGTGCCAGGCAAGAGGTCACTCTGCCTCTAAATTCTAGATCGGTGGAACAAGTGTTTCTGTACTTGTTTAAAACCTGGGACAGTTGGAGTTTCTAGGTGATGACTTCAGTAGACTTTACCTAATGTATGTTAAAATGGTCACGTGCAGCCTCCATTGGAATTCTATGTTACATGGTGACAACATAGGAGCACAAACAGGAGACAAGGACAGGGCATTGCCACCTGATAACAGGACATTGGCAAGGAAATTTATTGTATTATTTAAAAAAAAAGCTGCAGATTCAATACTACTGAAAATACTTTTGAACAAATACTTCATGCCTTAGTATAAAGTAAACTGCAAATTCTGCACACTCAATGAATATACTTTTTAGGTGCAGTTCTTTTAAAAGAGAATTCATGAAGCTGGAGACAGCTACTGCTAGTGAGGCTTCTGGTAGATGTGTGTGTGTTGATATATATTTAGGCATGTATGTATTTACTACATTTATTCACTGTATCAGTAAAGGCCTAACATGCATATTTGCCAGTGGCCCCCCAAAAATTACTATTATTTATTAATATTAAACAGTAATTTTATAGTGCCAACATATTACGCAGCGCAGTACATTAAATAGGTAGTGCAAATGACAGACACAGACAGTGACACAACTTAAACCATGTTGCATCAACAATTCATAAAATATTTTCAGTTTCCCAGTGACGGCTCAAAGCTACATTGTCTGAACTGTTTACCCACTCACATGCTGGAGGAATATAAGTCATGAGGAGTTGCAGATGGAATGATGTTACAGTCAGAGCGATGTCATAGAATCATAGTTGTACTGTGCAGATTGTACAGATCTTCTCTTCTAATGTTCAAGTTCAAGTTAGATTGGATAAATTTACAGGTTCAAAAAAAACAGTTCAAGAAAAGCACATACCTGAAAAGAATAAAGACAGCACTTACCCTTTCTACTGACTGTGCCTCTGAACTTCACTCTGTTACTGAGAAATGGTTCTTCAAAATTCTGCCAGGAACACCTTTTTTCTTACTCTTTTTAAGCCGCAATGATTTTCAAGCTGTGGGCTGTCACTTGAAGCAACCAAAAACTCTCCTCTTGGTATCCTATGTGCAACATTTTCTCAAGTACTCTTTGATACAGGGTTTGAAATAATAAATCTTTGGTTTGACGGTTTTGGGACAAGGTTGAAAAGGGAAACACACGCACACACATATACATATATAAATAAATATATACATATATATATATAGTGTTCCCCATCCTATTCGGCATGCTCCTACTTTCTGCACTCAAAACCCATTTTTTCAATTTGCCTAACCAACTTTTTCTGTCTTTTGAAACCATCACTACTTCCCACCACTACATATCTCCCATCCTATTGTATGTTAATTCCCCCACCTACTAAATTTGTAAGCTCTTCGGGGCAGGGTCCTCTCCTCCTGTATCACTGTCTGTATTTGTTTGTCATTTGCAAACCCTATTTAATGTACAGCGCTGAATAATATGTTGGTGCTATATAAATCCTGTTTATTACTAATAATAATAATCTAATTTTGGTATATTTTTATCATCTGCTCAGCATCAATTGTGCAAATTTGTTACAGGTTTACTTCAAGGGCCCCTTCACACGTGAACTTATTTTAGTATTGTGTCTGCAACATTATTGTACACTGTAGACAGAGTTATCATGGCCTATTCACTTCTCCTTTATTAGCATGTTGTGCTTTAATGATCCTTACCAGAATGCAGGGGTGTGGAGAAACCCAAAAAGTTAGTATTAATTATCTTGGACTTGATCCTCTAACTAACCTATCTGTTATTTTATAACCAACATCACAGATCAGCAAACATATTTGAGAAAGAATGGGAATGTATCCCTGATATTCAGATACTTATGTAGGAACTTTTTTTTTAGCACTTTAGGCCCCAGGTGACCTTCTATGGGCTTCCAAATGTCCCCACCATGTTGGATACCTGTGTGAGTGTTCTAATCCTTCTGTTTACTATAAAAAAGTGAGGAATTTAAAGCAATGTGCATGCTTTACTATCAGTTGCAAGGAACAGGGCAGGTCCCATCATTTAGACTGTTTGAGAATGGTTGGATATACAAGCCTTTTGCTACTAGGGAGATATCTGCTCCATAATCATTTGTATTTGATTGTGAAAAGAAAGAACAATGCACATATTTTTGTTTTAGCAGGTCTAAATTGATGAAATATAAACATTGTTTGTTTGTTGATTTCTCAAATTTGATCCTGTTTTCATGTGAATATGGTTCTTTGCACAACTTTAAAGCGGAATTTAACCGCAAGAAAAAAAGCTGTTTTCAGGCCCTGTACACTGTTTGCACAGAATATTTGCACATTATGGATGAATTAAATCATGTATCATAAAAAGTCTTCCCAGACTGGACTTACATCTTAAGGTTTGGTATGCTCAAAAGAAAATATTTTGGAAGTTTTTTTATTTGGCAGACATTTCTAGAAAATCAAGCACCCTACAGTTTTAACATAAATTTTGTGGTAAGTTTACTTAAAGCGTACCTAAAATACCTAATTCTCGACCACCTAGGCCAGGGGTCAGCAACCTTTACTATCAAAAGAGCCATTATGCCACCTCTTCCACTAAAGAAAAATAGTCTGGCGCCGCAAAACATAACACAGTTTATAAACTTTTAAAAGTTTTAATATTTTTTTAATTTTACCTGTTACAACAAGTGTGCATGTGTAGGCCTACTTTGAAATAAATTAAACACTCTTAAACAGAAAAATTTGCTAATCTCACGCATGTGCAGT
Source organism: Pyxicephalus adspersus (assembly GCF_032062135.1). Taxonomy (NCBI): domain Eukaryota; kingdom Metazoa; phylum Chordata; class Amphibia; order Anura; family Pyxicephalidae; genus Pyxicephalus; species Pyxicephalus adspersus. The sequence goes on along the minus strand of NC_092860.1, from coordinate 103,764,610 downwards.
GGGATCAACAAATTTTTTTTTCGTCCTATGTCACCCAATCTCGCGCCTAGGATAAAGAACCAGGAAAAAGAGTAGAAGATGGCGGCACCTGGAGAGCCAGCTCCGAGATGGATGTCGGGATGACAGGGGACCTGATGCAGCACACTCCCTGAGTGATCGGACTGCACTGCAGGATTGAAAGTAAGTGTATTTTTTTTTTTTTTTGCTGTTTTCAGTTTAGTTACTCTTTAGGTTCTCAGGTCTGCAGGGGATTCCACTCACTCCTTATTCCTACTTTCTTTTTACTATCAAGAATAAAGAGTGGGAACACCTAAGATGCCAAAGCATAGAGAACAGCCAAGAAAATTGTCAGAGATATCATATTGCTGGAGTACCTAAAATATAAAAAACGAATCAAAATCAGTCCACAGAACTCTGCTTATATTTTTCATTTTGCTATTCTTTAAGTAATATATATGGTTTTAATGAGTTTCTAGAACTACCAAACATTGATTTTATTTCTGTGCTCAGTTAGGTTTATCCTGCTTGCCAGTAAGCTGCGTAATATGAGATGTACAGCTATGTATATCACAATGAATGTATAGTGTCTACTTAGTTTTGGCTTTTAGCAGCAAGTGTGCTGAAAGCGGCAATGCAAAACATTCACTTTTACTTTTGATGACACGATAAAAAAAGTCTTGGCTAAATATCATATTACAGCAACTAATAAACTACTGTGAAATAGTTAATACCCTGTTCAGATGTTAATCATCCCTTTTAGAAAACACCTGTCCTAAATCACAACAACTGTTCTTTTATTTGCTGCTCTACTAGTATTTAATTACATGGCTGGAACCTGGTAATGTGTAAAATAGGTAGTAATGAGCTCTACTATTTATTGAATATTGGTGTAAATTAAATGCATTCACAGCTTTAATAGTTTTGACATATATAAATATTTTTCCATATTTCTTTCTCATCATCAGCGAATGCATTTGAGATAACAGCAACCAATACAATTTTTATAATTCAATCCAAGAACTGTTTGGAACCAATAATTAACCTTCCATTGTCCATATATGGTTACTCTGTATGCTATAACACCATCAATAATGAATTAATAGCCTGGATGTCAAAATTTTACATTAAAGTACTTCCTATGCCAAACTGATTTTTTAGCTATGTGTATTGTGGTCCTAAGACAAGTTTGTTTTTGTTTTTTTGCTGTCTGCTGCAAAGATATACACCCACTAGTACAAACAATGACAATTTTTGGTAATGTGTATGTATTTCATGTAATTGGCTTATTGAACACCCAACTTCTATTAAAGCTGAACTCCAGGCATAAAGGTTTATTTGGATGTATTCCATAATAGCCACAAAGGACTGTTGAATGTATATCCTCTCCTGCCTTGGAGAGCTTTAATAAATCAGCCCCAATGCACAAACTAGTTGCTGGGAAGGACCAGGGCATTGTAGAAACCATGTTTGATGCTAATAGTCTGGCAGTTGCCCTCTTGCAGACTTCTTTTATGCCTCACTCAGACCCTATAAAAGGCAGAGGCAAATTTCCAGCTGCCATTCCCGGGTGATCATTCATAAGCCTTGATACTGAGGTCTGATGAATGCCAGAGGAGTGTTGCTGGAAACAATCTTTTGTGATTGTTTTTAGTGACAGATGAATGAACAAGCACTATACACACTATGCTGTTCTGTTCAATGGAGAGTGGGGGGACGAGTGAGCTCTCCTCCATAGAAATCCACAGCTTTTTTTACTGAACATTCGTTCATCAATCTTTCATGGATTTGATGGCTTTTAACCGCTTTTTATCCTAAATTTAAACAGGAAAAATAAAGCTGGAATTTTTTAAAAAGATCTTCACAAAAGCAATTTGCTTCTGAAATTAGAAACCTAACTCATGTTTCTTGGAGGCCCTTCATAAGAAAAGGTAACTATTTTTATTAGGAAGACTCCCCCAGACTTCTTGTTTCAGACTTGTCAATGCTGCTTTCCAAATGTGATACCATAGAGTAACTAAATTGTACCAAATTGTAGCAATGTATTGTATACTTGTTGTGTGCCATGAAAGCAATGTGTTATCAGTGCCATGCCATACAAACTTCAAGCCACAGGGAAACTTTTAAGCTGCAAACCCAGAAAGCTACAGCTCTACTTTTGGCTACACTGACACATATCTAATATGAAGTCCATTCATGCTTCTAGATTGATATCTTCCTTACAATTTGTAAACCAATATTGATCCTTTGTGATTCTGTAGTTTTGCAAGCAGGATTAGAGGACCTCGTCTAGAGACATGTCAAAGCAACAATACCAATAATCACTTTTCTTAACTTGTCAATGTAAAGTGTATATAAAGGCATTTTTGTTAGTTTTGGCTAGGGTAAGGAAGGGTTACATAAGTCAAAGGTCATGGCTGTGCACCTGCCTGTCACTTTACAGGGGAGATTGTACATATAGGCAGTTGGATTTCAAGTAAGGCCATGCCAATTCAAACAATACAAATGGGCTGGCTTCTCTGTGACTTGGAATCCTTAATAATGTAGTTTAAAATAGAAGAAGCATGTCAAAGCTATTACATTTCTTGAGGCCTCATTCTGCCTTAATTTGTCACTGTTCTATTTGCTTTTTTTTGTACTCCATTTTGCTGTACTCCATTTTGCAAGACGTCAGAGCTGACAAACATTCTTCTTCTCAGGAAAATGTTGAAGCTTGCTGCTTGAGTTTTCTAATAAATGATCCACAAGCAAATATTACTTTTATTAAGGGCCCTGGGAGTGGGGTCTCACAACAACACATTACGTTTTTGATTTTATGGTAGAAGAGGGAACAAATCATATAATATCATTGCAGCATATAATTATAGCTTATAAATGTGTTCGCATATATACTTGCTTTATAAGCAGATAAATAGAATTTGCTAATGTGGTATGGATTTTTCTATCGGGGCAGAAAGGTAAGAACTGTGGACAAGAGCTGTGGAGGAATTTGAAGGTAAAGCACAGCAACCTGAATTTGATTCTAAGGTTGAGAATTACAAAGAGATGCAACAGAAGTAAAGGGGTGGGATGGATGGATAAGTCTGGTTGAAGCATTCATAACAGATTGTGGAGAAAAGAGTCTGTTTAGTGGAATACCAGGGAGCAGGATGTTACAGCAGTCCATAGTTTTGTAAATGATCAGAGTACTGATAACCAAAGTTTGGGATGGAATGTCCAACAAACATAAGTGTCATAGGCATCCATAAGCTTTTGGCTGAATTCTGAATGACACTATAATGATACTACTATAGCAGCACACACTGTCCATGTTTTTTACATGTATTTTAAGATTGCAACAGTAACTGGTCTGTTGCAATAATGATTTTAGAAATAGATAAAACTTGTTAAACTCAGTCAATTTTACAAGTAAATTTTTCAAATTGGAGCTCTGACAGGTTGGTCTGTGAAAAACGAACAGCTACATACACCATACACATTACTAATCTTCAGCTACTTTTTGCAAATGTTGTTTATTGATGACTGGTAATGCAGTTTCCTTGGTTCACACACATTCCCTGGCTAGCAATTAACAGTGCCTGGGGCAGAAGTAATGAATGTAATAGCTAATTTTCTAGTGAGGGAAGTCTGTGAAGACAGAGGAAATTGAAGGCTTCAACAGGCAGCTGTGGTGTCTGTACAGAGGCTCACTGCATTCCCAGGTGGAAACCAGACATTCTTTTCAATTAAAGTAAACACTTAGAGGTCTACAGGCGTATCGCTGTTCACAGAAATTCCCTATGTGAAAAATTAAGGACTAAAACTTCACAGAAACAACATCTGCTTTGGCTCACTTATATTAGAGTTTTGCTGAAAATTCAGATGTCTTTTAGTATGTTACATATTCTTCCAAGCAACAGACCTGTTTCCCAGAAATTGGATAGCTATTGTCATGGGTAGCAGGGTGCGTTTCTCTATGAGACCACCAAAACCAGCACTGTTGTAGCATGACCTGCATGTACTAACAATATGCACCCACAAAGGCATACATGTAAATGTTTGTCATTTTTTAGGAAATTGGTTTGTAATTCTTTCAAGTGTTGAAAGAAGTGAAAATTGTTATGTCTTTTCTTGCCACAAGTATTTCTGGCATGTGGCATCACTGATGTGTGTATTAAACATTTAGATAAGGGAAATAATGCTTCCTGAATACTTCCTCTCTGTCTGATATTTACATAGGTCAGTTTGACAATCTTTTCACCTTTCAGGGTTCTTCTGTATCAGCCTTTCTAAACCTTTGGATCCCTGAGAACCCTTGAAAAAAGTTTTAAACTTCGGGGACCCTTGCTAAAATAAATATACCTATAGCACACTTTAAATTGACATAATTAGTAAGTTGTGGAAAGTTTTTATTACAAGAATGAAGAATGTGACATACCTAGAATAGTTGACATCTGGGGCAGATCGCTGCTATATATGACACTCACCTGCCCCAAAGACAAAATAAACAATAACAAAAAAAGAATGCAAATTGTGATGTTCTCTAATATTAGCGATCAGGGTAGAAATGACCACTTACATTGTTAAATAAAATTGCCTTTTGAATCTGTGGTTGGTGCAGGTGGAAAATCCCTTTACCACTGCCACTGTTTGATGTTCCTTCTCCTGTAGATGCATTTGGATTTTGGAACTTTTAATGCATACCCTAATATTAGTAGGGATGAGGGGATCGAGAGGAGGACCCATTGGACCTGATTTATTAAAGCTCATCAAGGCTGGAGAAGATACATTTTCATCTGTGAACATGAGTGATCCTACAAACCTGGAACAGATTTCTCAAATGGCATTTGCTGATTGTTAGCAAATGTTTTCATTCCTGGACTAGATGCATTCCAGGTTTTCTGGATCACTCAAGTTTACTGATGAAAATGTATTTTCTCCAGTCTTGGAGAGCTTTAAAAAATCAGGCCCACTTAGTAGGAACGAGGTTGAGTTCAACACTAATATGGGTTTGCAGTAAACCTTACAGGTTCTTTTGCACATGTTTGCTCAAGTACATTTTTACTTTTTTTTTTAAATTGCAGTTTTTTTTAAACTGCTCCTCAGGTACTTTCCCTGATGAGCAGCAGTCAATTGGAACCCTGACCTGGAAGTACATTACCAAAATGTTCCTGGCTGGTTGTTAACACACACACTGCACAGTGTTCCCATTGGCTGGTAGTTCTTAGGAATGGTACCAGCCCAAATGAAGGCCCCAGTGTGCATTAACAGTGGACTTATCGCAGCCTTCCATTAGAAAAAAAAGGTTAAGCTAAATAGGGTTAAATTAAATGTCCCCTCAGAAATGTTGGTCTATGCAGGTAATTTCAGTGGAGAATTTCTCACAATTGTAGTAGCAATCTATGTGAAGGGTGGCAGGAGAAGTAATTCAATGCTTTATAGTGTACAGGTGCGGCTTTACAGGTATTTTTAGGGTCAAAAAAAGGTTCCTTTAAACACATATTTATTCCCTGTGAACATAATATGGTATTTTTTTCAGAATGAAGCGATGCCAAAGCAGTAGTCTATCAACTCAGTATGTCAGCAGATATGCAGTATACAAGGATCTTTTTACACTTCTGATTTAAAAAAAAAAATATACAACACATCACCGTATCATTCTTCAAGTATCGTCATGGTTGTGCATCATCGTGGGTATGATGAAAATGTTCATAAATGTCAGCTACTCAGTGGTGGAGCACTTCTCAGATCATTTACACAAGATTCTTGGCCTTCAATGCATCACAGAGCAGTTTCAAAAAACCACTGTAAAATAATAAATGAAATAAACAAATTATATATATATATATATATATATATTTTTTTTTATATATATATATTTATTTATATAATGAAATGTGAAAAAATGTGTAGAAATGTGGTTACTCCAAAAAGAGACAAATCCCTAGCATTGCTCTCTCACGCATCATAGTCCTCTCCTCTTCTGGTAGGTTCTACTGTCAGTGCTGACCCAGCATCTTCACCTCCCACCTCCCTGTATATTGTAGCTGTTAAGGAAGGAGTGACTAGAAATACTACAGTGGGTGATGGCTCTGAGTCTGTTGGGTTTGCTAATATCTCATCCAAGATTAGCTGCAGTCTCTGGGTTTTTAAATGTCTACTCGAGAGGCTTTTAAAAGTAAAAACTTAAATATATAAAAATCTTTTGTTAAGAGTGTTGGTAAAATAAGTTATCTAATGACAAACAGTTCAACTATATCTATAGTAAATATTTTAATTGTAAAAGTAAAGCTTTGCAATTTTGTGCAGCCAATTTTATGATTCTAGAGGACACGCAACTAGACAAAAAACAAGATCCTCAGCTTTCATTAATGGGGCAATTCTGCTTTGTCACTAGTCAAACACCCTACTGATTGAAAAATACATTGTGCTGAAGTCATTCTTCTGCTCCCACCTCCTATTAGTATATACCCTGTAAAAACATGTGTCTTAATATCTAGGGCATACACAACAATGGGTTACCGTCTGATTACCATTTCACTCAATATTGTTATTTTTTTTACCATAGATACCATTAAAATGTGCATTTGTGTAATATATGATCAGTGTGCATTGCCTAATTTTTTACTGTTACACAAATTTTTCTTGTTATTATCAGGTGTAAATATTCTGACTCTCTAGAAAAGGAAACAAAATTAAGCTTATCATGTGCAGTTTTTCCTATGTCTTATGACCACAGTCATAAACTGTAGACAGAATGCAAATGCAAAGTGACTCATCTTCCATAAATATCTGACTTTTTCATTTTAGGGTATTTTTTTTCCTTTTCTTTTTTTTTACAAGTGCGTAATTTGTTTCTTGAGGCTACAGTTATGGGGAGAACAACACCTGGAATAGGCAACAGTAGAAAGAAATGTCACTGTTTTCTGACATGCTTCTATTGTACTTTGTAAAACAAAGTGGATTTAAAACTCTTTCAAGTACTAGCAAATTATATTTGTACAGCTGTGGTACATGTTTTTATTTTTCTATATCCCCTTTATACAGAAACCTGCCATGATAGCCATACTGTATGAAATGTTACATGGTAATAAAAGGAACACAGGCAAACATGAAGATAGACGCACCAATAAATTTATTGGGTTGAAATATCTGTGGTGTTTAATAATGGGTGACCCAAATTAACAATAAATATCATATAAACCACCAAAGCAAAATTGCTAGTCTATCTAGTACTAAAGTGCATGACAGCCCCCACTAAACAGCACCAAGAATAAACTGAAATACAAAATATGAAGTGTGGGCAGAGTTTCTATCTTTTCATGCAGTCAAAGCTCAGCATAGGGAGCGGGAGAATTTGTTTCCCTGTGTTTCAGCGTGCTGCACTATTCACTGTTGTTTGCTGTGTTTGTAATAATTTACTTCCAATAAACATGCCGATCTCATACCTGATTTGTGGCTATAGGTAGTTCCCAGATTACATACGAGATAGGGACTGTAGGTTTGTTCTTAAGTTGAATTTGTATGTAAGTCGGAACATGTACATTATTTAATAAATGCAATTAGGACAGATGTTTGTCTCAACATATTATTAGGCAGAGTGGTGTCAGTTACTGTATAAATCACAGGATCACAAACAAAGCAAAAAAAAACTTTATGAAGCCTAGACATTTAATAAGTTCTGGAGCAAGCTGTGTTTTAATATGCAAAAAGAAAGAACTGCAGTTTGTCTTGGTCATTAAAGATTTACAAAATGTTGCTCAGCTGTGTTTACCAAAAGATTACTTCTGTAAATCATGCGAACGGCCCCTCTCCCCCCATCAAGCCTCTGTCCTGCGCACGAGCAAGCAGGGAAGCCCTGTTCATTTCTAGGAGTCGTCCGTATTTCGGATGTCCTTAATTCAGGGACTACCTGTATTTAGTGTTTGCACACATAGAAACATGACACAAAAATTCTGTAATAATCTGTAATTTTTAAGAATGGAAATATCGGTTAGGGCATAGGTTTTCATTGCGCTTCCCTTAGGTGAACTATAAATGTATAGTATATATATATATATATACTAAACTGTATACTATACATTGAAAAACAAGGACACATTTTTAAATTATTTTATTAAAAGCTATTAACAATATTGGTGTATTACTCAAAATATAATTTAAACTTTAAATAAAAATACATACAATATACATACAGAAAAAAAAGATGTGGTGCGAGGGACTGAGTGGCTGGCGGGGTGCCTGGACACTTACTATCTCTGGAGCAGAGTTTTATGCCCTAATATTATATCATGCTACCCTGTCACACATCCCCTTACTCTCTAAAAAAACCTAAATTCTCTGTAACATGTCGCTATAGTAAAATTTAGGAAAAACAACCCAGGGACTTTCTACCTTACAAATTAAAGAAAAAATGTGTCACATAGCGACTTACTCCAGGAATCGTGTGGTTACTCCCTTCCCCCCACCAAAACTTTATCATGACTAATATTTCATGGTGCCCTGTCACATGTAAATGTCCCTTTATGTTCTTTTAACCCAAATGTACACATTTTGTTTAATTCCCTCTGCTCCAGAGAAGATAAGTGGTCAGCTATGTGTAACAGGCACCCCGCCAGTCGCTCAATCCCTTGCACAGCATAGTCTGTAGAATTGACTGCAGGCAGCAGTGAGCGGTGATGAACATCTCCCTCTAAGCAGAGTTCCATGGCATGAAGAAGAGGTAACCAACCTCACGGAACCTCAACGCCAGTCATAACACAGCGTTAAAGTTTAGTGAGCTGGCAAATTTATATTTGAGGCACCACAGCACACAGACAATTGGCAGTACTCTAATGCTCAATGCCACAGAAGTGGCCTTGGGGTCCCTAGTATGCAAACTCAATTTGAAAAGCCAAATTGGTCTTGAAACAGCCAATCACCACAATTTTTACTTTTTAAAGAAGGGTGGATAACCCTTTATTTTTGTTTTTTTTTTGTTTTGTTTTGTTTTTTTACATTACATGCCTTTTTAAAAAAAAGAAAAGAAAAAGGCAAAGCCCAAAGCAATCTCACACATGTGCAGTAAGCACTTTCTCTCTCTCTCTTTTTTTTTTTTACCAATACAGCAGCATACATCACGGATTTGTGCAAATAACAGTGTCATCTTTTTTATTTTTATTTTTGTTTTAGGTCCACTTCAACCACCTGGGCGTTACACTGATGTCTGGATTTCTGTACCAAAAGCGTTACAGGTTTTCATGAAATTTTTTTTTTTTAAATTGTAGACCTGTAACTTACAGAAATATGTCCGAATAGGGGTCTAGTAGATATAATGAATATAAAAAATGTTTGAAGTTGGGAGGTTAATCAGAATCCCTGATTTCTTTTAGGAATTTATGTTTGAAATTGAGTTTAGTATCAGCTCTCGGGGTCCCCTGTGTACCCTGAAAATGTCATGTTTGTTCAACAATCGGTGTGGGAGATATGAAGGTTTCTACATTGGGGGAAATGGCAGCAGCATGGACACAGACACAGCTCTCATGCTGCTGCTGCTGGGATTATTTCAAAGTACAAGGTGGGTGGGGAGCAGCTACATCTGATAGGTCTATAGAACACTCCCAATGTCGGGGAACTCACACAGAATCACAATACCTTTGAAAAATATAAGAGATGTGCGCAAAAACAGTACATACACAGCTGATTGTGACATCATTGTACACTCCTAGTCAGCCTAGACACTGTGCATATGCACATGCTTTGTGGCTCAATCATCCACAGTCCTCCTGCATTCATGTCAGATACGGGTAAAACAAAATCAGTGCATAGGAACAAGAGAAATATATGACCTCAGTAAAAAAAAAAAGATTTATAAAGGTCATTGCAAATATTGAATGCAGCAATATATAGAGCATTATATTAATGTGTTTAATATAAATTTAATTATTCCAAAGTAAAAGGATTTATATACAGTTTAATAGAACTCCCATTTGGCATCTGCTGAGTAATAACTGGAGACAATCTTTGTAAATACATTCTGCACATTTTTTTTTGCTTCTTGCATGTCTATTTGGCTTAAAGCTCCCATGAATCTTAGAATGTGTCACCAGATAAGAACTAACTTGCATACATAAAAGCCACATCTTCTGAGGTAAAGCCATGTATACCATTGCAGTTAAATTTGTTTACATTGGTGAAAATACTATAGATACAGAACCGCATAACAGGAAATGGCAAAATACACAAACATCACAAAAAGAAAACTTTTGCACTGAAATCTAAATCAACCAGTTATTATTCCATCAAATAGGTTCCTTATATCTGCTTGATAAATCATTTGTCATTAAACCTGAGGTCAGTGTCCTTTCTCCCGTTTTTTTGCTGAAAAAAATTGTTCATGTAGTGTGTCACTTCATATATTAATATGGAAGTCTTAAAATATATAATAAATCATTTATTTTATTGCCAAATGTCATTAAAGTGCAGTTGGTGTCTATTTTAGATATGCTGTGTGTTCTATAAACTTCTTGGCCACTTCTACATTCAAAATCACTTATACTTATATCTAGCAAAGTTAAACTAGTATTTGGAGCATTTCAATATTTGAATGTGAAAAAATAATTTATAATTTTATGTGAGTGAGTAGTAAAAAAATTATATTTCTGATAGCTTCTGCCTTATCTACTAATGACCCTGCAATAAGTCAGCTCAATAAGATTCCAGTATGTGGAATTATGAAAGTATGATAATGCAAGCATTGTGTAATAGAACTTCTGTACACCCACTGCCAAAGAGATGTGTATATTGTACCATGTTTCCATGAGGTATAACAGTTTAGAGAGTTTTTGTCAGTGTCAGGAGTTGTTAAGTCTATCAGTCTTGTTAGTAACTTTAGTGTTGCATAAATTGTTTCAGCAGGGATGCAATTTTCACAGGGCTTGTGAAACCTTGAATTGGATTTTACTGATATGCTACATCAAACTGGAGATTTATTTCCAAGTGTATAGAACTATTCAGTTTGACTTCCGACATTAGAATACATTAGCACAGGTACTGATTAATAAAAATGACTGCATTTTTACAGACTGCTAAACCTACTTTGCTTAAGGCACAGTTTTCAACTTTGAAGAACAACTTCCAGAAATATAAAATTAATGATGTAGAAAACGGGATGAAATAAAATGGCCAAGGAAAGAAATGAAATAAGGAAATTACAGAAAAGCAGAAACTGCATGTTGATGGCATTTTGGCAATGAAGTTATAGTGATAACCTTTAATTTCAAGACTTTCAAATTATTACGTAAGGAGACACACTCAATGAACTCTGCACTATTAGGCCGTATATTCTTTTCAGCAAACAAAAAAACCCAAGCAAAATTGGTGTCCTTTCTGTAAACCCAGGTTTATTGACAAAATATGATCGATTAAATTATCTGTAGAAGCATTAAAGAAGCAATAATAGGGTTGATAGGTTGATTTACTGATTTACTTGGCCTGATTTATTAAAGATCTCCAAGACTGGAAGTGGATCTAGTCTTTGTTAGCATTTGCTAACATATAGCAAAAGACCATCCATTCCAGGTTTGCTCGGTCACCCAGGTTCACTGATGAAAGTGAAACTAATACTTCTACAAAATTACAGGGACTGGCTGTGGTTGAGCAGATAATGCTTTCAGTGATGGATATCGATGATTATCCTAAATTAGGCCATATATGTCAATGGAGCCAAGTACATAGATAACCTTAATAAAATCCTGTTTCACAGTAATCAGGACTTCAGACTTGGCATCATCTTACAACATGACAATAACACCCAGCGAACACAAAACTGTAGTGGCCTAGTTACAACTCTGTGAGTGTCTTAGAGTAGCCCAACCAGAACCCCATCAAACATCTCTGCAGAGACCTAAAAGTGGCTATCCACTGATGATCCCCATTCAACCTTATGGAGCTTGAGAGGATTTGCAAATAAAAATGGCTGAAAATCCCCCAATCTATATGTGCAAATCTATATGTGTTTGCTGCATTATACCCAAAAATACTTAAGGCTGTAATTGCTGCCAAAAATGCTACAACCAAGTAATAAATGCCATTTAATTGTGAATTAAAAATATATAATCATAAAAATGCATTAATTACACCGGTATTCAAGTGCCATATAAATAGAGGCTTATCTGCCAGACTACTGTGCAGCCTTAGACAAACAGTGCTATGGACAATTAAACACAGCACCAACAATGCTATGGTAATGGTAGCATTATAGACATATGTGTTCTGAATGCTTATACTGCATAATTGTTTGTGAACTGTTACAGTGACAACCACAACCATTTTAATTGGCTGTGGCAGGATACAATCTGTGTGTTTTACACATTGTTTTAAATAAACCCAAAATATGAAATTAATTTTACCCAACTGCATTTAAATTTTATTATTGCAATTTCCCACTTATCAAAATGTGATCTAAAGTATTATGGAATGAAAATAAAATTTGTAAGAGGTTATAATATGTAAACACCAGTTGCACTTTGACAGTAGTGTTAGAAAAAATGCTTTATTTTTGTAGAACAGCCTATATAAAAATTCCAGTGGAATGCAGGCTAGAAGAATTTTGTTTCCCTTATGCTTGATAGCACTTTTAGGCCAAGAACAAAACAAAACATTAGTCCCAAGAAACTAATACTTTTACAGCAGTCCAGAGACTTTGATTGAGCAGATAATGCTTTAAGTGATGGATATCCCATTAGGACCCTAGAATTCCAAGCCACCAAATGAGGTCATATATGTCAAAACAAACAGCAGACCAACCAAAGCAAACCTACAGTGTGAGCCTATCACCTATTCCTACAACTGCCTACAACTGCGTCTCAACAGTCATCTGGTCCCACTTTTCATGAACTAGGTTGTCTGTTGAAGAAAGATGTTAGCCTCTTAGTGTACCAACCTGATTTGTTCTGTTTCTAAAAAAGCCGCTTCCCGTGACCCTTTTATTTCCTTGATCTCTGGTTCAATGCCTAACTCTCATGTTACCCTTCCTGGAACATCCTTTTAACAATTGTGCTGCCCATCTGACCTCATTTGAGAGAAATCATCTTGTCCTGGCTACATAGGATACAGAGGATGTTAAAGAGAGTCGAAGTGCTTCACTTTCCGCAGTGGGCAGCTTTGAAATCAGCAATGGGTGCAGGCTTAACAACAAGTCGTATCAACTACCCACATCCTTCCTAGCAAAATGACCGTCCTCACACCGTGAATTCTTATAAAGCTCAAAACTTTATTTGTCCTAGGTAAAGCAAGGTGATCACAGGATGGGCACTTTCAGGGACGTTTATGATAAACTCACATTAGAGTCTAGGATTAAACTGATTTAGGACTCTTGCTACACTGATCCTGAAATGTGGCTTCCAATGGTTTATAGGAACAAACTCCATACATAGGAAATGACAGAACCAAATAACAACCATAGACGTTTAGGTTTTGCAAGTATCCTGCAATCCACTGGAGCCAAGTATGTCTGCTACTTTTTCTAGCCTTTTTTTTTAATATATGCTGTACATCCCAATACTGTGGCATTATATAGTCAGACATTCAAGAGAAGGTGGTAGCTCTGGGGAAGGAATGTAAGGTTGTCTTGGATTATGGGCAGAATGGCTTGGTATAGTTTTCCATAACAACTTAGAGATAAGGCAAATTTACTGAGTGAACTGCAATGTCTTCTTAAAAGAATCGTCTGAAAGTGGATACCTACTCAATGAAGAACCTGGAATTAGAAAAGCCCCGTTATTGAATATTTTTAATAAATATTAATAATTTATCAGAATATTTGCATTTTACTATTTTCATGTAAAAAAAATTGCTATCAACTTTCATTTTCCCACAGCTGCCATGGTTAAATGCATTTCATATGCCCACTGACATACTTTTAGTTTGTGGTAATTGATACCTTGCACCTGAATCCAGAGGCCGATGGCTATAGAATGTCTAGAAAATTTAGTGCTGGGATCAAGAATATCTCCGGAACTCATCTCAGGCTGGGACTGCATGCTTGGGTGCACAGATGACTGAGAAAGTGAATTCATTTCAGCTTTACCTGAAAAAAAAAAGAAATTAAAACCTTAGTGGATTTTTTCTAGCTTTACTTATGTTGGAGGACACATTAAGGAAACGACAGCTGCTGGAAAGGCGTGGTAAGATGAGATCTGAGCTTTGGAAAGTATGGTTATACTCAGCACCCGTGCTAAATGCACTCAACTGTGTATATACTTTAGGTGCCAATGAATGATTACAACGCAGCTGTCATAACTATAGTACAAACACATTCATTGTGGTGCTACTAAGAAGATTGTACATAGAAGTGACTAATGTTTGGTGCACCCTGTGCTTGTTTGCCAATGTTGGCATGTACCTTAGTACTCAGATAAGGTGAGGGTAGACCTTTGCATGCCACTTAGAAATTAGGGTGCAGTTTAAGTCTATAGTGACACCAAATACCATATTAACAACAATGTGATACCCCCTCTCTGACCTTTAATTTATTGACATTAAACAAATGTCTGTACGTCATGCTCCTGTGTGTACACCCAACCCAAATATTGCCCTCCGCTACCCACTGATTCTTTGCCTTAAACTATTCTTGTCATTAACATGCCAATAGATGTAAGGAATATGTCTCATTTTTTGCAAGATCATGCTGAAATTGATAACACAGGATGACATGAATTCCAACTAAGTGAAATTTATCATAAACTCCATACTAGAGGGATTGGAGCACTCATACACCTTTGACACATTTAACAGATTGTATAATGACTCCAATATTTCCTTTAAAAACTTCATGTCCCATGCTCATTGGACAGGTTAGGAGATGCAATGAATTCCTCATAGTTACAAAAGTCCTCAATGACTGCATATGTTTTGTGTTAAAATAGCTACTTGAAATCTCCATCAGAATCCTTTGTGACAGGTCACAACTGGGACACAGAGCATAGGAGAAGAGGGTAGATTTCAAAAGTATTAGTGATTTCATCAGCACTAAAACAATGATTTCTTATAAAGTATGGAATATTATTATTATATAATGCTTGATAACCAATGAGTGTAATATCAAAATTGCATTTTCTGTTGTAAAATAATTAAACATATTTTTTATGACTTTATTTATTCTTAACACTTTTTACACACCTTTTTGAATTATCCCAAAGTAGCATCTCCTTAGCACCTATTACCTCCACAAGTCAATCGAGTAAGCAAACTGCATATTGGACGTCAAAATGATTCCAAAGATATGTGTAAACAGAGATAAACCATTGTACTAGATCTTACTCATGTGCAGATGATTAATAGGCTTTGTTCATGAACTGTTTTACAATGATCAACGTGTCACTAAAGAAGTTTAACTTCTTTCTAAAAGTCATGCACAGGAAAAGAACATTTAGTGCAATAAACACCACCAAGAGGTCGTATGAAGTGTTCGCTTTACACAGTAAACACCAGATTGTTGACTCATGGCTGGAATGCCAGGGACCCCTTGTATTTGTAAGCAGGCAGTATAGTGTCCGAAGTAATGACACCTCAAATATTAACAATTGCTTTGTCTTTGCTAGTCAAGCCAAAGTTTTTCAAATAGAACTGGTGCCTATTGCCAATGTTGTTTTTAGGATGGTCCTACATGCCTGATATTTGATATCAGGTCATTTGCTATGTGAATATTGCTCCCTAGCAACTTTAGGATGAAGGGATTTTCACACCAAGGGCACTTTATGCATGTTGTTACTTCCACCAATGTTGATGCGAGTATGCATAAGGTGAAGCGCATTTACAGGTGATTTGGCTTCCAGCTCAATTAGCTCTATTATATATATATTATTATAATAAGGATATTAGTTTGTTAGCAGACATTGGGGTCTATTTACTAAACATTATGAGCTCCCTATGTAACTCATAGTATTTTACCTCATTAATTTGTGTTTTTTCAGAATTTTGATTGGATTCATTTCCTGCTCTACAAGATGGATACCTCATAGAAACTCACAAATAATGTCAAAAGATTACATATATTTTAGAACAAAAAAATCAGTCTGTTAACTGTTATTAATTAGATGAAAGTATAAAAATACCAAATAATGATAAAGAAAATTTTACATTGGTCAACAACCATTTTCTTGCCAAACATATTAAAGTCAGGTTATGTTTGATGTACAGATTTCAAATATGGTATTGGTTTTGGTGGATTGGCTCTAGTTTTTGAAATAATGACCTCAATAATAACCCCATAGAAAACATTAAAATTAAGCAAAATTAAACTAGATTTGCTTACGTATGCAAATCAAATTTTTGAAATAATTAATGTCAATATATTATATATTCAGTATATTTACAGAGCTATTCACAAATAAGTCATTGAAAAACTCTGTTTGTATGATTTTCTTTTATGCTGTTGATCAGGACAATCACGTTGAAGGCTCCAGCAGTAGTTTGCATCATGTGTCTATCCCATCTACCCTGATACCTTTCTTCTATCACCTTTATATCTTAATGGAACCTCTCCCCTTGTTCCTTACTGAAACCAACCGAACACCAAAGTTTTTTGGAAATATTTGCAAATGGCTATGGAGATCGTCTACCTTTATGCTCAAATTAGCACCCCAATTTTTGATGTTTAGGAGCGAGTTTTGTACCAGTTCTTTATAATTTTGTGGTTTATGGTTACCCAAGACGTTCTTGACAACCATGACATAGTTGTGTAAGGCAGAAGCTTCAGTATCAGTCATGTAAATTGTGAAATTTGAATCATTTATTCTTTTCCGAATCTGGGGTCCATTAAAGATTCCTGCTTTTAAATTTCAGTACTAAATCCAAGGAAAAATCTACAAATGTATTTGAAGCAATCACCGTCCTTGTTCAGAGCTCTAACAAATTGCCTAATTAATCCCAAATTTTTGTGTAGTGGAGGGAGAATGATTTTTTCTTTGAGCTATGCATGGCTCCGAGCTTCTGGGATTGTGAGACTAGAGAGTGACTGAGCTAGTTGTGTGTTTGCTTCTTCTCTCTGAGCCTCGCCGGATATGTTCTGATTCCTTGGAAGATGAGTGGAGTGGATTCCGGAGCTGAGAAATATATGGATCACCTCTACCTCTCTTTCTTATCAACATAGACATCAAATATCAATGAGACAACTTACTACACTGGCCAACAAGTATCACCAGTCTCATCAGATCCCCTAATGAAGCCGCTAGGCGAAACCCATCGGGCCAAGAGACATACAATACTTACCTTTAATTAGGGTTACCTCGTCAGGGATTCTCAATGTATAGTTATTAGTCCATTTGTCCCTTGATAATTGATTGGGCATGACCATATACTACAAATATTGCACTGTGTTATTTGTTTTTTTTAAATTCACATCAATAATGTATTTTTGCCTTAAAACCCCAGGTTTTCTTTCGTCATTTCACAACCAATGATTTTTTCTTTGTCAACCATTGGCTCATTAATGATGTTCGCTGCACCTTTTTTCATGTTTTCACCTAGAGGCCATACCACTTTTTTTCCAGTGACCCTGCTTTGCTCCACTATCCCACAAACAGATGAAACATGGGTACTTTGTGTATCTATTTTGCTGTCCAAGTAGGAAGTTCACTATTTTTAAATCAATACATATGGACCATTGGTGTTTATGATAGCAAATCTTAATACCATTTGGATATTTTCATATTCTTCTTTTTTTGAAAGTTTTGTTTTGTCACGTGACCAATTGGAATTGATGCAAAAAACTGATTTCAAACTTCGAGTGGAACTATCTATGAAAAGCTGCCAGTCTGCTTGGTATTCTGGTACTCCCATATAGGCTAGTAGTCCAGGGATGTTACAACAATACACAAAGTCTCTATCTTCACTGAAATATGGGAGGAGTGTCACCTCTCTTGTCCTATAAACCGTTATTTTAACTTTCTTTTAGCCTGGATGCTAAAAGTTCAGATGCTTGTTTTGACAGACGTAGTTCACGTAATAAATCATTGAGCCCTTCTTGGGGGAACTGCTAGTTTGATGAAACACTTCCTTCATATACCCCTGTATATATCACCCTGTATATCCTCCATGTTGAATACAGCAATATCAGGGAGTGTACTAAAAACTGATATGGAAACATCAGAACCATGCGGCACTGGTCGTCTTGCTGATTCCAAATCAAGGTACCCCCACTTGTTTTTCTTGTAACGATTGAAACCTTTTACATTCACAGCACAAAAATAACAATCATTATGATTATTTTCGGGCTGTCACCATACCATATGTACACCAAATTTCAGACTTTTCAGTTTTTCATTTTTCCACTGACGTTGACACTCATAAGTTGACACTTATGTACACAAGTTTTGTATACCATATGTGGGGCCCAATACTTATCTTGGTCCCCCAGTTTAATACTAAAATATGCAAGATATGCTTGTTTCACAAATTAAAAATAATGTTTCTTCTCTGTTTTTGCTGAGAATATTCACCACAAATGTAGCAAAACATTAGGGTTTTTTAAACAACGTCTTCTTGAAAAACTCATATTTCTGTAAAAAAAAAGAAAATGTAGGAGTAAAAAGAAGGCAAATAAAAGTTTAATGAAAATAATGCTACATTTAACATATAAAATGCAAAACATTGCTGTAAATAAAGATTGATAATAACATGCTGTGTTACCATTTGTTGTTGGTAAAATCGTCTATTCTGATTCCTGTATCACAAGAGCTAGAGCCAATTCAATGAAACTGATATAATTTCTGGATTCAGCAGACCTGAAATACACTAAATATATTACAAAAATCCTTGGCAAGGCAAGTTTTGTTGATATAACATAATCATTTAACAGATATTTAATATTAATCAAGTTATTTTCTAGAGTCAGCTAATTATAGAAAAGTTATCTTAATAATCACTTCTTTTGCTCTCGTGTTTGACTATGAAGTCAAATACTGCCCAGCTTCATTTGGATCTATAGCCCCTGATTCATCATTGAAATCCGCGATCGCTGGAAGCGCGATAATACGCGCGACCCGCGATCGC
>NC_092860.1:103568289-103742287 GCF_032062135.1 Pyxicephalus adspersus | reverse complement strand
TGATCGCCAGTAAAAAGCTGTCGGATAAGCGCGGCTCCGTGCGCGAGCTTTTCCGGTTGTTGAATAGCGCGATCGCGCACGATTCCGGATCGCTAATACGAATGCGCGACCGATAATCCGATTTTGCTTGATGAATCAGGGGCATAGTCTTAACAAGATCATGTGAAACTGAAAATGTTTTTAAAGGAAGGAGCAAAAGACATATGATACACAGAATTTGAAACGTATTGCTAGGGCCATTAGTAGGACATGTGACTAGGGATACACAACTAACAAGGTATATTTTGAAATAGAGCCTCAAAGTGCTGGCCCCTTTCACTCTTCAGCTTGGTTGCTTTTAGAACAACACCAGTGATCCGCTTTCAGCTTTCCCAGCAGCTTGGGAACTTTTTAGGTGGTGACTTATTGAAAGGGGTAGCCTGTACACATAATAATTCTAGTTAATATATACTAAACCTTTTCTAAAGTTATAAGATAAATATAAACTACAACTCCAGCTAGACAGCATAATACACAATAACAAAAACATGTCTGTTTACAGAATAATATTATCTGGGAGGCAAAATTGGAAGAAGTTAAGCTGACATTGCTAAACCCAGAAGTAGTAAATGTGTAGGGCAAATAATAAAATACAGGTAGTATAAAAGATAGGCACTGTAGGTTTGTTCCTATGTTGAATTTGTATGTAAGTCAGGTTACATTATTTTAATAAATGCAATTAGGACAGATGTTTGTCTCAACAGATTATTAGGCAGTGAGGTGTCAGTAACTGTAAAAAAAAAAATCCTCACTGTGAGCTAATCAAAAAAGCAAAAAATAAAAATGGAACCTAGACATTCATTAACTTCTGGAGCAAGCTCTGCTTTGATATGCAACAAGAAACAGCTGCAGAGTTTGTCTTGGTCATTAAAGAGTGATAAGATGTTGCAAAACAGCTCAGCTCATAAGATCACCCACAACCTCAGCTGTGTTTAACAAAAGATTTCTTCTGCATGTCATGCAAACCGCCCCTCCCCCCATCAAGCCTCTGTCCTGCACACCAGAGACCAGGGAAGCCCATTCATATCTAGAAGTCATCCGTATGTCAGAGTTGAGCATCAAAAAAAAGTTAAGTTTTAAAAATCTGTAATTGACTCTTATTGGGAAAATGTTTTTGGGAGACTTTGAATACTTTGAAATTTACTATTTTGTTTGGAAACATTTTTTGTTCACATTTTGTTGTTAAACTTAGTTGATTAGTTTTTAATTGAAAACTGATTTGATTGAAAGTTGTTATATTGCACTGTACACATTAATAATAAAAATTCATATTTTTTATTATTTAAGTTTGTATTTTTTGCTTGCCCCTATATAATTTTAGATTGCCCTACAATTAGGTAAAATTAGGTACAACCACAGTTAAACCACAGACAACAACACAATATGTTTGGCCATAAATCCAAACCACAAGCTATTAAATCAGGGAATGTACTTTATGTTTATGTCTTTTGACACATTTCTCCATTTTGGCTTTATTTTATTATTAAAAATAAATTAATAATAAATTAGTAGAATCTGCTATGTGTTGTTTTACACCTGAGGCTGGATTTAAAAATCTGATCAGATGATTCTTAATATGCAAAGCCTTGGAATTGAAACAGAGTATATTTTCTTTCTCACATGACTGTACATAGATCCAGTATTAGAATTCTGCTTAACGGGAGACTTTAATCTCACTGTCATGCAAACTCACCCATTGCTAAATCTACATTAGGATTCATTTTTTCAGGTTATATTCCTGTTATTTTTACATGACACGCATCTCCCTGTTCTGTTCTTTCAATGATTTAGAACCATTACAGCTTCCTGGCTCTAGACAATTCTGAAAGTTGACGAGACATCTGTTTTTTTATGTGTCTCCAGTTATTTAGAGGCATAAAATCTTCTAGGTTGCATGTATCACAGATTTTAGGTTTAATTGTTGCCGTTCACTCACATGTAAAATCCTAGGGATTTACATTCCAACTTTTAATTCCTAATTAATGTATGTTTTTTCAGACAATATTCTGTTTTTCAAACCTCAAAATAATTCAACCAAGTCTGTATTTACAATATACTGGAATTTGAGTTTTACCCTAAATACAGATGCAGAAAAATATGTAGTGAAACATTCCTGATTAGATGAGTTGAATAAAATTGCAGTTTAAGATGTATGAAAAATTCTTATCTTGTCAAAACATGATCCAGAGACACACATTGGGTGGCTAGCTTCTTTTAAAAGTGTCATAATCATACATATTACTAGTAAGATACTCATCTCTGTATGAGATCATGATGCACAGGACACTGCAAAGACAGTTCTAACAAAGTCTAAGGAATGGATATGCATCATGCAAAACATGCTAAAAGAAATTATACCAAATTAATCATTCTGAAAAAATGTCTGCAAGTTTTTTTTTTACATTTTACATTATGGAAGTTTACATTCCATAATATACCAATATGATAGAGTCTAAGCACCTGAGGCATGTTTCCTAGGTCTCCTGCTCTTTGCACTGAGCCTAACAACATCCAGCTGGCAGTGCTGGGTGGAGTGACCTTACATTTGGTGGTGTCCACATACTATGGTATCAACAAACATTGATGACACACAGCAAAACCAAGGGGCAGTCGAGAATCTCTCCTTTCTAAGATTAAAAAACAATACTAATCTAACCTTTCTCAACTACTTAACACCAGTGATCTATTTACCTGTACTGACAATGATCACCAATTTGCACATGCGCTTCACTGCTGACTTCAAATGTAAGGGTGTACTTTACCACTGACCAAAGAAGTGGATCACTCCATCACTGTTCACTAATGTAGGAAATAAATGTACTACTCAGCACCAATTTGAAGGTACACTTCTAAACTATCTACAAATGTAAGAGAGAACGTCACCACTGTTTACCAATGTAAGAGGACACTTTACCACTGCCCATTAATACATGGCAGCAATTCACCACTGACCACCAATGAAGTGGGTCATTTCACTACTCACCAGCAATGTAAAGTGCTCTTCTCCACATTCAAGGAATGCAAGGGTATGTTTCATCACTGTGCAACAATGTAATAGAACACTTAATCTATGTTAACCAATGTAAGGGGTCACTTTACCACAGTCCACTAATGAAGTGGATCATTTTACCATTCCCCATCAATGTAGGGTGCACATCTCCATTATTTACCAATGTAAGGGGGCACTTCATCACAGTTCACAATGTACATGAGCACATCTCCACTGATCACTGACCATTACTCAGCTAAGAATGAGTTTTAGATTTAAACTATACTAAGCCTAAACACAAGCCCATACAATAATCTGTAGGAATGTAACCTACCCCCACCATGCCCAAATTATGACTTTTTCAGTATCAGTATTTTATTTCATGAAATATTTGCCCTACCATAGCAGAGTTCCAAAAAGAAAGGAAAATGTGAGTGATAAGCAAACCACACAATCTTCTGACATTTGCTCTCAGATTCAATAAAGGATTTAGAAGGATAAAGACAGTAAACATATACCAATACTACATAGAAAAAAACTCTGGTAATTGATAGAAGTCTTTTGTGATTTAAGTTAATTGAAAGCAAAGTTAAACTAAACGCGCATCAGTTGCTCCCTTAAAGGTGTCCACCTTTTACGCAATACTTTTAAGGGTTTGGAGTCTTGGGTCATTTTAATTGGCCAGAATGATGGAACTCCTGCACCTGTACACACGAGTTTATTCATTCTGGCACCTAGGTGTGCAGAGACTGCACATCAATATGTGCATGTGGAGTTCAGTGTACCTTCTAGAGAAGACTGTGAAACAGTTTAGTATTCTACATATACACAGTTTATCAGTTCTACAATATCTGAGACAGTTTTAATAATAAGTGTTCTATGACTGATCCATTCTACATCCAGGTTCTCTCATAGAATTGCGTGTGAATGTTGTAGATAAGTCAGTGTGTGAGTGGGACAGATTTCCTGCAAATGTTTAATTTCAACAGGACATTTCTTTCTTGGTTTAAGTAAATTTTAGGGGTAGAGGATTTAAAATTCCAACGCCTTACTGAGCCTGTTGTCCAAACAAAGATTAGAAGAGATATGTCAGGTAACACTCTGGCAACAAAAGACAAAAATGTCTGGAATTAGGTTGGACCATGGAAAGCAAAACTACCTGTATTTGAGTTTTTCTCCAAAGCTTGGATAGGTGAAATTTTTACAGAGCTGTATAAGCATGCTCACGTGCCATATTTAGTTCCTTCATACACAAAGCAAAGATGTCAATTTTAGCTAGGTTTCATCACATTTACTGTTTTTTGTTTTCAAATCACCAACCAAGGATGAGAATATATAGATAATTAGATGCACAAAGGTCAGGAGATATTTGAGGAAAGGTGAACCTGCTGCCTCAAGGGGTGGGTACAGCCGGCTGGGAGAGAAAGGAAAGGTGTGTCTGAATGGAAGCTCTCCAATGCTACTGGGCACCCAGATTGCTGGATGATCCAGCAAACCTGGAATGTAAGAAATCCATTCCAGAATTGCATGATCTCTCATTTTCTCCCATGGTAGTCTGTCTTCTGCAGTCTTGAAAAGCTTTAATAAATCAGGCACCTCTTTGACCATTTACAAAATACATGGCAGCATGGGGGGGGAGGTGCTTGAAATAGAGAGAAGTGCAACAATAAATAAGACCCACAGATATATACAGAGTGTGCCTGGAAGTACAGCATGAGCTATGCTATCATGGAGGAATAAAACTATTAGGTTTGAAGCACTATAAAGTGATCAAGACATCAATTATATTTCAGTAGAGGTGACCTTAGTTTACACACCTACTGATAAATATCTGGCTGGCTAGATACCTATAGCAAAGCTAAAAAGAACTATCCTGATCAAGGTAAACATCCCCAGCCATTATTAAGTTCCCACAAATTCTTAATTTATCTCCAAATGGTGAAAATGTTCAGAGCATGCATCTAATATCATATGGAAAGGAGGAAGTACCTCCTTAAGATGATTTTCATGTCAGTTTGTTGAGATGCTTACTGTAAATTATTTATTTTAAAAAAGTGTTGCTTTATCCACATCAGGCTAAAGATTTATCAATATCTTTTGGCTTTATGACAGTTGAAAAGAGGCTGAAAGCCTACAAACCCTACAGATCCCCAGGTGTATCTGATCTTTACTGTAGACATGATAAAATAGTACAGTAAAAAGGAAAAAATCATGACCTGCTTCCAAAACAGCTATACAAACCCAAGCAATTTGTATGCTAACTAAATGTTTTGTTAGTCTTGAAAAAATCAGATAAGGGTTAAAACATCTGCCAGGTTCTTGATCTTGGACAGATTAAAATTAAATAGGGGGTTATTGGGACAGAAAATTACAGATAGCAATTAAAACAACACATAGGTTCTGATCTTTCTCAACCCTACAAAAATGTTACTTTTTAATCACTATAAAAATAATTCCCAACACTTTCTGTCCATCTTACTGTCAGTAAGGAAGTTCCCCCAACAGGGACACATGCCACAATAACATAAAACAACAAAATAGGTTTCCCCTCTAATTTCTCAATGCCACATCCCATAGTTTTTCTAAGAACAAAATTTCAAAAATAGGAAGGAGGAAGGGACTTTGAAGGCATACTTAATTTCATATTTTACTGACTGATGCTACATAGCAAATAATGATTTACATTTATATTTTGTACTAAAAACAACTTTAATAAAACATAGTTTTTTTTCATTCTTTTATGAATGTTTTAATAAAGTTGTTTTTAGTACAAAATATAAATGTAAATCATTATTTGATATATAGCATAGGTCAGTAAAGAATGGGATTAAGTATGCCTTCAAAGTCCCTTCCTCCTTCCTATTTTTGAATTTATGTAAACATGTATATATATATATATATATATATATAGCCTCATGCTGTATTTAGGACATATATGAAAGAAAAAATATGCATATAATTATAAATTAATTGAGTAATGTGAGTTCCTGAATATTTTGACCTGGTTTTAGACTCTTGCAGTCATTGTACAACAGAGCTAAGGGAACAAACCACAAGAAAGCATTCAGTTCATGTGAAATTAGGAAGATAACGAAAAGTAGTTCATCATTGTGCTACTTTTCCTTTTATCTGTCTAATTGCAGCTGTGATTGATCTGGGCTCAGAGAAAGTGAGTTCGATAATGACCAATAGATTGTAAATTTCTAGTGGCAGGAAAAAATACTGCTCTGGTTTGAAGGTACATTTGGCAGCACAGGGTAATTTTGTTATTGTTTATGGTAATGCTATTTATTATTATCACATTATTTTTAGTTGGAGTTCTGCCACTCTAACCTTGACCAATTGAGACAAGGCAATGCTGTCTTTGAAGAGAGCTATGGACTCTTGAGAATCATTTTGTAGGGCACCTCCTGCCAGTCTTTCATCCAGCACAATCAGGACTAAAGTTCCGTAGAGCAAGACACTAGTGGGAGCAGTAATGGCACGTGCTTGGGCATGTGAAGGTGCGTGGGCCTAGTGACTGGATGCTAGACCCAACCATTGTCACAAAAGAGGAGGTCAAATACTCCTCAATACCCCAAAGCACTCGGTATTGTCCCTATTTGTTATGGAGGAAGGAAAGGTCCTAAACAAATACAATATTTTAGTTGGAGTTAAACCATAACATTTCAAGAAAAAATCTTTAAAAAAAAAAAATCTTCCTCTGTTAGCCCAGCTGCTCACATACTAAAACCAATTTATCACACATGTATAAATATAGCTCAGACATGCAGTCATTGAGTTGGAGACACTATTATATTCAATACAGCCTATAAACCCTACAATCAACAAAATAACTTCATTTTTTTCAGGAAAGAAAGATAGAAAAAAAAGAAAGAAATTTATCTACAAAACCACTACATATTTGTTTTATTGCAGCAACTTTGCCACTTAAAGTGGTTATTAATTATAGAATGTGTTTTCATCTTAATATTGCTAATGAATTCTTAGTAATGTATTCTAATCACTGCCAAGGTAAGGGTTTTTTAACTAATGCACTGAAAGTTCTTCTACAATTACTCAGGCCCCTTACTTTACTGCAATATATTTTCTTATTTAAATTTACTAAACTCAGATACTCCCATAAGAGTCATTTAATCACTGCAAAAATTATTTCATCTCCACCCTCATATACTGTTCTACTCAATAGTCAACTCATTATACCTTACAATTAACATCAACCAGAAAGTAGCAATATATTAACAGAATGAAATGAAAATCAATGACCTGTGTACTAATTCTACATACAGAATAATATGACATTGCTGACATAACATGCATGTAATATCTTTAGCAGATCCATGAAAATGCATCTTTCCTAAAATACCACATGGTATGTCTGAGTGAACTGACCCTAATACCATACTTGAGAGTGTTGTTTGTTCTGTGTTTTGTGATACAATGATTGTATACTACATTTTAATGTATTTGTTTATAGTATATGTAATATCCCTGGAGCCCCCCTCTATTTACCAGAAACATTTTGATACACCCAATTATGGCAATAACAACCTCAGATGAATACATACATGGTTTCCCATTGGCCCATCATTATGAAGTCAATGATCAATAATAAAATTAACCCAAAAATAAACATTTAATCCAATTTTTAATTCATTTTTGTTGAGGATTACCAGTTTAAAAAGCATAGTTTATTTACAGTATATGTAATACAGATTAGTATTAGAAAATGGATATTTTACTTCTAGCGGTGGGCAAGTACACTCAGATGATTGTGAGCAGTGATGATCAAATCACTTTGTAGCAAATCAGGAGCATGCAACAAACAAATGTTTACCACAAATTATCCAATTAATGCAATCCAAAAGATTCTGCTTGTTGGTAGAGCTACCACCTCCTGCACAGATCAGCACATAAATTGACCTGTAGTATCTGGTGTATGATGTATGATATAATGATGGTATCGTGCCTGATATGATGATGGCTTGGTGCACCATGTCATTGTAATGTAATTGCCTTTATTTAGACCAAACAGTGAAGGTGCACAGGGAACCTAGGTTTACCAAGCACTGAGTACACAATGAGACTTTAAAAAGACAAATAAAATAAGAAAAGCTACACATTTAACCTGGGTGATTATTCTGCCCTTAAATTGAAACAAAATGAGTATTGTCTATATTACCTGTGGAGTGAATCCCCAATTTATTTTTTTCATCATTAATTGTGGGTAGGATTTGCATTGATCCTCCTGACCTGCAATGTATGAGTTACTTTTAGCACTTTAACATTTCAAACACATAGTCCACTTAGCGGTAACCAAATTGTAATTGCAGAGCAACACATCTGAGGCATGTATAATTTAACTGAGAAAAATCTCCATTTAAAAACACATTTCAAAATGACTCGGCTTAACAAACATTACATTTCTGTCTAGTAATGAAAGAGAAAAAGGAGAAGGGAAGGACAACATCTGGTTTATTATATATCTAAGATCTTACCTGGGTGGGATGTCAGAAGAGCACATCTGCATTAAGTCAATTAAACAAAGCAGCTGTGCTGATAACTTTGAAATCCAATATGGTATAATTATGATACATGAAATTATTTACACAATTTAAATCTGACAGGGTCTTTAGAGTATATACTTCTGAATACCAATTTTGGTAAATTTTAGCATGGTACAGGGGTAAATCAGAACTTTATTACCTGGTAACATGTTATCTTTTAGAATTGGGGTCCACCCAAGGACACCCTCTGTGTAGAGTTCATATGTTCTCCACATGTTTTAGTTTCATCTGAACTTGCTGTTTATTGATGTCTTTGACCCCATTGTGGAGATTCTCCATCTGTTTGTATTGGTGACCAATGTCACTAAGGGAGGAAAAGGAAATCCTTCAGTGGAGCACCCTATTTTGATGACAATAAGCCTGAGGCCAATAGGTTAGCATGAATGTAAATACATGGCCCCATGTATTACTTCTTTACCTCGAGTTTTCTTTAGACCTGCTGCGTTTGCCACCATACTGAGAAATTTAACGTATACTACTGAATTTTTCTTTGTGCACCTCCCATATATACAACGACTGCCAAATCAGAAAATATGTGGCATCGGAAGGAAAAGGAATCCACTGCAAATACTGTGAATGGAAACTGTAATAAAATTAAGTTGGGCTTTAAATTTAACAATAAATCTTTCGGTTTTAATGACACTAACCCTAAAAGAACAAAGCCTCTTTTCATCTACAGAAAGCTTCTTTGTTTTTTCTAAATGCATTTACATTCTCACCCAATGGTTGGGTGACTGAATGGAAGCACGGCAGCCAAGCTGAAATTCTGTTTTATAGCGGTAACAGTGGCTTGAAAGCTACATACATGTCTGCGGACTTCACATCTTACAGCTGCTCAAATAATCTCCAGTAACAGCTGAGACCATCTTTGCATCTAATATTAGTCTGAATGTTTACAGACTACCAGGCGGCTCATAAAATCTTGGCACCTTTTTGAACTCCAAGTGGATTCCAGACTATCAAGTATGAATGCGTCGCTATCTTCACAATGGGTGATTTTTGTCTCAGACCATCACTGTATGGAGAAGCTACATGCTGCCTCATGTACTAGCCATTTTATTGCCCTCAGAGCTCAGGGGAAGGTCAGATGGTGTGATAAAGGTATTAAGGAAGAGTTCTCCTTTCTCAGCTCACTGGAATGTTTAGCAAGTAGTAACATGGCATTCATTCCCTCAGGTGCCTTGTTTTCCTCTCACTGTTCCAGTGCTGTTGACAGAGGAAAGCTATTATCATTCTTGTGCGGTGTGCGGCATCAGGAAACGCAGTATTACTTTGAGCCGTGTCAACACAAGACGTTCAGATGGAAGGCTGAGCTGGTAGACAGTAGAAATATGACAAGATGTCACAGGTTATGAACTATAAATAAACACACAGACATACAAAGACCTGACATTCATTACAAGTAGCACAACCTCATTTCACCTACTACCAATATTTAACAAGTGTCAGCAGTACCTGCAGCTTCATGTCTGGTGCATGAGTATCAAGACAAAAGTAGAAAATAGATTATTGAAAACCATGGATTCAATACCATCATTCCTAAAGGTTTGACAATATTGTCATGTCGAGAGTTTGAAAATGTTCTTGTACGTTGTTTTGATGTTATCGATGAGTACAGCTTTAGAAATGCAGAGAAAACCAGAATGGCGCAACCATTTAAGTGGTGTTTTCTAAACTTAATTCTGAACTAGACTATTACCTTTATGTTCAAAATTTTAAAATGACCTCTTTGTGAAGAGGTTCTAAGTATAGCTATTAATATTATCACATACAACGGTGGCCTCTGGTCCTCCATTGTATGTGATAATATTTGTTTGAGGGGTGACAACACAACCGCAGAGGAACACAGGTTTTGGTGGACCAGTCACCACTATGGAAAGTCTAGTGTAGCACTCTGGATATACTATAAAAACAAGTATGTTTTTGACAAATATGTTTTGACAAGACTATTAAACAATACTTTACAATATTGGAACCCATCAAGACAAAACAAGCATTACAAGAAGGTGCTGTAGAAAATTCCTCATTTAGGTTGTAAACTAAATATATAATTTAAACATTTCTAAATCGAAGAACAACAATATGATGTGTTGCAGCTTACCAGTCCGTAGATGTGGTGACTGCATTCATTTTCCATTTCAGACTTGATTCCTTTTATTTTCACCTGGTGATCCTGCCAACAACACACTTTCTGCTGTGGAGTGAAAATTCTCACTCACTGTACTGTATCTAAAGAAGAGTAGCTTTGTCACCCAGGTACAAGAAGTGGGCTACGGTTACAGAACATTTCATCATCGGCATAACTGTGTGAACAGGCAAAGCTAATAACATTGTATAAAATAGCGCGGCAGACTGCACAGGACACAGACCAGCATTGGATTTCAGGTAAGGCCAATAGGTATTTTTTTGCAATTAAGCGTATTATTGTAGAATATCATTGAAAAGAAAGAACAGAGAGGGGTTTTAGGGCTACTTGTATGTAAATATATTTAACAAGGCCTTTGATGATTATAGGAAACACTAATACTGCCCTCTTAACTTTCAATATCTGGATCCCACTTTTAAACTTTTTTTTTTTGTCACCAATATCATTTTGAACCTACCAGCTTCCTGCATAATTTATACCTTCTGCAAACTGGACTATACATCAAGAGTATCATCCTTTATCACACTGCCATCACTATCAGTTTTTCACTACAAAAAAAGCATAAACGTTTGTTACATACCCCTGAGGAAGCCCACGAGGTGACGGGCAATGAGGCGTTTCTTTTGACTATTTACGCAATATCTCAATACCAATATCTAGTATAGGTCTACTAGATTGTAAGCTCTTCGGGGCAGGGTCCTCTCCTCATGTGTCACTGTCTGTATTAGTCTGTCACTTGCAACCCCTATTTAATGTACAGGACTGCGTAATATGTTGATGCTATATAAATCCTGTTTAATAATAATAATAGTAATAAAAATAATAAAGGTGTCTCATGTCTAGTTTATCAGTATCCCTCCTATGCATGTATCACGGGAAACAGATGTATATAAACACTTTGGATATAAAATTTCATTTGCTTAAAAGCCTTGTTAAAAATATTTACTAACAAGTTGCTTTGAAACCCCTCTCTTTTCTTTCTTTTTAACAATATTCTCACATTTTGACCCTAGAGGGGTGGCTTCATACTATTACTTATGAAATGAGAAAGTAGAAAGGTCATTATCTTTACATTACATGAATTAATGTAGAATTCAGGTACAATCAGTTGGTTTTCTTTTACATAACTGGAAATCCCAATGTACAAAAAAGTTTTAAACTTGTATGCTATTGTTGGGTGCTCTATCTCTTGTCTTGTACTATTTCAGCTTGTATCAGTGTTAATGACATACATCATAGCACAATATAGCTTGATTTACACTACTGCATTGTGATAACCTGCAATACCTCAATGCATGGCAAAGGACTGGTGTGTTACAATACTGACACAAATTCAGTGTTGTGCTGTACTATGTTGTTTATTTTTATTATCATTATTATTATTATTATTATTAATAATAAACAGTATTTATTTAGCGCCAACATATTTTGCAGCACTGTAAAATAAAAAACATTCAGCTTCTGTACAAGTGTCCAGTAATGTTTACTAATTATGCCAGATTGCTAAATGACCAACCACCTATGTATTCTTTTGGTTACGATGCAGCAGGATACCAGCTGTTTGTCCCTTTTTCTCTACATACAACCAAGCATTGATTTTTATAATACACATTCATTCTACTGTTACTGGAAATAATGACTAAATATTGTTACCAGTGATAATTATTGCACATCTGCATGGACCAAAAAATCTGTGTACACGTGTGTCTGCTTTGAAGTCATGACTCTCCTGTGACAAGAGCAAATGGCCA
Source organism: Pyxicephalus adspersus (assembly GCF_032062135.1). Taxonomy (NCBI): domain Eukaryota; kingdom Metazoa; phylum Chordata; class Amphibia; order Anura; family Pyxicephalidae; genus Pyxicephalus; species Pyxicephalus adspersus. The sequence continues at coordinate 103,729,795 of NC_092860.1, read as the reverse complement.
TACATCTGGGTGCGATTCTGGGTGCTTTCTGGGTGCTTCGGGGAAAAGGTTTTGATTGTCATGTTACAACAGATACATTCATGACCATACAGATGGGGTTGAACTCTAATACATATATATCACTTTCAAGTTAAAATTATAAAAGGACTGTTAACCTGTTTTTGACTGATAATCACCACTGAAAAATGAGTGTTCAGGTGATAAGTTCTCTTCAGCTTAATTTCCAGGTGCTCCTCTACCTGGTGTTGACATAACAAAATTGTGTCCTTGTCCTATATATATATATATATATATATATATATATTTTTTTTTTGTAAAATGAATTTATTGTGGTTCTTAAAATAAAAACATAGAAAACAGTTTAAATATAGCTTTAACAAAAAAAAGATTTTTTTTTTTACATTGTAGAGTGTAAATGTTACTGCTGCAACAGAGAGAGAGATTGATATTTCTTTGAAAAGGCATTAAAATATTCCACCCCATAGAGGATACAAGAAAGCCGACATATAAACCAACCACATGCCCTTTAACAAAGATATCGGAATTAGTAATTGCCTGTATGACCTGGCTTGATCCTGAAAATGCCTCAGTTTTGCTTCAAGCTATTTCACCAAGTAGACTACAATATATTACACAGTATGTTAAAATTACTAAATGTAGGTGAGAAGTCAAAATACCTAATATATAACGGAAGAAATAACAGTTCACAAATTATAACAAAATATAGTGTTCTACCCTGAAATGTTTTCCAGTCTGATGGCATTAAACGTGGATTGGTTAGGAGGGGGGTGCAAAATGCAATAAAGGGTATTAATGTATAGTATGGGTTGCTTTTAACATGAAAAAAAACTAAACTCAGATGTTGTAGTTCTTTCTGATCACTTTCAATAGAGCCCAGATAATGAACAGAAAAAATAAAGAAAGGTTGGTGGTACTTTTTTTGCAAAGCTGTAACCTCCATAATGTCAACATTCACACTGCAGACAGGGACTTCTGAAGTTTTGCAAGCAAGTGCCTTATGTCCTAGTGAATGGAGACTCCATATTTAAAGGAAAGAAGTGCATGACTCTTGAAAAACAGTTCTGAAAGATGGCCCACAAGTGGTGCAGAGGAGAAGGCTGGGTCTGTCCAGAACATTGGAAGAAAGTGCTAGGCAGGCCTAGCTGTGCAGAACCGTGGCAATATCTGGTGGAGAATCTGGGAGGTTGTGAGTTGTCTGAGTGGGGGCCTGGTGTTGCAGATGGGTGCCAAAGTGTAGAGGGCTACACACAAAACACCGCACATCCTGGGTTCTATAGGTTACTATCTCTTTCTGTGCTGACTGGTACCACTTACATTATTCTCAGCAACTACCATTCTGGAAAAGGGTGGTGGAGTTCCTTATTCATACCCTGTTGTTGTCTTGATACAGTAGAGGGACAATTGTCATGCTGAGTTAGTGGCAGAAGTCACAAGGTGAAAATAAAGAAAATAAATTAAGTTTTATGCCCATAAATGCACTAAATGTGCAAATCTATATTCCTAAAAAAATTGTCTCCAGTGATATCTGCATCTTTGGATCCCTATCAAATATGATGCTCCGAGTGGCCGGTAACTAATAACATTCTTCTTCTATAAGGTCAGGATTATGATGAGCTAAACAAGATCTTCATCTGAATTATTTTTTTTTATTGAATACCAATGTTTCATTATATCTTTTGAATCTAAAACAGCAGCATACCTTTTCAAGGCCCATTTACATTCATGTGTGTCATTGTAACATGTGTGGTAATGTGTATTAGTTGGTAATACCTGGACCCTATAGTTTCTCTAAAATATAAACTAAACTGCATTGCTCATTTGTGTACCAGTCAAGTAGGACAGAATTGGATTTTTGCTTGGAATGACGTTTATCCTGTAGTGAAATTCAAGTGTTTTCTCTATTAAAGAAAAAATAAAGCAGGAAAACTCTTACTGCTGACATGTTGTTCATTTAAAACTTCTAGATGTCTTATTTCCTCTGGCTACATAATCTCCTTAGCAGTAGTTCTGAAACTTGATCTCTATATGGGTACCAGGATTGTTCCTTAGAATGTATACAATGCATTGGATATCAGCATTTCAAACAGGCACCTATTATTATTAGATGGAAAGGATAGAAGGGGTAGTTTCCAAAGTATTGTAGTACAGCACTGTATTTACTACACATAATTACCCCTTGCAATGAATGAGTCAGGCCAAAGGTGGAAGGTTTGACATACATGCAACAAGGCATAAGGGAATCTCCCCTTTTGCATTAAAATGAATCATATCTTCCAACTTTTTGTCTCAAAGTATGCAAATGACACACCCCTGCCAGGCCTGCATTTTACAAAGCATAAAAATGAATGTGCAACAAAATGAGTGGAAAAATCAACAAGTGCCTTGTTTCACTATTCTGTTTCTTTAGCTTTGCAAACTAATGTCTATGTGCCTGGTTTATTGGAGTAACATTAGTTATTTAGCTAGGACTTCTATATATCTACCAGGCTTTGGTCCCCTGTCAAGATCGTGGCTCTATTTGCCCCATCTGACTAATATTAGCAGCATGGGAGAGAGTTGGTGTCTCCCTTGGTACTAGAATTATATTTTCTCAAAAAAATGCAGTCAGCGGTTTTTTCATTCTCTCAATCAATTTGTACTTAAGAACTGCTATGGCAATACTAGAATAGACATCCATGAGCTATGATTGCCTTTTTAGCATATAATGCTTGCATTCTATTTTATCTACAGCATATAGACTGCATATGTCAATGGCTCCACCAGTACTATTTTCCTGCAAGTAAAATATTAAGGGTATATTGTGCACAACAATATGGTAGAACTACAAAGCATGAACATATCCCAATATTCTTTACAGTTTCACTTGCATAGGATTACATAGGATACTCAACTCCAACAGGATTATAACAAAACCAGTTTTGTTTTTTAAACTTACCATTAAATAGTGTACCATAGAGATGTACTTGTGTGGACAGATTCAAGTTGTGTGTTATATCTGTATATCAGCAGACTGTGTACTTGACCCGTGTACCTGCATGAGGGCACACCTATAACTCATGTATAAAAGCAGACCCTTCACTTTACAGATGTGTGTATATTTGTGTCAACCGACTGAACAAATTACTTTGCTGAGTTATCTAAGCAGACATCCAACCTTCCAACTCCCTGCCATACAATACTGAGAACAGATACTGTCAATACTGTATTATAGCTTACATTCACAGCAGGTTTTGGCAGCTTTTGATATTGTATCTTGTACTCACTGTCATGTCAGTACGGGTTTTGCACTTTGGAAGACAGTTTTCAAAAATTTCTTATATATTTAAAAAAGAAGTCTAGTAAAATCCTCATTTTATTATAGACACATATATTAGTTATTCGAATTATGTAAAAACACTGGAAAAAGCTATACAAATACTATACTACAAATTGTAGCAAATATACAGAACTGCCTATCAGATTACGAGCCTGATTTTTTAAAGTTCTTGAATACAGGAGAAGATAGCAAACCTGGAATGGATTTCCTAAAAATGATTTGCTATTAGTTGCCAAATATTTTCATTCCTGGACCAGATCCATTCCAGTTTTGCTATATTACCCAGATTCTCCAATGATAGTCTATCTTCTCCAGTATTGGAGAGCCTTAAACAAATAGACCCGTTATAATGCTAACTGGAAATCTACAAAATATCCCAAAACTGTTCTTGATTGTTTAGAATTGTTCTTTGTTTTAGAACTTGATGTTGTGGTGAAAAAAATCACCACTGCATTTATACTGGTGACTATTGTCACAGAAACATAAAGTTATAGGAAATCCAAAATTGTCCCCAGAACAGAAAGTGTCAGGAAATCGAGGGAATCTACTTCAGGAACAGCTGTCTAAGGTGATATTTTCCATCACTTTGGCAGGTCTCCACAAACCTCCTGTTGTTTCTCTGGAGCAGGAAATCATAGTATTTTTCCCCAGTGGTACACAGGCAGTAAAAATACACTGGCAGTGGATTTACCCCTTCACTATCGTCACTATCCAAATATAAAATAAGTGTTAGCATAATTTCAGAAATTTATTTAACTTTTTATTCAAATTTGTACATCTACACATGCTTAGATGTCTTGTCTTTTGTTTAAAATATCAACGTCGTACATCGAACTTCATATGTAAATCTGGCATTCTATAAACTGTAGTCTCATTCAACTATTCTTCCCCCATTTCTGTAATTTCTCCATATTTCATCACTTCATCACTTGCTGGTAATTTCTTTATTTTCCCACTGTCCCTTTGCCATTTTTCAGAAGTTTCCCTCTCATTTTTCTTTCACCAGGCCCATCAGCCTCACTAATTTGTGTCTCATATTTTCAGAGACATCTGGGAAAATCTGTGATGTGACCAAGACAGTCTGAAAGATGAGCTTTCCTTACTCAGAACTAATATATGATACATACAGCACAATGAAACATTTGATAACAGTATGGATAGTAACAAATTGTTCCTTGGTTCTGACCTACGTTGCCCTAAATTAGAAAATAAAGAAGCATTGAATAGTATTTAATAGGCATTTTGATAAGTTTGAAGCACAGATAATTCTAAAGCTATGTACATAAACTTTGATCCTTCCTCATATGGGATAAATAGATGACATTTAATCATATGACAACACAGATGTTCTTCTCAGAATGATAAAGAAGTCTATTTTCAATAAAAAAAACAAGGAGAGTCCTCCTGCCAATTTAAGATGGAGATTAGAAAATAAGTTTGCATTAAATATTTTCACTGTGTAATATATATATATATATATATATATATATATATATATATATATATATATTTATAATATTATATATTATTATATACATTTTTATATTATTATATTTTTTTTTTAATTTCTGCATATATGGCCAGTTCTCATATTCTACACAATGGACCTGATTTATTAAAGCTCTTCAAGGCTGGCGAGGATACAGTGAAGCTGGGTGATCCAGCAAACCTGGAATGGATCTGGTGCAGGATTAAAAACATTTGCCAAAAAAAATAAGAAATGACTATTAAGAAATCTTTTCCACATTTGCTGGATCACCCGGCTTCACTGATGAAAGTGGATGCAGTATTTCAGGTACCCAAAGCATTTCCCCATAGAAGCAGTTTCATGCTACTTTTAAAGTGACAGAACTGTTTAAAGCCATAGAACAAGACTAGTGGTTGTGTCTGGTTGGGGCCCTGAAACAAGTATGGCTGTTGTTCCTGGTGGGGACCGTGGAAGAAGACTGGTGGCTGTGGCTGGTGTGGTCTTTAAAACAAGACTGGTGGTGACCCTGTAAAAAGGGTCTATGACATGGGGCTATGACATGCAGGGGCTTTGGAAAAATACTAAGAACTGTGGCTGATGGTGAATCAGGTGAATGGGCCTTGAGAAAAGTTTGGAAGTTTAAAATGAAAGGGGTCCTGAAAAAGGCCAAAAGCTGCAGATGGTGGGGAGCTAAAAGATCAGTTCTGACTCAAGTGTAAAAAGATTTTAGATTTAAACAATATCAGTCTTTATCTTTTTTACAGAATCAGGAATGTGTGGGTGGAAGGCTACATTACTATTAACAATGAAACTTTTTTTTAAAAATACTAATATATATATATATACATAAATATATATATATATGTATTAAGGAAAAAGAACCTGCTAAAAAAACAAATGCTTCTCCTCAGAGCAGTTTGCTCATTGTCTGGTTACCTGGTAGCTTTTTTTTGGAATGTGAAGTAGCATTGTGCACTTTAATTTGTTAGTACACATTTGTTAGTAGAATTTGGGTCCTTTTATTCTATTGTTAGGTTAATAGGACAGTCCCAGTTTTCTTTCGTGTGTTATTTTATTATGACCTTTAAATGTTTCTTTGCTTCTTGGACAGTTAAGAAAGTATTGTTTTTGAAACCCTTTTAAAAGTCCTTAACTATTCTCTGGTGTTTAGCTAAGTGTTTAACTTTCTATGTCCTTCATTGGATTTACTATTAACAACATAATATTGTTGTGGAATACATTGTAAGGAATCTCCAGAGACCAGTTTAAGTGCTTCTAATCCAATTGTAACACAGGGTTATAATAAATGTATTTAATTGTAGTCAAATTACCAATAAAAGTATGGATTTACAAATATGTATTTAGTTTAAATTCTTAATCTGATGACAAGAGCATATAGTTTGCCTAACCGGAATAAATACATCATCACAAACTAATATCTAGTATTATACATGCCTACTATAATTTATTGACCATGTATATATATTAAATGCAATACTTTTTATACAGCATGCATCGACCTTCCATTATCCACCAACTTTGTACAGTACCAATAGGTCAATGTTTTGTTTGATATAATTTAATTATTTCAAGTACTATTCAGTATAATTCTGTATCACTGTTATAAATGTAAAAATATACAGAAATTTTAAATGTACGCTACATTACCTTTCACAGATAACTTTGTTACTTGTAGAGTTTCTATGGATGTTATTTGTTATAATGCAATTAAATACATACAATAATTTTTTATCATAAAAATATAAATGTATAGGTCAGTGCATACTATAATTTAGCTAATATTATTTACCACACCACTGTCTCTATTCAAAGCTTTTTACTTTTTGCGAAACTGGATTCCTATTTTTCACTTTTCATATGGCAGCACAGTTCTAATGGACAATATTTATTATCTGTTTTCCTTTGCAGTACTGTAATGTCTGATAATGTTGCTCTTGCCAATTATATTATATTATTATGTGCATCACCATTGCTAGAAGTAGTCATTCTATACAATAATGTTAACATACAATGATATCAGGTCCTTTAAATCTGAAAGAAGTAAGTGGGAATGTGTAACCCATTTATGTGGCCTTTATGCTTACTTACATAGGCCATGAAAATCAAGGGTATGAGTGTGAAGAGGACAAGCAAGCACTGAGAAAAATCACCAACTTCCAGGAACAGTGACATACCGTATGTGAACTAACTGACAGTTATCACATTCACTTCTCTCTGCCAGGGTTGCTAGCTGAGTTTATTTTTTTAGGAAATAATATTTAATTATATTTTAAAATAAATAAAAATAAAAGCTTAATTAAAAAAATGTTGCAGAATGCTCTTTGCTTCAACAATTCATGTTCCAACTCTCCCGCACATTGTACATCTAAATATTGCAGCATAAGTTGTACATGAATTTTTGTAGTACAGGTTTTTTTCACCCTTTTCAAAAGTGTATCCAGCTTTAATAAATCAGGCCCAATAAGCAAATAATGAAAATGTTTCACAAACTGCAGAGTAATTCATTAATTACCCTCACAAACCTATGGCTCTGTTTATTTCAATAGGTACAAGAGGCTTAGTGGCATGGACAGCAGAAGAAAGGATTTTACCAACTTACCAGGAGGGAAACATAGAAATGGGACCTGTTTTATTGTTGTAATTGCCCTTCCCTACAGTCTACTGACTGTGTCTGGTGGCACCTACAGATATCAAAAGTCGTCACAACAGTCATCCAATGTCTATGGGTATTATTAGGGTGGCCATAGATGTACAAATGTTCCAAAGTTCCATTGTCAAATGGCTAGGATCTATTCTGATTTTCCCTACTAGGATTTGTGTCTCTTTCTCCAATGAAGATTGAATAAATAATATTTGCATTACTTTTTACAAAATCTGAAACTTTGCTGCTTCAGATACTAATAAATAAGATACATTCAGCTGCTATGGTACCTACCTTTGGAGAGCATGATGGGTCTTGCTGCCATCCAAAAAAAATCCAAAAAACCAATGGCTGTGATAGAAGAAGGTAAGTACCTTTTTTCAAGATTCCTATAACAGCATTTATTTCCAGTGCTATAATACTGTCCTAAGTTCCAGAAGGAACAATTTCCTATGTTCTCTGAAAGCTCTTGCAGGACTCTACTGCACATTACAAAATATAAAAGATGCAAGATGGTGTAAGGATCACCAAAGGGAACCACAGAGCACTGTGTATAGCAACAGAATAAAAAGTATGAAACGTAAGTTTGCATTGTATGGTATTTTGGATTACGCTGCTTTAACTAAACCAATAATGTCAAAACTAAGAAAGACTTTATCCACTGAACAAAAGAGGTTGTTTTAAAGCCTAACTCCATAAATCCAGCATCATAACAGTTAGTCCAGCTTTTAGCATTTACTATGGCAACATTGTCTATTGCTGCACAAATCAAAGTGCCACCATGGTTGGTCACAATGCGGATACTCCTTGTTAAAGGTTAATTAGTAGGCTGTAACCCATTGACATCCATTACACTTTTTATGGTGTGTGACGCCAGTAACATGCAGAAAATGATTAATGGGAAAAGAGTGAAAATACATAAAATAGAAGTTTTTGTGTAATGTTTTTTTTAAACTAAGTCATTCTGGAACACAGATTGTTAATAAGGTCTCAGAGGTTGAGGAATGATATAGTAAAATACATAAATCCATATACATTTTACATGGATTGCCAAAAAATACTAAACATTTACTAAACCACTAATAGCGAATCTGAAGGTACCTAAACTATTTAAAAATGACTTTATTTAATGATCTATTTAGAAATGAAACAACAGGCAGTATGGACATGATTTCACATTTTAAATTTGATTATGACACCCATACTTTGATATCCAGTAATCTAGTAATCAGCTTGAAGCTCAGTTATGTTTTGTACCTTAAAACTCATTAAAGGAAAGTTGGTTGTTGATGACAAGGGCATTCATATTCCTTTACAGGGTGCAAGAGGTTCCTTCTAAATTGCTAATATATTATAGTTCTTCTTAATAACTTTGCTTGTTGCTTTAGCCTAAAACCGATGGCATTGCTTTCTTACTGAAAGTATGGGGGTAACTTAGACAAGCAACACATTTTTACAACTCCACCAATTTTTCAACATACCAGTTTTAAACCTGAAGTTTATTGCTATCTTTGTGTCCTGCTTTCAGCCCTCAATATGAATATTTAAATTATTATAGATTATTTTACCCAATTTTTTAATTAAAATGTTTCAGAATAAAAAACAAACATTAAATGTGTACAACCTCAATATAATCATAACATATAATATTACACATTATTTATTCATTTTACTTATCTTATTTTAGAGCAGTGACATCATCACTAGACCTTCTTGCTGTGCTTCTTGTTGCATTGAAGACAGATCATGGCTGTGGTAGGCAGCACGCTGTATATACATTCCTGAAAACATGTAACAATGAGCCTCCATGAACTGAAATCTAATAAATGAAAGGAGTTAATAGGGGATTGAAAGGTCAGAGAGAAAAGATCTGTATTATACTGGCCATCCACCATCCGGCAAAGGAAGTGGACTCTTTCTGATTTGCTGCAGCTTCTAGTGAACACTGTGGAAATCAATATCAGTACAGGAGAGGAGTCTGTACAGCAGTGGAAGTTCAAAGGTAAGGCTGGGGTTCAGCTTTGAAGTAATTGTACCCTTTTACCCTAAAGTAAGGCATTTTCACAAACAGTACAGCTGTTGGAACATTTTATCATCAGTTGTTTCAGTTCTTTTCCGTTCAGATCTATGCTATAGTAATGCCTTGTGGTAAAAAACTACATTCCAGTCAGCAAACATCAATATTATTGTTATGTATTAAAGAACTATTGAAAATATATTTTGAAATGCCCCTGGTGTATGTACCTGAATCTGACTTGGTATTATTCTCAGTCTTTTGTAATCCCTTGTACATGTGTACTCAGACTGGAAGAGGAAAGAAAACCCCTAGGAAGACCCAGGCAGCTCTCGATCCAGGTCCCATGTTGTCCTGGAATTCTTCTTTGTCTTCTTTCTTCTGGGTACATTACCTGATCTTGTGAGATTGAGTGACAGAGCCCGCTGTAAAAAGGGGAAAAAAGAGTGCCAATGTCACTGCGAATGCCTTAGCATGCACATCTCCAATTTCGCAGAAGGAGCAGCTAAGAACCTCCCAGGATGTGTGACGTATGTTATATGTTGCATTACATACAATTTAATACATTTTAGATAAGTAGTATTTTTTCCTTAAACATCAAAACTGTAGATCAGAAGCACAAAAAATGCAGGTTTTACTTATGTCAATATTTTTTCCTGCGCTAAAACATAGCATCAAAATGTAGCAGATCTAGTCTGAATGAATCCTCAAATAATAGTTTATACTTAGCATGGTGGCTTAGTGATTAACACTAAGCAGCATTGGGTCCCAGGTTCAAATCTCAGCCAGGACACTACCTGCATGGAGTTTGCAGGTTCTCCTCATGTTTGTGTGGGAGTCCTCCAGGTACTCCGGTTTCCTCCTACATTCCAAAAACATGCAGTTAAGATAATTGGCTTCCCCCGAAAATTGGCCTTCGACTGTGGTAATGACATATAACTTTGGTAGGTACATTAGATTGTGAGCCTCTTTGAGGGACAGCTAGTGACACGACTATGGACTGTGTACAGCACTGTGTAATATGTCAGAGCTATATAAGTACTGTGTAATAATAATACTCACAACCATAGGAAATATTTTTTAAACAATCATTTAGTAATATACCACTACTTTTAGAAGGAAAACAAATAACAATAAATCACAAGAACATACACAATATAAGTTTTTAGGTTTGGTTTGGTTTTAGGTTTTCTCATCCAGGTATTTATTTCCTGGCTTTACCACTAAAATGAGCTCAACTAGGACCCCTGGTGACACAATAGTGTAATTGCACCAAAATCGCTAACCTTGCCAGTGGAAGCACAAGTAGCCTACAAGTAACATGGAGTATTGAGTAACAAGTGAATATTTTAGGCTATGTGCACATAATTCTCTTTAAATATTCAATTATGTGCAGAACATTTTTACAAATTGAAATATCTCCGTCACATGATAGGATGAATGAATCAAGTTTTCTTCAGTTTACTTTAGTTTTCTTTAATTAATTGATCCTAAAAATTCTGATGTGTTTGTCTTTGAGCCTTGTCTCAATGAAAAATGATCTATCTTTTATAACTAGGTGGAGCTCATTGGAAATTACCTGCAGTAAATATTTAATGGCCCAAATGGGGTTAATTTTGTTATGTCACATATAAAAGGTTCACAAAAAGTATTGAATATCTTATGTGTGCTAGAGTAATTCTAAGACCAACCTGATTTCTCTACAGCCTGCATTGCTTTTAATTTGTTTATAAACCATCTACATGTTTGCATTTTTACGTTTCACATTTTTTCTTTTGTTTATGAAACCATCATCCTGGTACGCTTCCATCTGAAACAGCAATACATGGATGTCATAGTGATATAAAACATCTCACAATACACCCTAATTAAATATGCAGATATGCTTCATGAAACATAACGTAACATTACTAAAAGCAATTTGTTCATAGTACTTTGAATGTCAAATACTATGTTAGAGAAATGCATAATATTCAGGTCTAACAAGTTGTTCTGTTGTATGAAAGAGAGATCGTGTGAAAGTAGGTGTTAAAATAAAAACATCAACCAGTACTTTAAAATCCACTTCAATCTAACTGAATAGGTTTTACTTTATTGCACATTGTTATGAAACTAAAAATGAATGTTGCTGATTGGAGTAGAAGGCCCAGCATTAAAAGTCTTCACCAAGTTGTATTGCCTTGGTATGGCCTGGCTATAGTAACTGGCAGAGGTGTGGATTACAAAGTCAACTAAAGAGAATTTGGCAAGCAAGTTACAATTGAGGCTATTTGCCTTCAGTCACAATTTAACCTGAAGACACTGGACAGAGTGTATAAAGATATCATGGTAGATCCAACATAGTCATTTTTTTAATTTGAGGTAGGAGAAGCAGCTTCACAGTTCAGATTTAAAATGCATTGTTTGGGGAAGAAAGTACAAAGAAAATCCAGTTGTTAGCTTTTTGCCACATAAAATGTCAAAAAAATAGCAGCCAATGTGGAACTTTCTTCCTTTAAACAATTTATATCACAATTTAACTGAAAATTTAGCAATAAGTGCAGTGCTCAATTTATGAAACAGGGAATCTGACATTCCCTTAAACATTCCCTAGTGGGAATCAATTACTGCCATTGAAACACATTAACCTATAATATTTTCACCAGGGAATGTTTCACATTTCCTGTTTTATAAATAGAGCCCTAAGAGATTATCTATGCTGACTGTTTTATTACTGACATCAATGCAGAGAAGAAGGACATGTTTTTTAGTGAGGGTTTTTTATTATTATTCTTACTGATCACCCACACAGTGACCACTATCACTGGGAAAAGTTTTACTCCCACCGACAATTGGCCCCCAATGACACAGGGCCTTGTTTTCTTCCACTGACACTCCTGTTTACTACTGGGGTATTTCTTGTCCCTACTGATCGCCATTGTAGATGCATTTCATCCTATTAATGACCTCCGGCATTCTCGCGAAAGTTTCCTCAAACTTCCAGGCCGCATTCATTGAGAACAGTGTGCGATCCCCGGCAGGTTAATTAACCTCTAGTGCCTCGGGGATCGCACACTCTTCTCAATGAATGCAGCCACAGCTGCAATCAATAAGAAAATGCCCGGAAAAGGGGAACCTCCAGACATTGTAATATAAGTATCTCTTACAAATTATACATGTGTTACAGATACAAATGTATCATTTGTAAGAGATACGTATATTACAATGTCAGGAGGTTCTCCTGTACTGGGCATCTTCTCATTGATTTCAGCTGTGGCGATTGAGGAGAGTGCGATCCCCGGGGCACTAGACGTTAATTAACCTCTAGTGCCCAGGGATCGCAGAGGATTTACAGGGCTGCATGATGCAGCCCCCGGATATCTGTTCGCTGGGAGGTCGACCTCTCGGCGAATCAGAAGGCCGCTCTCGCTTACTTTTTCGGTAAGCGAGAAAGGCCCGATTCGCCACGGGATGGAACCTAATATTCTCGCTTGCTCATCCCTAATGACCACAGTACAGACCAATGGTAGACCTATTCTCTCTTTAAAAATTTTGGTAAACTCCGCAATCGAATGTAACAGTAAATTTAAATGTGTTTATAAACAGGGGCTGGCGGTTGAGAGATTCAACCCCTGCGTGTATTTTCTTTAAAGGGTGTGTGGCACAATCTGGCATACAAGAACAGATCAACACAGTTCTGGTTTTGTGAGAAGAATCTAACTATAGGTTCATCTCCTGTGACTGGTCATTGCTAAGAGGGTGTAAGGTTGAATCAAGCAATGATCATCCTATTGCAAAGTGTAGTTTAGTTTTAGTGGAGCACAAATCCAGCTTTTACTAGCACTTTGTCCCACAACCTTTTCTGACTGCCCTCTCCACACAGCCAGGGGACTGAATACAATAAAAGCTTTCAGGTGAAATCTTTAAAAAGTCCAAAGTATATTTAATGGGTTTGTAGCTGTGTGAAGATGCTGTTTGATCTGGAGAGCTATTATGCTTTCATAAGCAGACTCCTGTCCTAATCTCTGAGACAATCAAAGGAGCTTTTTCATATATCAGTTTCTTGCGTGTTTAAGGTACTCATTTAATAATAATTAAATGTGAATGACCCTCACTTTTTGTTGTTTGTAATAAAATGCAACATGTTATTTTATTATTTGTCTTTTTTTAATCCACTTGTAATGTATGTAAGGCTGAACCATAGATCTTTTTTCCAAATTTGCTGTCATTTGATCTTCTAAAGAGAACCTAAAGTGAGGCGCAGTTATGTGAAGTGCCTTTTTACAAAGAGCATAATCTGGCTTTACCAACAGGTAAAGATCATTCATATCCGCTTTGTAGATCTTTGTATGTGTTTATGAAAGGCTTAACCCAGGAGTATGTACAAAAGAAGTTCTTTCTGGTTATGGCACCCACTCATTAGTCCTTCCCTGGATCCCCCACAATCTGCTCTGCATTCTCTAATCATTAGAATCCAAGCACTGCTCATTTGTGAGGTCTATGTGCAACCAAGTGCAGGATCATCTGGGGGTTTGCTAAAGAGAAGCAAAAAAAAGGAAACTATGATGGACCAAGGCTGTTATTCAAATCAATAAACTCATGGAACCTGGAACTCATTCACCCCTAGCTGCATTGATGAGCATTAATCAACACATTCACAACACATGGACACAATTTTTTACTATGGGCCATGTTCACACCAAAGCCTTGTGTTAGTTTGGATTGAGGAAAGAAGTAGACATGCTGAATTTTTATGCAACTCAGTGTACAACATGTAAGAATGCAACACACATCTTTTTCTCTCTCCTCTTCTTCATAGGTAAAAGTCAATCAGTGGAAAACCTTAAAAATTGCACTAAAATGCACATGAGAGCACAGCACATGCAGTTAAACCTGTGCCTTATCAAGTGTCATGCATTGCATTGTCAATCAGGTGTGAAGGAATAAAACTTCTGATCTCTGAACCAGAGGTTGGACTAAGTTGTCACCCTGCAAGTCCAAGTCGAGTCCCAAGTCATTGACACCAAGTCCCAAGTCAAGTCTCAAGTCACCAACAATTCTTCCAAGTCAAGTCCCAAGTCAAGTCACTTCATTTATCATGTCTTTTGCAAGTCGTACTTAGTCTGTTAGTCTGCCTTCCTTCCTACATTCCTCTAAGTCCACTAAGTTTGGCTTTCTCTGCTGACAACTGAAGGGGATGGTGAGGAAGGCAGTGAGTCTTCTGTAACACCTCCTTCCTCCCCCTCCCCTTCAGCTGTCAGAGGAGAAAGCCATGGACTTAGAATGCAAGGAAGGCGGCAAGGAAGGCGGTGTTACAGAAAACTCACTGCAAGCTGAGTCGCAAGTTGCTGGACAAAACCCCCAAGTCGAGTCGCAAGTAGTTTATTAGGTGACTTAAGTCGGACTCAAGTCCACAACTTCCAACCTTTGCTCTGAACATATTATACAGTAAACAACAGTCCTTTTTTGGGGATTTGGTGATCTGAGATCCTCTGTGAAACAAGAAATGTATTTACACTACAGGTTATAAACCTCTACAGGTTTCTTCCTTCCTCTTACATATCAAAAGTCATATTTAAAAAATGTCAGCAGGATCAAAGGTTTTAGTGTATAGATCCTTTCCCATAGGCATCCCTGTCCTTGGTAGTTGGTCTGATATTCTCAAAAAAGCAGCTATGTGCATTCCATATAAACATGATCAGAAATGGAGTGTGTATATTTGATCTGCTGTCCCATCATGAATATCCACAAGGACACCAGAGTATTTTAGGACAACTGCTTAAAGTGTACAACCAGCCATCCTTCTTTTGGTTTTTGAATGAGTGGTGAAGGATTGTAATCCTCTTTCAGGTTTAAATCGCTTTCTTTGGCTTCTTTGGATCGAACTTTTCTCAAATAGCAGCATACACAGGCTACAGATCTTTCCAGCTCTTTATTGATGAATCTGCCTTGCTGTACATTTTCCCAGGAGATGTCAATTCTCAAATAAAATAAATTGCCTTCCTGTTTGCAATTCCTTCAATATACATTGAGCTGCATGTGTGGCTCAGTATATAATTGCTATATTCCCAGTATACCCCTGGCCACTGGGCATGAATGAATTCTTGGCGGTGCCTGTGACAGAGCAATGACAGATATGTGTAATTTAACAAATTGTGATGAAGCAGGTAAGGTAATTTTTGCAGAAAGTACAGATTATGGGTATATAAAGGACCTGCCTGGTTGTAGTTTACTAGTTAAATTTAGTCCCACTAGAGTTGAAGATAGCAGTAAAACCGATCACCTGTCCTAATCCTTCCTTATGCTATGTAAATCTAAGAACAAAAATACATTAAGTGAAAAAAAGTTTTTACTGGACATACACTTTAATTGACCAGTGTAATGCAATTACATGAGAAACAAAGAAAATGACAGCAGGTGAATCTCAATTCTGCCTCCACACAGCAATCTCAGGGTAATTTGCACCACTTTCATCCAGATCTTACAAACCAGCAGAGATTATTATTATTATTATTATTATTATACAGTATTTATATAGCGCCATCATATTACGCAGCGCTGTACATAGTCCATAGTCGTGTTACTAACTGTCCCTCAAAGGAGCTCACAATCTAATGTCCCTACTATAGTCATATGTGGTTATTGTAGTCTAAGGTCAATTTTAGGGGGAAGCCAATTAACTTAACTGCATGTTTTTGGGATGTGGGAGGAAACCAGAGTAGAGATGAGCACACATTCCACACGTTTCAATATTACAATATGCAATCTGATTTTGATACAAAGCTACACACAAAAATAGTATATTGATAACTGTTATTTCTTTAGAGACAACATATTATGCAGTGTTATAT
Organism: Pyxicephalus adspersus; assembly: GCF_032062135.1. NCBI lineage: Eukaryota > Metazoa > Chordata > Amphibia > Anura > Pyxicephalidae > Pyxicephalus > Pyxicephalus adspersus. The sequence continues at coordinate 103,713,484 of NC_092860.1, read as the reverse complement.
ATTAAATCTCAGGATACAAATGATACACTTACATAAAAATCCAGTAAAAAAAAACTATGATACAGGGGTGAAGAAGACCCTACAGCTATGTACTATACATGGAATAAAGTTATCAGATACAAGAGTTTCCAAATGTATTTCTGATTATGAGGAAAGTCTCCTGCAGGGTACATATTGAGATGCGCGGATTGTTAGGAGCCAGGGAGAGAAGTCAGAGAGGGCTGTACATGGGTGGGCGAGGACTGGATGGGGGGAGATCTATACATGGCACCCAGCCCCTCCCTGCTGTACTAATACCTGCACTTCACTCTGTCCCACCCGCATTCATCTCCCTGGAGGAAAGGTAGCCGTGTCCTGAAATCACCTGGGAGAGATCCCAGCACCGACAATTACCTGCTCCCTGTGCTGGGCAATACAATGGACCGGAGGCTACTAGCGACCCATGGCGAGCACAGAAGACCGCCGATCTTCAGCTTCTTCATCCTGTCTTTGCTGGCGGTCCTTACCTGTGTGCAGGCACAGCTGGACTTCCGATCGCTCAGTGCTGATCACATCCTTGTGGCTAACCGAGGAATCCGAGTACCATTCGGCAGATCGGTGACCCTGGACCCGGTGCAGGACCTAATCATCCAAGTGCAGCCCGGAGACAAGTGTGTCCTGAATGTGCTGGACAATGACCCCTTATCTCAGAGACCTGGCTGGTTGTCCCCTAAGAGGTTCTCCTGTGACTTTGGTCCTGGAGAAGTGAAATACACTCATATGGGGTCCCGCAGCCCCCCCAGGGATAAAGTCAGGCTTCAGCTCAAATATGATTCCCCTACAGAGACTCTGATCGTTCCTTTTGTCCTGGAGGTGGAGGTGATATTCCAGCAGCTGGAGATAGTCACTCGCAATCTGCCACTGGTGGTGGAGAAACTCCATGGACTCAGTGTTCCCATTGATAAGAAAGTCCTGGGGTTCACCTATGACCCTGCCAAGGAGTCTTGCAAGGTTACACCTCTTCTTGGCACAGGTGGGATGCCAAGGTATGGACACCTTGTGAATCTGACTTCATCCTCCCAGCAGGGCATTGACTGTCACAGTTTTACCAGTTCAGGGTTTCGCTACCAGCACACTGCCCCTCACAACTCACCCAACAGAGACTATTTGCCAATGGTGGTGGAACTTACAGGTGGTGGCAGTGCCCCTAGACAGGAACACTTTCATCTGACTGTCCGCATTAAGGAAGGGGTTGAAAACACACCTCCACGTCCCAGTTTTGTCTCCATGCTTATGATGGAAGTGGATCAGTTTGTACTTACCGCCCTGACCCCTGAGATGCTGGCAGCTGAAGATTTAGAATCTGACCCTGGTGATCTTATCTTCAACCTGACAAATCCTCTAGACCCAGACACATCTGGGTATCTGGTGAGCACAGATGATCAGAATTTACCAATTACCTCCTTTTTCCAAAGAGATGTAACAGAGCTAAAGATTGCATACCAGCCCCCATCTAGTGAGTCCTGGTTGGAGAGGATCCTTCAGCTGGAGATGCAGGTAATTGACACTGAAGGTGCTTCTTCTGAAACATTTGCCTTTATGATTGTGGTCAAACCTATGAACACTTTGGCTCCATTAGCAACAAGAAATTCTGGTCTTTGGCTACTGGAGGGCCAGTCAAGACCACTGTCTGGGCCAGGCTCTGGACTGAACAATCTGATCATCAGTGATGAGGACAATCTAGACGAGGTGAAATTGAGTGTGGTTGGTGGGCTTAGACATGGACAGCTTGTTTTGGCACATGGGAGCACTGCCAGTGACAGTGGGAGCAAAGGCTTTACTTTTACACCTCAAGAATTGCACTCTGGCCTGATTGTGTACCAGCATGATGGAAGTGATACCTACAGTGATAATCTTATTCTAAGAATGGATGATGGTAAACATCGTGTAGAACTGCTCTATCCCATTACTGTGTCTCCTACTGATGATGAGCCCCCAGTTCTCAATGCAAATACTGGGCTAAGTCTACCAGAAAAAAGTACAGCCCTTATATCACCGTTTATGCTCAGTGCTACAGACATTGATTCAGAAGATTCCACAATCCTTTTTGTGCTGCAAGAGCCCCGCAGCCACCTTGGGGAAATAGTTCTTAGGCAGGTAGAAGAACCTTTTGAGGACGGTTGGAGGTATCTTCCAGAAGAAGGACTGTATGAGAAAGTGGTAAGCCAGTGGTACCAACAAGATATTGTGGATGGAAAACTGTATTACAAGCATGTAGGGCCACACAGTACTGAGACTGTATTAGAAAAGATACTGTTCATAGTAATGGATGACAATGATCCACCTAACCAGTCTGTACAACAGGTGTTTACAATAAGAATAGAACCTATAGATGATATTCCGCCAGAGCTTTTCCAAGGGACAACTTTACATATGACGGTTAAAGAATATGAACTAACCCCCTTCAAAAGAAAGCACCTGCGCTACACAGATATGGATACAGATGACAGAAGCCTCAAGTATACTATACATAGTCACCCCAGAGACACTGATCCTAACCACCCCGTTCTGACTGGTCACATAGTGCTTAGTGACATTTCAGAGGTTCAGGTCACATCCTTTACACAAGCCCAGATCAACCACCATAAGATTTCCTATAGACCCCCAGAAAAGGAACTTGGAATAGTCCCCAAAATTTTGCAGTTTAATTTCACAGTAGAGGATTCTGCATGAAATTCAGTGCAAGGGACATTCACTATCTTTTTACAGCCTGTAGACAACAAACCACCTGAGATTACCAACACTGGATTTACTGTTTTAGAAAGAGGATCTTTTACCTTTACTAAAAATGAGCTTGATGCAACAGACCAAGATACAGAAACTAAGTACATTAAGCTTATGCTATCAGAAGCCCCTTTGCATGGTAATTTGCAGTTTCGTGGGGAGCCCTTATTACCAGGAGAATCATTTGGATTATCTGACATATACCAAGGCCATTTAACCTATGTGCACAGTGGAGATGAATCCATTGGAGACACTTGTTCATTTGTTCTCAGTGATGGCATTCATGAAGTTCCCATAACAATACGGATTCATGTTAAACCAGTGGATGATGAAGCTCCCACTCTTATGCTCCCTGGGGGACTTTTAGGATCTTCCTTAGAAGTCTTAGAGAGGGGAGAAACAGAAATTACAACCAATGTCATCCAGGGCACTGACCCAGACACAGATGATTTAATCCTGACATTTATTGTGGAAGAACCTCCTAAAAGAGGGGAAATTTTGGTCAGTGGTTTACCCGCTGAGAGCTTTACTCAGCAAGACCTACTCAATGGTGATGTTGTATATGCACATACTTTTGGAGAGATAGGTCTTCAGAAACAGCAGGACTTTTTTAACATAACAATATCAGATCTTTCTGATGAGTGGGTTGTTGGAGGCAACAAAGTACAGGGTGTAAAGGTTCATGTGACAATTCTGCCAGTAGACAGTGAAGCTCCTATTGTAAAACTAGGAGAACAATTCTCTGTACTAGAAGGTAGTAAAAACCTCATTACACCAAATCACCTAGATGCAGAAGATATTGATACACGAAAAGATGAAATATTGTGCACTATAATTGTGCAGCCAACATCAGGGTATGTAGAAAATATCTCTCCAGCCCCTGGTTCTGAAAGATCCAGAGCTGGAACTCCTATCAGTGCATTTAGTATAAGAGATATACGTCTTGGACATATATATTATGTTCAAAGTATTCACCTGGAAGTAGAACCTGTAGAGGATAGGTTTACCTTTCGCTGTTCAGATGGCATTAGCTTCTCTGAACGCCTATTTTTCTCAATTGTAATCATTCCGACAAATGATGAAAAACCAGAAATCTTTACCCGTGAGTTTGTGGTAATGGAGGGTATGAGTCTGGTTATTGACACTCCAATCCTTAATGCTGCTGATGCAGATCAACCACCAGATGAGCTTCTCTTTGTTATCACCCAGCCCCCTCAACATGGAAGAGTAGTATTACAGCAAACTCCCATCCTTAATTTCACACTGGAGGACATTAAAGAGAGTTCCAGCATTGTTTATGAACATGATGACTCAGAAACAAAAGAAGACAGCTTTACTATTCTCCTAACTGATGGAGAACACAGTGTAGAAAAGAAAATCCTTGTAATGGTTATCCCTGTAGATGATGAGACACCAAGAATGACAATCAATGATGGTTTGGAAGTTGAAATAGGAGAAACTAAGTTAATTACTAATAGGGTTCTAAAAGCCACTGATTTAGATTCAGATGATAAATCACTTACATATGTCATTAGATTTGGTCCCAGTCAAGGCCTCTTGCAGCGGCTTGATCAGGACGGATCAGTTTTGAGTAACATAACAGTAGGAATGAATTTTACTCAGGATGACATTGACAAAGATCTTATCCAGTACACTCACTTAGGCCAAGAGGGTATTCGTGATCTCATAAAATTTGACATCACAGATGGAACTAACCCATTCATTGACAGATATTTTTATATTAGTATTGGAAGTATTGACATGGCTTTCCCAGATGTTATCAACAAAGGAGTCACTCTAAAAGAGGGGGGCAAGGTTACTCTGACCACTGACCTTCTGAGCACCAGTGATATCAACAGTCCAGATGAGAACTTGCAATTCAGCATTACAAGGGCTCCAAGTCGTGGTCATTTAGAGAGCACAGATCAACCTGGAGTCCCAATTACTGCTTTCACCCAGCTCCAACTAGCTGGGAATAAAATCTATTACATTCATACTTCAGAAGATGAAATGAAGATGGACAGCTTTGAGTTTGAAGTTACAGATGGCTACAATCCTGTTTTCCGTACCTTTAGGATTTCAATAACTGATGTGGACAATAAGAAGCCAGTTCTTACAATTCATGACCTCACAGTCAATGAAGGAGAAAACAAGCTTATCACTCCCTTTGAACTCACAGCAGAAGACCTAGACTCTCCTGACCATTTGTTGAGATTTACCATCACTCAAGTACCAGTTCATGGTCACATTTTGCTCAACAATAGTCGTCAGGTATCTACATTTACTAAGCAAGATCTTAATGAAAATCTCATCAGTTACAAGCATGATGGTAGTGAGACAACTGAAGACAGCTTTTCTTTCACTGTGACTGATGGAACCCACACAGACTTTTATGTATTTCCTGACACCTCCTTTGAAACACGAAAGCCTCAAATGATGAAGATTAATATTAATTCTCTTGACAATGGTATTCCCCAAATTGTTGTTAATAAAGGGGCTTCAGCGTTAAGAAGTCTTTCCTCTAGCCATCATGGTTTTCTAATAACCAGTAAAGCATTAAGAGCAGAAGATCGTGACAGCCCCAACAAATTTCTTAAATACCGAATTACAGATGGACCAAAACACGGTGTTATTATCAACTTGGCAAAAGGCAATGACTCTGTGAGAACGTTCACACAAGGTAAGTACATTTGACCCTGAACTGCATTCATAAGGATAGCACCAACTTTGTGATATATAGATGCAATACCAATTTTTACCTTCTGTGGTATAACTAGATTAGTTGAGGTATAGAAATATACAAAGTACACCAACATCTAACAACCAATTAGAATTATTTATGGTATATTATTTAGATAAACTAAATTTAAATTTTCAGAATAGGAAATTTTTTTTTGATGGTGTATGCTTCAAGGGTGTCATGCTGACTTTTCTTTTACTACATGGTAAATTAATAGCCTGGAATCATTCACATATTATGTTTACTTTTATGAAGATAATAATTCCAGGCAGTGACTCACAAATTAGTGAAGAAAGGTTTAGAGTGACAGATTTTAAATGATATTTGTAATGACAGTTCATAGTTCAATAGGTTGTGAAGACAAAAATAGATAACATATAAAAATACTAATATAAATACATAACAATAAAATACATTACATATTAGTGAGGAATATATATTATTGTAATACAGTATAACATGTATTGTCTATCAATCTTTATGAATGGCACAGGGCAAGAAATTACTTCTTTACTTTTCTTCTTCAGCTGATATTGATGACCTGAAAGTCTGCTACGTTCTTAAAGATGGCGACAATGCTACCAGTGATATATTTTACTTCTCAGTAGAAGACAATGGTGAGTTTTTATTCTGATGTTTATACAAAATGTAACATTCATTGTTGGTGACCATAAATAACTTCTTAAAAATGTAAAACATTATGACCTGATTTATTATAGCTCTCCAAGATTGGAGAACATAGACTATGTTAGAACCTGGGTGATCTAGCAAACCTGGAATAAAATTTCTAAAGTCTTTTGCTGTTAGTTGGTAGTAGTTTTCAATCCTGGGCCAGATCTATTCCAGGTTTGCTGGATGACCCATGTTCCGCCACGATAATCTATCTTCTCCAGTCTTGGAGAGCTTTATTAAATTAGGCCTATATAATTTTATTAATGCTAAAGATGAAGATATATTTCTGATGGGAGATGTTGTCTTAGCTTAGCAGAATTCTTGTAAAAGTAGACTTTTAAACAAAGGTTTTTTTGGTGGTGGTTAAATGTGGAAAGACCGCAAGAGCAAAATATATGTTGTATGTTGTGTTGTGGCACAAATGAGGAAGAATGTGACATGTCAATAAACCTAAAGCCTAACTCATAACTAGCATTTCAAAACTAATTAGAAATCCTCAGTCATGTAGGCAAAAAAATCATTTTTTATATATTCTACGATGTGAGAAATGTAATAGTAAATTCATACTTATGGTTGACTGCACAAAGTTTTCCATGTGAAACACGGCATTTATGGTATAATAGAGACATTCCATGGTTTTTGTGGTTTCTTCTTTAGACCTTGTATTTAGTCATTTAAGCATTAGAATGTAATTTTTTTCTCAGACCCTATGGCCTAGATGTCTAAATAGTCCCTCTATGGTCTTTAAATGTTTAAAGAAAAACTAAAACATAGCAAATACTCCATAGTGACATTCTGTGTAAGTTTTTGCAGACTTATAGCTTAAACAGTCCTAAAGCAGAATGTGTTAGTGGTGTTGTGCTTGCTTTGCATTTTTTGGCATGTTTAGGACACTTCCCATAACAATTCTCTATCTGAAAGTGATAACCGGATTTACTCCAAGGCCTAAGATACATAGAGGTTACATTTGGAAATTAAGCACTCACTGTGATCTGTTAAGTGTCCATTTACATCCGACAGCTAAATTGGAATGCAAGCATTACAAAAGGCAATAGTATGTGCTCTGAATTGCAATTTACCAGCCAGTTACAGGTCTGGACAAGTGCAGGGTCACACATTTACTTGACTAGTTACAGGACTGCTCTGAACTGTGCTCTGTTTGATAAAAACTAGTTTACTGATGACAGATATGGCTGAATGGCTATTGAACATCACACCAATCATTACAGGGAATATAGGACATCAACTGGTTTGTAGCTGTGTAGTAACTTATCATTTACTGATCTATTGTCTTATAGTATGTAAGGTACTTAAGCAAAATGTTGGCAAAAAATTACCTTTTAAGCCTTTTTTTTAATTCCTACTTTTATGTTTCTCATTAGGGTCATAAGTGCCCGATGATAGAATTAAAATTTGCCCATTTGCTATTCTTCTATTCCAAAGATCCTTGAGGTTCTCTCATTGGACAAAAAATGGTAATTGGGCAGTTATTAGACCAGAGGTCAGATAAGACAAACGCAATAACAATGTTAAAATCTAAATTGGCAAGACCCTAAAATAGGCATCTTTGGCTAAGCTGAATATCTATGGTCAATATTTTGCCCAACTCTTTCCACCCTTATACCTTCCCATGGACAATAAATAAAGCCTCATCAGATAATGTAAAAGTGCAGAGGACTTGGGGAAGGAGAAGCCAAAAATTAAGAATAGATATTGATATTTACAATACAGAGAAGAAGGGGAAGAAAGACTGGTTTCCCTGATAAGTCTACTGAAAAGTCTTCTCTTACAAAAGCTAGTAAGCAATCTGCAAACCTGTGGCAGAATTAGGAGCCCTTGGCTATACAATTGTATGACAATAATTAAGTCTTGACCTACCCCAGTTCAACAGAAATGCTTGAATAGCTAATGATTTAAAGCACTACAGTAAACTATGAACTAATAGTAAAAAAAAAGAATTTCTCCAGTGACAGGTGATAAATATCTAACTCCACTACTATTGGAAACATATTTGCAGTCTTAGATTTTGCCTGCTGCACTGCTATTTAGTAACTGAAACTTTGGCGTTCATCTGTTCTGTTTTAGTTGCAATCTCAACATCATATTAGTTTTTCTTAGAACTTTACTATGCAAAGTAACAGGTGTAGTGTCAAGGTGTGAGTCTTATTTGAACTAGTTCATGGAAATAGATGGACAAATATGAACTTGTCACTTAGCCTCTTAGTTGGCCAAAAGTTCTGCTAGAGAAGCATACAAAATAACGATGCGTGCCTTTTAGTGGTTTAAAGCTTAAAAATTGAAGATATACTATCTTAAAATGAACATCTAGAAACATTCTTGAATCATAAACAGTACCATGAAAAAAGTGGCAACATGCTGTTTGCAGACCATTAAAAAATAGAAAGGATCATGTTTCTAGAACATCAGCAAATATGCTAACTCCTTTCAGTATACCCTGCACATGCTTTCATGTACATTTCCCTGAATTTATCCACAATTATGGTTCAAGAAACCTGCAAGAGCTTCCTTGTGTTATTTTAATAAATACAGCTCCCAAAATATAACACATCAGCATGAGATCTAGTATTTCTGGTCATCATGTTAGGTCCCACAAAAGTGACTTATTAGACAGATATTTAGGCTCTACTCTCATGAAAACATAGTGACATAACCCCCTCCACAGGGAGGAAAGACTTCTGTTTATTTGCATAGGGTATAGTCAACTAATAATAGGGCCAAAAAGATCTGTTAACTTGTTTTGTAAATATGTTGTTCTGTAAAAAAAATGTCCATTCCATAAAACGACTTGTTTTAAGTTATGCCATGTCCTCAGATCACAATCCTTTGAAACTGACTGACATGACATGGGTCACAAGAAATTATAGGTTGACAACCTACCTGTGATGCCATTGACTGAATGGGGAAATATTTGAGTTCCACAGTGACTGGTAATCTCACTTCATAATACACTTCATTTTATATGTCGGCAAAGGAGGAATCTGTTGTGACGTACATACCGTAGTGTTAGGATCTGCATCAGAAGTGTAGATTGGGACCCTTTAATGAAGGATAGAGCTCCCTAAGGCTATGTATATAGGCTGGATGATTATTACATCTCAGGTTAGGAACTAGCATGCATACAGCTGTTGCCCAACATTGTGCATTTATCCTTCCTGGCAGATCAATGAACTATTGACTGAAGATATTATCTGTACCTCCCTATGGAAGAGAGCACAATGGGGTGCCTTTTGCTCATCCCCCCACCTCTCCTCTCCCCAGAACTAAAAAGCTAATGTTTTAGTGTTGCTGTAAATGATCATGATGATCTTTTCCACATTTACATATGAATGTAGCATAGGTGTAATTTTGCAGTTAACCTTTTATCTAGCCACTACGTTATTCTATTATTTATTTAGAAAAGCTAACATTTTTTTTTGGTTTAACCAAACACTTTTTGCATATTTATTTTTGGGCCACAAATCAGGGACATGGCAAGGGGGTGACTATTAGCTTCCTACTTTAAGCAACAAAATGTCCCTTTTCCCTCTCTGCAAAGGCTGGTATATGTGCCCTATGGGATTATGTCTCTCCACCTCTTAAACCTTGTAAAAAGTAAAGAATTCCAGATACCTTTGTGTTGTGATTGAACAGGAAAACTGACAACACCTGGGGGCCTCACCTATTATTTAGAGTTCAGGCAACCTTTGCCCTTCTGATACTTGCAGCAGCTCTGTCCTAAAGAATGTATCTCTTGTTGAAGGTTTAAATGGCATTCTAAATAATCCTTTAGAAAATGTTATAGGTTTGTGCATTCTAATGTAATTTATCTCTGTTGAGAAATTACCATCCTTTTTTTTACATTTATTTCTCTTTCATTAATGTTTTCTTTTTTGCACTTATTACATCACATTGCATATATTATGTGATGAAATACATGTGTATCTCCCCCTCTCTATGTATATAAATATATATATATATATATATATATATATACAGGAGACATGCAGGTCCACGTTTTTTTGAAAATGTCAGCAGGTATATTCACTACATTGTGTTTAATGACAAACAAAAACTTGACAAAAGTAATCCAGCTTGTGAGTGCCTATAAGTGCTAAACAATTTGTATGGACACCTAGACAGGGTACCAAGACAGCACACATCAGGTAAATAAACAACAAAGTCAGGATTCTATTTTTCAGCAATCTGTAACTCACACCATTCTCTCTCCTCCGGTGCAGCTTTACCCACAAGTAATGCAGCTGATTTACACATATATTAGTATATATATTTTCAAGGGGAATTTTTTTAATTTACATACTAGTGGGGGCGGTCAACAAAATGAGTCTTGCTTACCCATGTATGACTTTTGTTTTGCTATGGTTTAGGCAAAATAGGGCCTTAGGGAGTAGATTTTAGTAAGCCCCATTTTGGGTGTCAGTAGTAGCAATAAAACCCAGGACAAGCAGTGATAACCCCTAGCAAGTGTCACTGCCAGCAATGATAATGCCAGCAGGTGTCAGGGTCAACAATAATAACCCCTTGCAAATGTTAGCAAAGATAAATCCCAGCCATAGCCATCAGCAAGTGTCAAAGCACGCAATAACAATTGGTAACTGTCAGGGCTAACAATACCTCCAAGCATGTATCAGGGCCAGTAATGATAACCACAACAATTAGTGTCAGTGGCAGCAGTGACAACCCCCAGAAAGTTTCAGGGCTACAAATGATAACCCCTAGCAGGTGTCAGGGCCAGCAATGGTAATGCCAAGCAAGCATATTTGGTAATTGTAATTGAGAATACTGTATTAGTCATATACCCAGACTTTTGCATATAACAGTGATTATAATTGAGAATACCGTATTAGTCATATACCCAGATATTTGCATATGACAGTATTAAGAAAATCAATTCTAAGGGCTCTATTTATAAAACAGGGAATCAGACTTTTCCTCAAACATTCCCTCATGGAATGTTCCAGGTCCATGTGTTTCAATGGCAGTAATTGTCTCCCACCAGAAAATGTCAGATTTTCTGCTTTATGAAAAGGGCCCTAAGTATCTTTTTTTAAAGCTACCTAAATTCAGTTTTTAACATAGTTTTATCTATCCCAACATATTTTGCTTTCATGGTGAATCTAAAGTTTATTTAACTGATTGTTTGTTGTTTAAAGTTGTTCCTTCAATTTTGAGGTAAGAACCTAAAAAAAAATATTATTCTAAGGCCAGGCAATATTTTTGTTGTGATCAATGTTATCATTTACTAAAACTATGCAGTCCTAACTGTTTAACAACTAAACGGTCCTAACTGCTAATATAATGAATGTGAAATGTATTATTGGTACAATATGGCCTTGAGTCATTGTTGCTATCATTATATCTTTTGCAAGAGTATTTTGTGCTTGTATATGTGTTGAATCCAAAAGGCTTAGCCTGGGAAGTAAAAGAAAGGACTTATCAGTTCTGTGTGTGTATGTCTATGTCTGAAGTGTAATCTGATTGTCAATCAGGATTTGGTATACTACTGTTAGCACAGAAAAAATGTGGCTGTGATGTGAGCCTGTCATCTAAACAAGATGAAAGGTGAGCAGGAGAGCGAAAAAAGTTTTTTTTTTTTGTTTTTTTTTTAATTAAGGCCACAACCATGCAAGGTAAATTACATTAAATACAGAGTAGCCGAATATGTTTTAGGAGTGACTGCACCATATCAATAGTGCATGCAACTTTTTTCACATGAGAAACGCCCTCGTTGCCAGGAAAAGTGTTTATATAGAAATTCAATAGAAATCATCATAAAATAATATAAATCAGATAAAACATGTGCTCTGAGAACTTCATAAAAACATCAGAAATGCAATTTTGCAGGATTAATACGTCAGATGCTATTCTAAATCTAAATCGTCTTAATGATCAAGCCAAAGGTAGCCAGACATTGATTGGACCTAATCCTTTTATCATGTTATATGCTTTTAGAAGAAGATTCATATATATATTGGAGGCTGAGATACCTAAAGGAGAGAATTGGTTACCACCAATGAAAAACTAATGAATATGATAATTCATAGCGTCTCAGTTCATTCATCTGATTAATCTGTTGTCTCCAACTCTCAATGTACTGTAACCACCAGCAGAAACTAAGAGTTTGGTGAATAATATGATATATAATATCTCCAATCTCCTATTTTAATAAGTGCCTCCTTTGTATTAATGTTATGGCATTGTAATAATAATATTAAAAACAACACAAAATTTGTAAACCTTTGCAATATTAGCGTCATTATAAATTGAATGAATTAGATAAGTATAGTATAGATAGTATTTTCAATGTTTTTACCAATAGGCCTTCCTTGTGTAATAAAAACAAGAGATGATCATATGAAAACATCCAACTTTAATTTTTTTCAACACTACTAAACCCACCTGATGCTGTAAAGAACTTGAGACTTTAGTGGCCTTTGTTTTCTGTGAGCCCGATGACATTCCTCAATGTGAGATACAAAGATCATGGCTTTGTGTCAGCAGGCAGACTGGCTGTCTGGAGGTAAATATTTCTTGGTTTTAAATTATTTCGATCATCACTTTTCTTTTGAAAATTAATCCACAGCAATATTTTGCTTTCATGGTGAATCTAAAGTTTATTTAACTGATTGTTTGTTGTTTAAAGTTGTTCCTTCAATTTTGAGGTAAGAACCTAAAAAAAAAATATTATTCTAAGGCCAGGCAATATTTTTGTTGTGATCAATGTTATCATTTACTAAAACTATGCAGTCCTAACTGTTTAGCAACTAAACTGTCCTAACTGCTAATATAATGAATGTGAAATGTATTATTGGTACAATATGGCCTTTAGTCATTGTTGCTATCATTATATCTTTTGCAAGAGTATTTTGTGCTTGTATATGTGTTGAATCCAAAAGGCTTAGCCTGGGAAGTAAAAGAAAGGACTTATCAGTTCTGTGTGTGTATGTCTATGTCTGAAGTGTAATCTGATTGTCAATCAGGATTTGGTATACTACTGTTAGCACAGAAAAAATGTGGCTGTGATGTGAGCCTGTCATCTAAACAAGATGAAAGGTGAGCAGGAGAGCGAAAAAAGTTTTTTTTTTTTGTTTTTTTTTTAATTAAGGCCACAACCATGCAAGGTAAATTACTTTAAATACAGAGTAGCCGAATATGTTTTAGGAGTGACTGCACCATATCAATAGTGCATGCAACTTTTTTCACATGAGAAACGCCCTCGTTGCCAGGAAAAGTGTTTATATAGAAATTCAATAGAAATCATCATAAAATAATATAAATCAGATAAAACATGTGCTCTGAGAACTTCATAAAAACATCAGAAATGCAATTTTGCAGGATTAATACGTCAGATGCTATTCTAAATCTAAATCGTCTTAATGATCAAGCCAAAGGTAGCCAGACATTGATTGGACCTAATCCTTTTATCATGTTATATGCTTTTAGAAGAAGATTCATATATATATTGGAGGCTGAGATACCTAAAGGAGAGAATTGGTTACCACCAATGAAAAACTAATGAATATGATAATTCATAGCGTCTCAGTTCATTCATCTGATTAATCTGTTGTCTCCAACTCTCAATGTACTGTAACCACCAGCAGAAACTAAGAGTTTGGTGAATAATATGATATATAATATCTCCAATCTCCTATTTTAATAAGTGCCTCCTTTGTATTAGTGTTATGGCATTGTAATAATAATATTAAAAACAACACAAAATTTGTAAACCTTTGCAATATTAGCGTCATTATAAATTGAATGAATTAGATAAGTATAGTATAGATAGTATTTTCAATGTTTTTACCAATAGGCCTTCCTTGTGTAATAAAAACAAGAGATGATCATATGAAAACATCCAACTTTAATTTTTTTCAACACTACTAAACCCACCTGATGCTGTAAAGAACTTGAGACTTTAGTGGCCTTTGTTTTCTGTGAGCCCGATGACATTCCTCAATGTGAGATACAAAGATCATGGCTTTGTGTCAGCAGGCAGACTGGCTGTCTGGAGGTAAATATTTCTTGGTTTTAAATTATTTCGATCATCACTTTTCTTTTGAAAATTAATCCACAGCAAAGATGTTTTAATCCTTTCGATGTAACACCCAGATTAGGTCTGTCAGGGTATCTATTACATGTCATATACTCAAATATGGGTAAATCTGACATATTATTAAAAAATAATTATGTTTTAATTATATTTTAAAATACCATATTACTTTAGATGCACCAATTCTATTCAAACATTTGGTTATATATTTATATTACAATTGTTTAAAAAGAAGCAAATCATAAAAGGAATGTAACTCAGATGGATTCATTTCTGGTCCAATGTATCTTATTCTGCTGATTAATACAGCCCTATGCTGGAGGCACTATAATTTTATTGGGCTAAGCAAATTTAGGCTACCATATTTACAATTGCTTTGTGATTGTGATGAGGTAGTTACAAGTAGTGTTGGTGTTCGAATTCGGGTTGTCCTTATATTCGACACGAATATGGCTGTTCGAATTCGGATAGACCCGACCCGAAAAACATAGGATTCGACGGCGCAAATTCCTGTGTAGAAAAAAGTGTTAAAAACAAAATAAATAATGGTAAAGTAATCTATTGAATGTGTGTGATTTATGTAACTAACTTTGTGTAATTAAATTTTTTTTTAGGTTATCCCACAATGACAGAATGATTCTCATGGCTGCACAGCCGTGGAAATCCTCCTGTCAGTGTGGGACCCTGGGCACTAGAGGTTAAATGGGGGGAAGTTCATCACCTCTAATGCTCTGTGATTGGCTGAGGAAAGATAAAGGTAAAGAATTTTCCTTTCTCCAGCCAATCACAGAGCCCTAGAGGTAAATGAATAGGGAGACTAGTCCTCATTTAGCCTCTAGTGCCCCAGGGATCTTCTCAATGAATGCGGCCACAGTCGCATTTATTGAGAACAGTGTGCGATCTGAGGCACCAGAGGTTAATTAACCTCTAGTGCTGGGGATTCTCTAAATGAATGCGGCCACGATCGCATTCATTGGGAACAGTGTGCGATCCCCGGCACTAGAGGGTAAATGGGGACAAGTCTCCCCATTCAAAACCTCTAGTGCTCTCTAATTGGCTGAGGAAAGCTTTCCTCAGCCAATCAGGGAGCACTGTCCCTATTCCTGGATAGAGTTTCTCTATCCAGGAACACAGGACTCCTGTCAACTCTCAGCTCGGCTCCCCTCATTGCTCTTGCAGTTCTTCACAGTCCCGGATTTTCCCACATTGACTTTAATTGTGTTCGAATTCGTCATTCAACAATATCCCAGTCTTAGTTAGAATAGCTGTTTAATCGAATAGTGAGATATTCGACCAACACCAGTTACCTGTATGGCCCTCTACTTCCTACAGCTAGTCAATGGAGAAGATAGTATGTCCACCAAGATGTCCACCACATGTTTATGTGTTGAACAGTACTTCAGGGGCAGTGGCTGAGTACATGGGATTTTTAACCAAAATATGTTTTACATTATTAAGATGATTTTAAAATATTAAAAAAATTGATATATATATATATATATATATATATATATATATATAGCAAAGTGATTATCATTTACGGCATGAACCAGTTTTCAATAAAATAAATGACCACTAAAGATCTTATATTTATAATATAGAAATGGTTCTGACCAGAAATAATATATTATCTGTTTTATAACTGCCCTGCAGAGAATAAGAATGTTATTTATTGAAGTAATTTTTTTAGAAAGGAATTAAGTCCCCATCACTCCAATTAATCTATTACACTTGGCTGCAAGTTCATTAGCATTACAAAATAATCCTATACCCCTGTCAAGCTGAAATCAAGTTCAAGAAGATTATTTGACCACTGGCCACCCAGCACTGAATACACACACATATAATTAGGCACAAATATAATGGGTTGTGAAGTGTCACTGGTACTAAGGAATAGTAAAACCATTAATTCCCATGTGAATTCCAAAACATTTTTTCTCACCCAATCCCTTATATCACAGTCGATTTTAACCACAAAATAGTATAAACAATAAACCCATCTAAGTGTGATAAATGAGTGTAAAAGGCCTTTTAGAAGTACATATACATTTTTACAATTTCATTTATTCTGTAATTTTTTTTATTTAAAAAAAAATAAATAAAAACAAATAATTTTATTATATGTAAATAAATGTTACTTTCCATGCCAAACCATAATAACAAGATTAATCACATACAAATAATAAGTAATTTACAGGTCCTATCCTGAGCTTAAGGCATGCATCAGATCAGTTTGTGCTTTAATTGTGGACAAAATTGGGTGCAGGTTGTGACAACTGTCACAGTTGTCAACAACTGGCAGGTAATGCAGCTAGATGTTGATCATTACCAAATATTGTATGAGGCATTCTAGGCTTTTGTAACATTGGCAATTTTGTAGGTGTGAATTGTGGCAGCTACAGAAATGGTGACTACAAACATTTCAGTGACTTTTTAGAGTATGTGAAGCTAGGTAATGAACGTCCATGGTCAATAGCCACTCATGTTATCCAATGTAGCTGCCGGGGACCTGATAATAGGGATTTGTAGCTGCATACAGAAAGAAAGTAGCCAACTAAAGAAACAATTTCATAGCTACAATCACTAAAAAAAGTTAGTGGAGAGAGTTGTATCTGATATAAATCTCTGCCACAATGCTGCCTGTATTACACATTATAGGTTGGGTTTACTTTTAGTAACAATAGGCTAGTTCCTATAGGTGTCAGAGGCTAATTATTGGCAAAACATTTCTTTCTATCACCAGTAGGAATGCTCATATTTGAGTATTATTACAAAGTTCTAAAAAATATGAATTGTACTATGATTTGAAAAACATAGAATAATGGTGTTGGTGTTGGACGCCAAATGGTTGTAAATTCCTTGGGTTATTGATTATGCATAGATGGACAGTGTTTGTTGGATTGTATTTTCCCCCTGTGTAATACCACTGTACTAAAAAAAGTGATATTTTTCCTATGATAAAAAATATAGGTTCATTGTTAGGTTAAAGTAGTACCAGGAGGTGAGGTTTGTCACCCCATAACCCAAGCCCAATCAATATTGGATCCCATCGTGTTACCAGCTCCTTTTGAGCATTGGCTACTGCAGACAGAGGGCTATGTCACGCTGGTAATAAAGTTAAATTTGCATTATTACTATTCCAGAATGAGTCCATTCATTTTGCCATCACAAATCTAAATCGGCTCAAGGTTTTATTCATAGTTGGGCCTTCATCAGGTTCTTAACACTTAGCAACTCATCACACCTTTATAACCCCTCTACATCTATAAACTGTAAGGTATTTGTATGAGAGCAAATGCATGAAATCATTTTTCAAGCAAAGTTGTTAAAAAGAGAACATAATCCAGATGAACTTTTAACAAAAGTATGTTGGGTAATTAACAACATTGAAAAAAAGCAACCATTTCTGGTTGCTGGGAACAACTGTGAAAAGGCTAAATTAAATCCTTATTCATCACGATAACAAGCAATATAGATTATCCTTCTCTAGCATTTTGTGTATCCCTGTAATATGATTTGTCTGGATGGAATATGAGATGTTTCATCCAGGCTCATTTCATTGTAAGTGGCTGCCACTTACATATGACAAAGCTGTGTTATTATAACACACAAAAGTGAGTCTGAAAAAAGTGGCAAAAGACAATTTCACAGTTCAGCAACCGTAACCCTGGCCCTTCCGGTGCTTAGCTTTCCTCTAGAAAGAAAGCAATGCATTTAAACTGTGATAATAAAGGTACTGAACTAATCCATGCACTAAATATCCTGTGTTAAGGGCATAAACTCACCACAGGGTTTTTAAATACACACTGGGGAAATTGGGGATTCGCTCCCTTTATTGATAAAACGTGCCAGCTATTTGCTTGTAGAGCTAAATTTATTATCTTTATGTTATATCTGTAAATGGTCTAATGTTCTTAACATTACAGAACAGTACATAAAAGTACAATTGTTGTTAAAGGACCAATAATCTTTAAATACAATTAATTATATAAAAAGAACATGTACTGCCTTTCAATTTTTATACAGTAATGTAAAAACCTAAATTTTAATTTCTAGATTTCTCATGATATATTTAAATAAACTAGGAAAATAAATAAACTAGGAAATTATCTATTACAATTTTCTTTGTGTTTATGTTGCAATGGGAAGATACCTTTCCTATTCAAACCACCCATTCTAATGAGAATGGTCACTATAACCAATAGTTATGGTACAGGAAGACTGTTAAAATCTGATAGGGTTTAGAGTACTTCCCTGCTTTATATAAAACTGGAAGACAATGTTTGGCTTTAGCCAAAAGACATTTGTTTCATTTTGGAAAAATAGGGGAGGGTGAGACCTAGAAAGAGGTGAAGGGAAACACTCTACTAGGGACACCTGTTCCATGGACCCAAATTCCAAAGCAATCAGATTGATTTCTTGCCTAATCTTCCCAGAGAATAAAGTAAAATGTTGGCTGATTGCCATAGGCAGCAGCTTCATATTTGCTCCAGTACTGATAGATTGTTTCTGCAGTTAAGATGTCTGGGAAACCAGATAAGGTATATGAACAAAAGTACACTGGTCCATGACTGCTACTGTCACTTGAACCTCTAGGAACTCACACTGACCTGTAAATGTAGTAGAATTACTTCTTAGTGGATGCCACACAAAGAATGCAGCATGTGTTGGGCAAAAATAGAAAGTTCAGGCAGACAGCTAATCCAGCCGCACACACACCCTGGAAAATGTGAAAGGATGGTCACTGTCAGCTAGAATCATTCTGTAGTTAAATGTGTTTGAACGGCCTATACAAGAAGTTTTGTATTTTAAATTTTTTTTATAAAAGACCAATCAACATACATGAAGCCCTTTTACATAATGGCATTGTGTAATGTTTGAAGGGACGCAGAGCAGCTTCACCAGAAGGTAAAAAAAAGCCCAAAGAACTCACCAGTACTCAGAGACACAGCAGTGTAAAGTTAAAATTTAGCATTTTTTTTGGTTTTGTCTTGATTTAGAAAATGTTATAATGAATAATACAAGGGTTATTTTATTTGTTCTTGTGTCTCTGTTAGGGAAATTGTACCTCACTTTATGTAAAAGTGATTCAAGTATGTACATAAAAAACAATAGAAATGGTCATTACCAATTAAAGTATATAACTTCATTGTCAATGTTTGGGGTCACTGTGCATTTTATTTTATTCTCCCACACTTTCAAAAAGATAAAGAAACAGGGCATGACATCTGTGCTCAATTGTTCTACTGTCGCTGGTAACTGATCACTAATAGCTATTGGCAGAGACTATATTTGAGTGTCTGTACATTGTTTTATTGGTGGAGTGGGATACAAATTATTACAGAAACTATCAACCTAAAAATATTACATTCTGTAATGCAGTCACTATAGACCTTTTCCTGCACTGTAGGTCAAAGAGAACCTGTAGTGACAGAAAAGGTAATCATCAGAATTGAGGGTTATTCAGCACCCCATTAACTATAACCTCTAGGCAGTGTATCACACATTCATCACACATTCATCTTGAGCTTAGAATCTGTCAGCCATCCTAATACAAGATCTACCCTTACAAGCCTCTGCTTGCTGCTTGTTTAATCTTAGATTGTGGTGAAATTCTAAAGGACAACGAGGAGCAAAAAAGCAGGCTAGGCTTTGACATTTTCACATCAATTAAACACACTTCCGAAGATCATTTTTTTCAGTGCCATTAATTTAAAACAATATATCACTCAAGAGCTAAGTTATCATCTGTCAGCCCTAGCATGGGTGGCCATTACTAGCATGCTGGGAAACACTCTTCAAACCAAAGGATGGTGAGTTAGGGGAGGAAGTTTCTGTCTGAGTTTATTTCAATTTTAACTTGTTCCATCCAATAAAGTATGCAAATTATATGTTTCTACAGCCACATTATCAATACACACAATGTTACAATAAATGTTAAATGTCATTTACATAGGGATAAAAGAACACTCACTGTATTTACCTTTATTGCACAATGGTCTTTGTTGGACACATACTCAAATTAAAAGTGGTGTGCAAATTATTATTATTATCACATTATTTGTAAACTAAGAGTTAGTAGAATGTAGTAGAAGACACATTCCTAAGTAAAAGACGTCCTATATATATTGAATTAGAGACCTTACTTTTTAATGGTATCTACTGGTATAATTCTATCAATATAGCAATTTCTTAGTTGTATTATTGCAAATATACTTATTTATATTTTTAACAGGAGGTAATAAGCTTAAAAGTCAGCCATTTCGCCTCAACTGGGCTTGGATTTCTTTGGAGAGAAAGCAGTATACCATTGATGAAGATGCCAAGTTCCTGGAAGTTACATTGAAACGAAGAGGTTACCTTGGTGAAACTTCTTTTGTCAGTAAGTAATTACCTAAATAGAGCCATACGGGTCAAAGTGGACACACAGTGGGCAACAGGGAAAAGCAGAATGCTTAGATGTACTGAATAATTTCCCCTATATACCCTTTTGTCTTAGCTGCAAGGAATGACTTTACCAAAGAAGTTCCCATTTCCTTTAAATGTCAGTTTATAGAGTAAAAATATTGTATAGTAGCTTACACCAAATAGATAAAATTCACCTTCTATCAGTTGAGAAAAATAAGAACAACATAAAAATTTCACCCCTGCAATGAGCAGGATCTTAAAGATGATATCACTGGGGTCTTTCCAAACCATAAATTTGGAAAAGGTCTAATAGCAATCATATGTAGAAGTAATGTAATCTATTCCACCCTATCAAAAGCAACATATTCTGTTCCTTGCACTTTTCAACTTAATAAAACACAAGCGGAAGGGATTTTCTATTGTTGTAGAATGAATGCAGCTGTAATAAAGTAGTTGTAGAACATCACATTCACACTATTTTGGTGTATAATGTTACGTATAGGAGTAGGACTACTTGCTGATGAGACTGGTTGGAAGAATGATCAGGTATGTTCAACTTGTTACAAGCATTATAAATCCCAACCACTGCTACACAGAGGCCACACAGGAAGGCTTTTATCCTTCCTTTGTGTTCTTTATAAGGATGACCCCTTTTCATTTTCCTCATTAAGGTATCAGTACAAAGGATGGCGCAGCAATTAAAGATAAAGACTTTAAAGGAAAAGCCCAGAAACAAGTGCAGTTTAACCCTGGACAAACAACGGCCACATGGAAGGTCAGGATAATAGCTGATGATGAATACGAGGAATCTGAAACCTTCCAGATTATCCTCTCTGAGCCTGTTATGGCAGCACTGGAGTTCCCTCATGAAGCTGTTGTGGAGATTGTGGACCCAGGTGATGGTATGTATTACTATTATATAATTTTATTACAAATATTTATCATCATTATCATAACAGCTAATGGGAACGTTTCATGAAAAAATGTGTAATATTAGGTAAAATTTTTCGCTTAGTTTACTGGAACAATAGGCATCTGCATATTTTTTCACATTACAATTACATCGAATTCAAGGATATTTACTGAGTAAGATAGGTAACTATATCATCAAAAAACAAGGCAAATATACTTTTCCTGTTGCTAATCTGATCAAATCCCCTGAAGCCCCTAGTACTGCTCTTATAGACATCAGGGGGGAGTTGGATGAGCAGCCTAGGGGCAAATGCTTCTAGAACAACAAATCTCCTAATTATTACAGCGTACTTCATGGACTTTTAGATAACTTTAAGTCAGCAGACATTATCTAGAAAGCTTATACCCAACCAATTGTGGCTCTTGAAAAATACATACTACTTGGTAAAAATACATTGATAAAGTAAAATCGTTTAAAGCAGTTGTTCACATTTCCAGTTTCTGTAGCCTATACATGAACTGCATATCAACTCTCTTAATCTCTTTTTCCTAGAATCTACTGTATACATACCACAATCCGAGTATAAAGTTGAGGAAGATATTGGTGAATTACTAATACCTGTTAGGAGATCAGGGGATGTTAGTCAAGAATTGATGGTTGTCTGTTCAACCCACCAAGGTAAGTAATAACCATTGTGACATTTTCTAAGTTCTTGAACATTGTGATTACCTACGTTCCCTGCCTGTACTGTTGTATATAGAAAAAGCCATGAAACTGCTATTGCAAAGTTTGCACCAAGCAAAGTATATTTTTTATCACACTTTAAAGACTTTTACATGAACTTCAGTTTAGCTTGAATATCATGTATAAGGTTTATTTTGTAAAAACTTATTTCCAGCTCTATCTGCAGTGTGCCCCTTGCTGGATGAGTAATCATGTCTTTTCCCACAAGGGTACACTGTGCACTTCATAACCCTGTTGCAATGTGTGACTCTAGAACAGCGTTTCCCAACCAGGGTGCCTCCAGAGGTTGCTACGGGTTCCCTGAGCAATGAGCAATTTGTGTCTCGTAGGTGAATTTAACTGATACCAATGATCTTTTTAGATATCTGTAAGGATGAGATTCCTTCCATTGGCCAGCAATGTTAAAGACATGTTTCCTACAGACCATCAAACTAATGTACTGTGAACTCAGGGCTTCCCTGACGATCTGAAAGTTAGTTCAAGGGATTCCAAATAAGAGAAACACTGCTCTAGAGCCACTATGTCTTACCTATAAAGCAAAACGCAAAGTTTACTACAAGGGCTTAAGAAATACGACTGAACTCTATTTTATTATATTAAATTACAAAAAAACTTTGCTTTTTGGGATTGTCATGAAGTAATGTTGTGTTTGTAATAGGTAACCTTACGTAATGGAATACTATTATATGTAACCTAATCTCCCAAAAATGTGTTATATTTAGTAGATGTGCAGGATCTTTGCAGACACCACGGCTTACTCTATTCTCCTGCTCAGCATTTGCCTTTAAGGTGATCAGAATATCACATCACACTGTCTGTCTGAAATCTATCTCTTAGAGAAAAAAGCACTCTACATAGTCCACAATATTGGGGATCGGGTTGTTCTACAAATATTTTCTTCCTGAAAATACCCCAAGGGGAAATTGATATTGTGGAAAGGATTAGCGATCCAAATTACATGTAAATGATTTCTCATCTCTCTCATGCTTTAATTACATTACTTTAAGTATTTATCAACAGGATATACTAAAATGACCAGACAATAACATGACTTTGAATGTACCTTAGACATTAAAGGTTAACTCCACTCAATAAAGCTAAATTCTTATACCTTTTTACCACTTTATACATTTGCATCCAGGTGCAACTAAAACACTTTTTATTAAGCAATGATCACAAATGCACTTACAGCAAATAGACTTGATCAGTATTGTATAAATCAAAGT
This sequence comes from Pyxicephalus adspersus, assembly GCF_032062135.1. Classification (NCBI taxonomy): domain Eukaryota; kingdom Metazoa; phylum Chordata; class Amphibia; order Anura; family Pyxicephalidae; genus Pyxicephalus; species Pyxicephalus adspersus. The sequence goes on along the minus strand of NC_092860.1, from coordinate 103,689,950 downwards.
CTCTCTCATCAGAGCCCAAGACACTTCTACAGTCTTTGATGAAGGGGTACAGGACATAAGTACTTGCTACTAGCATACACACTCCCTGGATTAACACCACATTCAGGCATGTGTTGTACAGCTGTCTTTAGCTCACATCTCATTATATGTTATCTTAGTTTGTTCCTCTTTTATTGCCAGCTGTCTAGAAAGGATGAATCCAGCCATCTTTTTTTTCATGGCTTTCTTTTCCTAGTCCTAACACTTTATTAACCTTAGAAAATCAGTGTCCATCAGCACCAATGAGGTTTAGATCATGTTTTATATATTGCTAGTCTTTTGCATCTAATTGTCTTCTACAAGTTTCCCACATTGGAATTGAAATCTGGTCTGTCTCTTAGGCTCAGCTACAGGTACCGTCCCCACGTCAGTTTTGTCCTATTCCGATTATATTACTCGCCCAGATGACCACACCAGCATTATCCGTTTCGACAAGGATGAAACCGAAAAATTTTGTCGCGTTATCATAATGGATGACTCCCTTTATGAAGAAGACGAGGTGTTTAATGTCACATTAAGTATGCCGATGGGTGGCCAAGTAGGGGCTGAATTCTCCAGTGCCAAAGTAGTTATTCTGGCAGATAATGATGATGGTAAGTAAAATTTTGTTTATAATATAGTTTTATAGTTTATAAACACAGAATTTGAGCAGCACTGGGCATACCCAACTAAGAGGAACTTTTAGAACAGGGCAATAGTGGAAATAATGATGTAGATATTTTAAGAAAATGGACCCCCCTCACCAGAAGGGGTCCCTGAAAAAGCAGGTGGCGATGAGCAGTTCAGTACTGCTCACTGCTGCCTGCGGTAAAATGTTTCAACACTGGCTCCTAAAGAACCATCAGATCAGTGCAGGCTAAGCCTAAGCAATATTACATGAAAGTGACTCACATGTTCACCCATATCCAGAGGGACCAGGTAATGTGGAAGGTGATATTATTTTTTAAACATACTTGTTTGGCAGCATTCTGCATTGAGTCTTCTTCCAAACTAACACTAAATATGCAAGAGAGGTGATTGGCATCTAATTAGACCCCTCTAAGACTTCCTAATGTAGCTAACTTCTCAAGGAGAACAGGAAACAGGAATACAAGAAGATTTACTGAATGAAAGAGCTTTTTTCCCCTTGAGCCTGATTTTGTGTTACTTTATTGAAATAAGAAATCCACTTACCAGATCAGGAACTCTTCCAAACAGAGTCAGCTTTCCATGGCCAGTCTTAATGTTATTTCTTATGAGAAATTAGATCACAGAATTACTTCTGTTCTCTGATGTGCATCCCAGGGCTCAGTGTAATTAGTCATTTCATTATACCTTTTGGCAGTGGAACTGTTGTAAGCATGAAGGCTGAGGTTTATTACCAATATTCATTAAAGAAAACACATTAGCAGTGCCCTACAAAAGAATATATATATATATATAGGAAGAATATACATATATATATAGGAACTCTGTTTTCAAAATCTTACCAAGACTAATCCCAAGTTAGGATATTTGTCAGCAAGAATTGTTGGAAAAAAGTAATTAGTTGTGTTGAAAATATATAGAAAGAAGTTTGATAAATAAGCAAATACAAAAAATAATATTTTTACATATAGGCTTTATTATATTATATAAATACTGAGGTTGTATTTTTTTTACATTTTTTATTTGGAAATGTTTCTGTGTGTTTATAAATAAAGCTAGAAAAAAACTAGAACTAATTTGATAAATTGGTATACCATATATCCTACATATATTTCCTGCATATCAACATCCCACACAAAATAAAGTTGAAATGCATGTTCTACATAAATAGTTTTCTTTAAAAATGCCTACTTTATGGTAGGGGGAAGTGTACTGGTGCCATTGTTCCACTATTGTGTATTTTATTTTGGGTATCTGAGCCTTTTTACATCCTTTAAGACAGAGCAAGAAGCACCTGGGCTTGGGAACATGATCTCATTGATTGTGGGTCTAATCATAAATTTCCTGCTTTTGCTCTATACCACACACTCATTCAGTGTACAAAGACTTACTTGAAGGGCAAGGTAAAAAGAAAAGGTTTGCAGCCCCTGTAGACACACAACAAAGGTAAGCTTTCTTAGGCCACTTTCACAGACTCCTTTGAGGATTAGTGTAAATGACTCTTTTTCCCAGAAACAACAAAGTGAAATGAGAATGTGTGTGTAGACGGTGGATATTCCTGCAGCAGATTAAACGGTAGCATAGTCAACTGCATTGAACAGTTGGATAGATAGATAAGACATTACAAACAGATGGAATAAAACTTTTGTGCTTTTATATATTTTTATAATAACTTTTATTATTTTATTATATTTATAATAACCATGGTTTTATTTCAGCTACTACCGTTTTTGAAAATATAATTTTTTTAATTAATTGATTTATTTTTTTATTAATTAATTTATTTTTTATTATTAATATTTTTTTACTAATATTAAATATTGAATTATTTTTTTATTTAATTTTCTTACTAATGATGCTATGAACCGGTCACTTTATAGTAATTTTAGAGTTGTAAGGTACAATCTCTGTTAAGAAGGTCCACCTTCACTAGAAGTCCTGGGGGTCTATATATAAATGTTTTAACCATATGCCCAACTTATTTTAAAATTTGTTTACATTGAATACAATTAGAAAAGTGTAAGAATCATCAGTAAAAGTTAATTCAAACATAGTAATTGTGGNATATATATATATATATATATATATATATATACATATCCTCTCCCCTCACTGGTTGAGATGGAACCTCATAAATATAAGTGAGATTACTTGAGAAGTATCTAGCTTGTTATCCTTACAAACTGATCCTTCCTCAATGAGAGAAACCTTTTATCCAATGTAGTTGTTTGGATAAGCACAAATTACAGCATTAAGCACAAGGCAAAGGCTAAGAGAACATTATGTTAACTGATGTGTTTACTGGCTGAATGAATGAAAGGAAAGAGGGTTATGCAACTGATAATTGGGAAAATCTGATTTCCTTTCTTTTGTGTCAAATTCCTGAAAGCTTCAAAAAGATGGGGATTTAACCACTAAACTTCTGGGTGGGCTGGGGTATATTGCATTTATTGTATATGTTACTTTTTTAAGATTTAAATAAAAATATTATTGGTTTTGGGTCAATCTTCTTCTTTTTAATTGTTTTAAGTATATATACTTTTTTCAAACTGATGTATTTCAGCTTTTATTTTTTTCTATACGTTTACAATCTTTGTTTTACCAATGAACATTTAATATATGACAAAGGACATTATATAGGTATAGATTTTTTAAAGAGAGAGGGCATGAGAAGTTATTTTATTTTTCACACTTCAGTTTGAAAGTTGAGATAGAGCCATTCTATTCAAGAAAGATGTGATGGGTCATTGTTATCGCTCATGAATGTGTATGTAAATATAAAACTTGAGCTACTAAGCTTTGCTCAGTAAACTCAAGAAGCATAAACTTTTTTCCTGAAATTTATATTTGAATGACGAACATTTTCTATGAATCATTTTTGTGAGACTGGCACAAATTGTTTCATTACTTGAACTACAGATTTTTGTTCTGTAAACCAAGCAAGCAAACAAACATAAATCCATCGCAATAATGCAATTGGTAAAATCTCAATGGTGCTAATATACCTAATGTGCTGGGGGTTTTTATTAATTATTTAATAGCTACATTTAAACATTTTACATAATAATATCTAACAATATTTTGTACATAAACACTTTATATGAGTTATACAATTACCTATAGAATAATCTTTTTTATCCATTGTTTGTGGCCATGTACTACCCAGTTGGCCAATTAGCATTCCTAACTTAGTCTTGTCATGTGCAATGATTTCTTGAAAACAAAAAAGTGACCTTCCCTGATCTGCTCCTCATTACAACCTTTTCCCAGAGTTGAAATGCAAGGCTTTTCCTAATTATCTTATAAACATTTGGGCTTGGTTTACAGCATTAGAATACAGAGTGTGAACATTTATTCTGATCTTTTTAACTGTTTCCTTTCCATTTGATTTTGTTAACAAACCAGTAGCAGTGGTTTAATATATAATGTATTCACAATAAAACAAACCATATAATTTGATTATTAACTCACAATTCTTTTTATTTTCTGGCCAATGCAAAATGTTTCCTCAAATATCAAAAATATATGAGGGCTGTTTAAAAAAAATGGGGGGGAAAGGGATCAGCCCAAAATGAAAGTTCTCACAACCATACAGAAATACAAAATTCTCGTACAACCCTATATTGAGGAACTATTGCTATGTGCTTAGTAGCTTGTCCACTGCCTGATGGTCATTGCCAGCCCAAAGAATTAAATGTCAGGTTGCCAAAGTGTGTCTCCATCCCACAAGCTCTATAATGTGATGCTACAAAAACCCAATATAAGTTTAGTAATAGTAAACAACTCTAAAAAAGAAACAACTAAAATGACTATATTTCTGAATTTACAAATCGATGAAGCCTATTCACTTGACTGGCACTGACATAAGTAGACTTCCTTTTCTGTCCAATGTCTATTTTACTATAATTTGTAAAAAGGGGAGATAGAAAGGGTGGACCATAGGAAGAAGGAGAGAAGATCTGGGGGAAAAAAGAAAAAAAAGTGTCCAATGGAGAGGGGGAAACAGAGGTTTGGGTATGGCCAATTTAAAAAAAAGATTACATATATACCTCCTTGTGTCACTGCATAAGTCCACCTGCCAACTCCTTAGGAAACCTTATAATACCATAATTGCAATTGAGATGGATTGCAAACCAGGCAATCCATCACAGTAAAAGTGCTACAAACTGTTAGTTCTATGCCACTTCCAGCTATTTCACTGAGACACTTTAAAGACACATTTTTGATTGTTAGAACATATTTAAAAAAATAGTCTTTTGGACTCAAGTTTATTTCCCAATGGAATCTAATTAAAACTCCAAGATGAATAGCATGGGCAAAAAGAGAATATTGGAAGTTTTCCACAACAAATTGGCAGAGCTGAAAAATCTTCAAGGACATTTTGGCCTGATATTTGACTTTCATTTCTGTAATTTGCTCACTAGAAAGGTAAAATCTTCACTTCAGGCAAATGCAAAAGGAACCAGTCCAAGTGAATGGAATGCATAACATAGGACAGAATATATTAGCTCCCCTCAGTTCAGGGTTCACTTGGACAACTGCCCTGGGGAGATACTATTTAACAAAAGCAAGCAAAGCTGAACTGGAATCTCAAGAGCACCAGTATAATAACAACATTATCTTGTCACACAAGAAGTCATGATGAGCATAAACACTGTAGAGTAACATCATGAAAATGCCTGAAGGCCTGAAGAGTAAAAAAAACAACTCTTTCCCCCCAAATGGGTTTCACTTACAGAAGATAGTTGTAGCTCTGTGTTTTACAAGGCAAGAAAAAGATGAACTAGAAGTTGTGGGTTTGGGCACCATGTTTCCTGGCCCACATCCGGTACTGCTGGATAAACTATCTTACTTCCACCTAGGCACATCTGTCTAGTGAATATGCAATAGGTGATGATTAGATGATTAGAGTCAGTGGTGGGATCCCTGCTGAGACATGTATTCACGCTACAATGTCCAGCCCATGCCCTTGGCAGTTATCATTCTTTGAGAGAGGGTGGAAGCTTCAGAGATGATAAGAGTAATTATTCTTCCCCAAAGCAAATAATTTGCTACTTCTTATCTTGAAAAATAGCTGAAATGTATCTTTGTTCATTATGACCCTCACTTGATATCAGCCACAGGAAATGCTCATATATGAGAATTATAGAACTAACTTATGTTTTTATTATAGTTTATTATTGTCATCCTAAATATATAACATATATATATATATATATATATATATATATATATATATATATAACAATTAATTTGCCTGTGTAGGAAAACTAGTATAAAAGTAACAGAATATATGTTCTCTTGTCTACAGAGCCTGCCTTCTACTTTGCCGACACTGATTCTCATGTGGATGAAAGTGCTGGTTATGTGGAAGTCCGAGTCTGGAGAACAGGAACTGATCTCTCAAAAGCAGCCACCGTCACCGTACGCTCCAGAAAAACAGAGCCACTGTCTGCAGATGGTGAGTAGAAATATATTTATTATTACAGTAATATTTTGTATGAAATGTTATTTTAGAGTAATATTTGGATATAAACATTTACAGAAATGTATAGCTTGTTATGGTAAAGGTTTATTTTTCTAAATTACTCCTTTCTGTTTTTCTGATTTCATCTAGCTGGCACAGACTATGTTGGAATCAGCCGCAACTTGGACTTTGCTCCTGGAGTGAACATGCAAAGCTTTCGAGTGACCATCCTTGATGACTTAGGTCGACCAGCTTTGGAGGGTCTAGAAGAGTTTGAACTGGTCCTTCAAATGCCTGTAAATGCTGTTCTGGGAGAACCAAGCAAAACAACCATCACCATTAATGATACTATCTCTGACTGTGAGTTATTTGAAATTAATTGATCTGCTGAATGTTGAAACAAATTATATACATTATATTTATTTTAAGCATAATTTGAACAAAGGTATTTTTAGCGGTAAATAGTGATTCTGCCCTAAAGCCCAGGAACAAGATTAGAGTGGTTTCAAATTCAGCCACAGCCATTTATAAAATGACAGTGGCTCATGCAGCAAAGAAAATTGCTGGTCCAAAAATGTTTCTCTAACATAATAGTTATCAGGCTATAAAATTCATATTGCAGAACATGCTTCAATGTAGCCGGAGGGATGTAGACGCTTTACTTTCATGAGGTCTGCTGGCCACTTTGACTAAGCAGATAGCTTTCAGGCTCTGATTGTTAAGCAAGTATTTGAATCACTTTGATGACATACAAAGGAAGAATCCATATGGAAGTATAAAAGCAGGATTACTTAATGGGTCTTATTTATTAAAGCTCTCCAAGGCTGGAGAAAATACACTTTAATTAATGAACCTGGGTGATCCAGCATGGATAAGGTCCGGGGGTAAAAGTATTTTTTATATAAATATAAATATATATAAATATTAAATATTATTATTATTATAAATAGCAAATGACATTTAACAAATCCATTACATAAATGAGGCCTAATGTGTAATTGGGTAAAAGATACATATAATGTGTAAAATATATAAAAATAAATATTATATATAAATTATGGATCTATTTCTGCTAAGGTAAGTGTGTAGAACATATAGATAAGTATGATTCTATGAGTGAGGAGACTTTGTTACAGTCTAGTTTTTGTTATAAACTAAGATCCCTGAAAGAAAGACTTCCACAAGTTATTGTGAAATTAAAACCCTCAAATAATTCCATCCTCTGTTATATAACAAAACACTGTTTCCTAACTACCAAAAAAAACAGCTGTTGTTCTCTATAGAATCTAAATGCCTGCCTGTATATTTGAACATATATGTCTTGTTTCTAGTACCCAAGGTGCAATTTAAGGAACCCCTTTATATTGTGAATGAGAAAGACAAGCAAGTAACTGCAATGATATACCGAAGTGGTGATGTGAGCCATAAATCTACAGTGAGATGTTACACTCGCCAAGGCTCCGCACAGGTTACAGTGGATTATGAAGAAAGGCCAAACACTGATGACTCAGTAGTTGTGTTCTTGCCAGGTAACATTATCGGTGCAATTAAATCTTTCAAATGATTAAAATATGATAATATTGCATCATCATTCAAATGGAATTAGATCATAGAAAAATAGAATTCAGATCATGATCTGTTATAAAGCTAAACTCCTTGCAAGGTAGGTTCTCAACATATTCAGTTTATGATATCTGCCCCTGTTCTAAAGTAATGTCATCTTTGTAAAGAAGAAAATGTCTTCTTGTTCACAATACAGTAGTGCAGGTAGCAGCCATGAGCCATAATTAAGTCATATTCTGTTCAGAGAGTTGTACAAATAGGAAAATAACTTTGTCAGCTTTTCTGTATAGCAGAGTTTTTGTTTTTTTTTTTGGTCAGCCCCTGGTTTTGAGGGGAAATCAGTTTAAGAAGGGAAAGTCAGTTTAACTATATCAATTACTCTTTTGTAACAGAAAAAAAGGTTCCTCAAAATACTGAATTGGTACATCTAATGAAGAGAAGAAATTTGCTACACATTATTGCCCAGTATAGAGTGCCTGAATAAGGCAGACCATAAATTATGAACTGACAGTAATGCACATGAAAAAAATTGTATGTTCTCCTATTAAAACAGTATACCGCAAAGTACATTTTTTTTAAAAACATTACATTTTAACCCCAGGATTTAATTTTGTGTGCCCACAATACACATCCACATATGTCTAGAATTTTGTTTATCAAAGTAAAACTAGCTATAAGAATCTGGCCTTTTTCTAAATGTTTAATTAACCACAAACATGTCCCACATTAGGTGTATTTCAGTTACAGAATAGACTGGTAATATCATAGAATATTCCCTCAGAGTACATGATGAGATGGTTTTGTAACCACAGGTGAGAATGAGAAGCCTTGTGTGGTTACCCTTGTGGATGACAGCATTTATGAAGAGGAAGAAGAATTCAGATTGCTTCTTGGGTCCCCAAAGAGTGAGTCACGCTATGGAGCTTCAATTGGAGAACAGAAGGAGACACTGATGAAAATAAAGGATCTGGAAGACAGTGAGTAGCTGACTTTGTTATCATTCTATCACTGAACCAATTTTTACCCATAAAGGTTTGTAGTGGATTAAAATTAGGTCCATATGGAACTAATAGTCCATGACATGTTTTGTTCTAAACAGTGATGTGTTATTCAACATTATGGAACCCCTAGATGACCAGTTCACTTCACTATTTCACTAAATTGGACTTTTCCCTAGCATAAACTATATTTATCTCTCTACGGAGCCCCTGACTATTTGACCATGACTCTCAGATCACATCTAAACATTTAACTTCAACTTTGGCAAACATTATTTAGAGAAGGGGCTCTGTAGGTCAAACAATATATAAGTGTGAGTTAAAGTGTATGTAAAGGAATTGTTTTTAGTTTTGTAAAAAATAGAAAAGGGTTCCCTCTGTGAAGATTTATGTGAAGGGAATTTAAAAAACTTTGAGTTGTGATCAGGAAACAAATTAGGAAAAACCCTCCAATGGGGTCACACACCCCCACCACCTAAAAGTGCACCTATGAATATTTAGGTATGCATGGACATATAGGTGTTTGAAAAGGTCAATGCAAAACACACACTGGATATCCTCACACAGGCTGGAATTAAGTCCCTAAGGGGTGCACACAGATTTAGGCCTTGACATATTTACTACCTATTTTATTTTTGCAAATTTTGTTTTTTAAGTTTTAACCAAAAAATGGAATTTTATTGTGTCTGTGTTCATTCAAGTTCAGGTTTTAATAAAAATACAAGTATAAAAAGCAATTGTGCAAACATTGTGACATACATATTTGCAACTGACAAGTTTTATTCTGCTCTCATGAGTTAAGTTAAATTACTGCCTTTGCTGGACAGTATTGGCAATTTATTATTGGTTTTATTTACCACCTGGTAATGAAAAAACGAAATCTACATCATATCACCTTTTTTCACAGAACCCATCATCAGATTTTCAGAAGTGAAATACAGTATAAAAGAACCTCTGGAGGCTGGGGAAATCACTGTGGTGAAGATACCTATACTGCGTCTAGGTGACAGTTCTAAGGTGTCTATTGTAAGAATCCACACGAAGGATGGGTCGGCAACTTCTGGCGAGGACTACAATCCACTCTCTGAAGGTATGAGATATTTCTGCCCCCTACATTAGGTTTCTGTAGATAAAGTAAATCGAAAATAATCTACAAATCACTGCAGATGATGTAAAAGTGAAGGTTTGCCCCAAAGAAACCATTCAGAATAAGCTGTAAATTGTGTACAGCAGGTCAGAAAATAAAAAAAATATATTCTTACTGGTTGCTGTGGACAACAGCACTAAACTTTCTTTTAATTAGACTTTCTTTACAGGGTCCATGTATATTTTATAGCTGTGTGCCTTCTCCAGTTACTCTTGTACAACTTTAATATAATGTCCCATTTCGCTAGATATTGAATTTAAAGAAGGGGATACAGAACACTTTGTTGAAGTAGAAATATTGTACGATGGCCAAAGGGAGATGCGTGAAGCTTTCACTGTTCATCTGAAGCCTGATGACAATATGGTAGCTGAAACTCAGGTATGTAATTAACAGAGGAGAAACTTTCATTTAGATTGAAGAACAAGAATAGTTCAAAAAATGTTTATATTGATATACAAACAATTATATCACCAGCTTCAAAGTCAAAACTAGGACCATATTTACACAACATGTTTAAAAAATAAATATAAGTTCCGGTAAATTGTAGTGATTCAATTTAGGACTGTCATTTTCATGTACAACATATGATTTTTTTGTATCTATATTTTTGTGTATTTTCAGATGAACAAAGCTATTGTATACATTGAAGAAATGGACAGTGTTGCTGATGTCACCTTCCCATCAGTACCTCAAGTTGTCTCACTTTTGGTATATGATGATACTTCAAAATCGAAAGACAATCCACATCCTCCAACTGGTTACCCTGTAGTGTGTGTGACGGTAAGTGTTACATATTACATTATACTATGATAAACAGTTATATAAATAAATCAGATGGCACTTTCATAGCTAACAATTTAGCTTTTAGCTTTGTTCTCAATCTTTTACTTTGTTATTTTAGGGATGGAATATATAAATCTCTATGGGAAGTATTTTTTTAAATACATTAATGGCATTTTAATTTTAAATGGTACACACCTTTAATGAAGTTGTGTATGATACAATATGATTCATGGCCATTGTATTCTTATGCTTTGAGCATAGTTTGTTACTATGAAATGCATGTTTGACCCGCCTTAGGTATTTATTTACATTATTTATGTATTTTTATTTATAAAAATGTTTTCCAGGCTTGTAATCCCAAATATTTAGAATTTGACAAGACCGGTTCCCTCTGTGCTGCTGAGAACATCAATGACACCCTCACTCAGTACCGGTGGTTGGTTAGTGCTCCAAGTGGCAGTGATGGGGTGACCAGTCCTATGCGAGAGGTGGATTCTAATACATTTTTTACTGATACAAAGTCAATCACCCTAGACTCCATCTATTTCCATGCTGGCTCCAGGGTACAGTGTGCGGCCAGGGCAGTTACCGCTAATGGGGATTCTGGCCTAGAGCTGATGAGCCCTATAGTAACCATTAGCAGGGAAGAAGGTTAGTTCTGCGCAATGCACAGTTATAAAACTTTCTTAAAATTTTAGTAGATTTTATACCATTATTGTTATTATTATTATTTTTTTCTGTATTATTTTTCAGGATTGTGTCAACCTCGGATTCCAGGGACAGTTGGTGCTGAGCCCTTTTCTGCAAAGATCCGTTACACAGGCCCAGAAGATCCTGACTATCCCAATCTGATAAAGCTAACAGTGACCATGCCTCATATGGATGGTAGGAATTCTCTTTTTACTGGAAACAAAATTGAGAGGATTTTTTCCCATCAGGTTTAAATGGGGTTCCTCGGGGTAAAAAGGTTGAGAAGGGTTGGGTTAAGTGCTTTATGATGGAGTAAAGGTAATAGCATAATAACATAAACATGATCTTTTCTTCCAGGCATGCTTCCTGTTATATCAACCAGACATATGTCAAACTTTGAGCTCACACTTAGTCCAGATGGAACTCGAGTTGGCAACCACAAGTGTTCAAACCTTCTGGACTACAATGAGATTCCAACCAAGCATGGGTTCATCAAAGATAACACTAAAAATGATGAAGTGATAGGTGAAACCTCACCATACCAGTATAGTGCAGCCCTGAGATCATCCAAAACATTGCGTTTCTACCGTAATCTCAATCTGGAGGCCTGTCTGTGGGAATTTAACAGCTACTACGATATGTCAGAGCTCCTAACTGACTGCAGTGGCTCAATAGGAACAGATGGACAGGTAGGCATTTATATGTATACAGACAGAAACCAAAGTGATATAAACTAAGAACAAAAAAAATCACAAATACTGACCTTGTGAAGAATTTATATACTTGTTTAATATATTGCAATAAATACACTCCATATAACACTTCCATAAACCATTTAAAATTTACAAGTAGCTTGATCAGGCAGGAATGCCAGGTTCCTGTAACTGGAGAGTGTTGTTTCCTCCTGTTCCACACTGGCCCTGCTATACAGAAATAGCAAGAGACTAATACCAGCTAACATTCAGGAATTACACAGTTTGCTACTACAATTAATACAAATACAACTAATAATGTACTAAAGATTACAGAGCTGTATGCTTATGTGCCTTTTAGATGTTACGTTTTAAGGTGTAACTGTATAGGATTAAAAACAGGGAACCTGTATTGAGTATAACACTTGTTCTTCTGATGGCTATTCTAACAGCTATCTTGTTATCACAGAAAAAAAGCTATTCATATATTTTTACAAATGTTTGCAGGGCATAACTGACTATAATGGACTTATATTCTGTATTCCCAGGTATTGAACTTAGTTCAGTCTTATGTCACCCTGCGGGTGCCCCTGTATGTCTCCTATGTGTTTCATTCACCAGCTGCAGTTGGTGGTTGGCAACACTTTGACTTGAAATCAGAGTTGAGACTGACATTCGTGTACGACACAGCCATTCTATGGAATGAAGGCATAGGCAGCCCACCAGAATCTGAACTTCAAGGTATGACATCAATGTTCCTTATATAGTGGATTGCTTTATATCTATGTACATATAGATTCATACTCTGTTGGGGAGTTTCACACTAGACTAGACTAGACTGTTACATTTCTAAGATGTGATCTCATTGGCTGCGTCTTTCTTTTACCACTTGTCTTTTTATCATGATGATGTATTTGAATGCATATTTCTCTATATTGTGCCAGCCATACTTTTGCTAAAGAAAATAATTTAGTTATACAGTATAACCCCGTTTATATGGAAAATTCAGATAACCGGCACCCGACATCTCCGCTTTCTTGATTGCTTCTGCAGCCCTAGCGGAGCTGTGGCATGTGTTCTGCATCCAAGGACTCTTACCACAGCTCCGCTGGGGCTGCTGGAGCAATCATGGGAGCGGAGCTGTCAAGAGAACAGGGCAGAGCTCTGCTGATTGCTCCGCTGCGTGATTGGCTGAGAAAAGAGAAACCCTTTTCTCAGCCATTCCAGAGGTGAATGGGGACAAGTTCCCCATTCAAGTCTAGTGGTGAATGGCTGAGAAACCTCAGTTTCAGAGTAACCTCAGTTAACCAGAAACAACACGTTTCCAGAATTGGCCATTCCCCATGGGTGCCAGATAACTGATGTTCTACTGTACAACGAACACCATGAAGTTGAGAAGAGCTACATAAGCAAGTCATAATTCCTAGAAGTTGGTGGAGAGGAAACAAAGAAGATAATTTAATTGTAATCCTTTTTAGTGATTTGTATTCCCTGTGTTGTTGTAACCATATACAAAAAAATTTATTATTTTACTGTGCATTTCAGGATCCCTTTACCCAACCAGCATGCGCATTAATGATGAGGGCCGTCTAGTTGTGAACTTTAAAACTGAAATTCGCTTCCGTGGACAGTTTGTGCTATCTCATCCAGGTAAGTCAGCTACTGTATTTTTAGGTTCATGTAATTTTTGCACATAAAATTACTGCAAGAATGGATATCAAATAAGTACTGATTTGTCCTTAGAACACCAATATTGCGTTTTAATTTAGTAGTCAGTAATAAAGGTAAATGTGGCAAGGAAGTTTTAGGATGGACAGTTTATCACATATGTAAAGCAATTTCTGGGACTGCTTTTAGGGTCAGGTTTTTACTTTCATGGTGTTCAAATAAAAGGCATTGCAATACTCTAAAGCAGTGCCCCCCAAACTTTTGGAGCTTTTGCAAATAAGTCTCAGCAACAGGGTATTTATGAAAAGTGTGCAAGGTCTAGTGATGTTAGATCTTCTGGATCATGGAACTGTAGAGTTCCTTCAGAGGTTGCTAGGAGTTCCTTGAGCAATGAGCAATTTGTGCGTTTCAGGTCAGTTAAACTGACACCAATAATCTATTTGGGTATCTATATAGAGGTGACATTATCATCACTGGCTAGCAATGTAGGAGACATTGTTCCCATTGACCACCACACTAGTTTACTCTGAGATGTAATGTAGTGATAATAGCAGGGGTTCCCTGAAGGCCCAAAAATTATTTCAAGGATCCCTTGATGGTAAAAAGGTTGAGAAACACTGAAAAAGACTTAATGGTTGAGGCCAGTCAAACATTAGAAATGCAGCACTGCTTCATATATAAAATGAGGGAAAACCTAAAGATAAAGAATTTGCCTTTTTCAAAAGTATGTCACTTCAAAATACATACAGTTAAAGAATGACTTGCCCCATCACATGTCACATATGTTCTTCTTTTTCTTTTATATTATTTTACATTAATTTTAATGGCATAACTAGGCAGCAAGTTATACTGTGAAACAAGTTTTAGTTTATGTAACATTAATTATAAGCATTTGATATGCAGATTATAGTTGATTTAATAAGTAAATAATAAAAATTTACCTTGTTTTAGGTACCTCTCTGACCTCCATGGTCATGTCTGCTGACCACCCTGAGCTCACCTTTACATTGAGCCTTGTCCGCAGTGAACCTAGCTTCAGGCAGCCTGTGCAGCAGTGGAGTTTTGTTTCAGATTTTGCTGTAAGTATTTCTTACATTCTGATCTTTTCTCATCTCCACACATTCTTTACGATAGGTAATGTTCCTCATTGTACGGGCGATTCACTCACTTGCCAAAAGTATGATATTATAGATTGTGAAGGTCTATGCTGGTTTATGTGACAAATTGAAGAGTATTGTACGCAGAGCATAATCCATAGCTATCAGCTGGTTATTATTTTTAATTGTCCTGACTGTTCCACATCTGGTTTCATTGGGTTCAGCAAATATAATAAAAAATGATTAGATATAGCTCTTGTTTTCAGTAGCAGTATTGTGGTTCTAATTTTTTGATTAGATATTATTTCTTTATATATGACTGTACAATATTCCTAATAGCTCTATACTTCTTCTAGGTACGTGACTACTCTGGCACCTACACAGTAAAGCTTATCCCATGTAGTGCATTACCTAATCAAGAATACAGTGTTCCTCCGATTTGCAACCCACTTGGGCCAATCACATTTGATATCGATATTAGGTTCCAGCAGGTAAGAAATACTAATAAGAAGTGACATTCTATGGAATATTTAATACACAGCTTTGTATCTAGAAAATGACTATGATTAATTTGTAGGTCAGTGATCCAGTGTCAGCAGAGTTCAGTCTAAATACTCAAATGTACCTACTATCCAAGAAGGAACTATGGCTATCTGATGGATCAATGGGATTTGGTGAAGGAACAGATGTTGCCTTTTCTGAAGGTAAGAAAAATTGATATTCTGCAGTGGCATTGTGAAATGGATAGACCATACACCAACAACCAAATTTTAGGCTATTTCCAACACTTTTTTAGCAGCTAGATTTTATTACAGATATTGCATAGTAAATAATAGGAGATTAAAAAACTGAACCTGTAAATACAATAGACCTTGTGTACAACAAGTGTATGGATTAAGTTCACTCAACCAAGATTTATTTATTTTGTTTTAAGGCTCTACAGTTTATGGACGTGTAATGGTGGATCCTGTTCAGAACCTGGGAGACTCTTTTATCTGTAACATTGAGAAAGTATTCTTATGTACTGGTGCAGATGGCTATGTACCCAAATACAACCCAGACAAAAGAGAATATGGATGCCTGGCAGATTCATCTACTTTACTCTATAGATTTAAAATATTGGTATGTAACCTTATGATATATTTCGGTGTATATCCATGCTAGTTAACGTTTCCGTGACAAGCAGCACAAATGTTGCACTGGTTGTATATATTCTCTCTCCTGGTGTGTAGGACTAAAAAAATTCAGCATGGCCACCTTCTAGCTTTGGATGACACAAAGACATGTTTTTGCAGGTGAGTGGCCATCCCCTAATCCCAACTAGCATAAGAAGAAAGAATTTAGGTACCCATAAAAGGCGGGTTGAGTGAATGCTAAGGTTAAGAAGACCCGCTTTAGGCTCAAGTGCACTGGCTGGCACCTAATACCTAATAACGACAAACACATGCCTTTGTGTGACTTAAGCTAAATCAGCATCTATGAGTATTATTGGCCATTTGGAGAAAATAACTTCCAATGGGCCTATTCACATCACACAGTGTCTAATATAGTGCATATAATAGGTGTATACTGTTGTGAGTTGTGCATGGGGTCTACAGTGCATTGTTCAAACATATTGCAGTGCTTACTTTTTTCTGCTTTTCATTGTTCATGTGATTCCAATATGTTCCAATAAATTACAATGCTCTGTCAAAATACCCTACTTGTTTTGAGCACACAGCAATATAGTGCATTGCTGTGAACATAAATCATAGGACATAAAGCAGATTGCTTTGTTCGGTCCTTGGGGCTGTGTTGGGCAAAACTGTGAGACTCCAGTGGACAGGAAAAAGTATACGCCTATTTATTAATGCCTGGACAAGACAACGCTGCCTCCCAGTGGCTGCAAAAGTGTATGTATAAAAAATGTAAGATTTTATACATTCACCAAAAATAAAACATTTTTCCAAAAATATGAACATAATACATAATGAATAGATATGAAAAAATAAGAATACATTATAAACTAAAAATTACTAATTGACCCATAGCAATGGTTACATTTATTTGCTATATTCTTTTACTCCTAAACAATATTTCAAATACATTATCTTGCTATAAGGTTTTATGTAAATCTAATTGTTTGATAACTCTTTTATTACAAAGGACAAAGCTCAGCCTGAAACTCAAGCTAGGCTGTTTGGGAATGTTCCATTTGAAGCTAAATTAGCAGCTGACATCACAGAAGCTCTGCCACTGGTAAAGCAGCCAGGATCTGATGGCTTTAGCCTTTCATCAAATGCCCTATTCCAGGTATGTTTCATCTAAATTGAAAAGAACAGTAAATGTTTTGGTTTGATAAACGCATTAAAAATATAAAAAGAAACAAATCATCCCTTATTAGTTCATTAAACTGTCATTACCACACCCTTGAGGATCCAATGTTCAGCCAGTGCTAGGCATACGCTAAGTGATTTACCTTTATGATATTTTATATCGATTGGGGTCATCATATAATTTGATACTTTGTGATAGACTTATGTTATTTAGAGTGCTATTCACTTAAAACCTGATCTGTATTGGGAAAAAAAATCTGCCCAAATACCCTTTTTTATCAGCTTTCAAACATTCTACCCAAATGTCAAGTCATTTTTTCTGACCTACAAAACATGCTGTATAAGAGAGAGGTGTTTTGTAGTCCAAAGGAAGGTCGGAGGCCTTGTGATGAAACATTGATTTTTTTTGTACTCATCAGTTATAATGAAACACTTTCAGTGGTATATTTAGAAGAGGCCATTGTTAGGGTTTACATACACTCTGTGGGTGTGGAGTGGTGGGCTTTAACATGCTTTCTTGTGATAGTGAGAAGTAAAAAAAAAAAAAAAAAAAACACACCCTAATAGAAGATTTTAACCAGTTCTGGATATGCTACACCAGAACATTTTCATCTAAATACTTTGGGCATGGGTAATATGCCCAGACCCTTTTCATCTCCTGTAGCTCTCCAGCCAATTTTACCTTCAAATCTCAGCTGTCGCTTTTTTATTTAAACAGTAACAGATATTATTGCTGCCATATAAACTGTATAAAGATACTTATTTTAATACTTACACTAGTTAAACTACAAAAAATGTTTTTTGTTTTTTACAACTTTTTTAGTTATACATTTTTTTGGAATAATATTTCCATTTGAAAACCTTGCTTATACTAGGGAAAAATATACATGTATATTTTATTAATATAAAAAAGGACAATATAAAAAAGTTTTCAATGCATTAATAATAGTGTGGGAGTTCAAGTGGTATTATTAGATTACTTTTACTGGAGAAGCTTCCATATTAAATTCTTGTAATGTTCAGCAGACAAAAAACCAAAAACTTTATTACCACCAGTTATAATAAAATATCCCTCCTGTTCTAGGTGGCTGCTGGACGAGAATGGTTTATTCATACCATCTATACAGTACGCTCTAGAGAAAATGCTAACAGAGGTATTGGAAAGCGCAGTGTGGAATACCATCACGCCATAAGCAACGGTGTAACTCAAAGTCAGCAACTGCTTTTAAAAAGAAGTCGGAGAGCTAATCAAGACAGCACACCCTTGCAAGATATTGGAGCTGATAAGAACAGGGGGACAAACATTCAACACATTGCTCTTAGACATTCCCGAAGGAACTCTGGCAGGGACAACTTACCTGGAAGTGGACAGTACGACAAGCCGTATCTGGAAATCACAGGCCAGGACCCTCAGGGTTCCTTATTGCCAGTCATTGGAGGGGTTGTTGCCTTGCTGCTGCTGATTTGCACTACTGTAATTGTTGTTCTGTTTCTCAGACACAGAGGACTGTCACATACAGATAAAAAATCTCCCTCTAACGGTCACTGCAATAGCCATGAGACTGTTACCACTCAACCCAGTAGCAGTGACAGCTCTGAGGTATAGAACAATGTAAATTAATTTCATGTGTCATGGTGCTCATGCATGTTGATATCGTTCAGTTCTTCCATCCACGTCATATCCAACATGCACTAAATTATTTGACAGCATTACCAATCAAACTATTAAGAAACAATACTGATCAAATGTATATATTTTTTTAGAACATTACATGGTTTTGTAAATTGCAGAATTGTTTTCTTATTTAAGCCTGTACACAAGTGTTTGGCCTACTGTTCTAATGAGGAATATCTGTTTAGGAATAATTGAGTAAAAATAATTGAGCTTGTATTAAAGCAGGTCATGGCAAAATTATAACAAAATGAAAACTTACATAGTACATACTGCAGTCCAAAACTAGAACTGGGAAGACTCCTGAAGACAACAAAATCTATACAGGATTGCTCTTTGTTTTGCAGGAAAGGATACAATTCAGTATTGAAGATATCAAAGGGGAGCACACATGAGAAGTTCACTGGCAGCTTTAACATACACTTTGCAATGTCCTGCTCAGTTATATTATATTTTTAGTACAATAGGATTACAGTGTGGTAAGCAATGGAAGTCATTCATTTTACATTTAATGTAAAATGATATACGGTATACTCTACAGAAAAGTAAATACATGCACTACAGTAGAAATCAAATATTTATATCTTTGAACTCAGATATGTGCCAGATTATATTATTGGTCAGTCATCTGATATGACGCATAGAAGAATTCTAGCTGGTACGACTGTAACCAGCCGCACTGGTTAAAATTATTTATGAATGCTGATTTTTCAAATTTCTGTATACAATTTGCCTTAAAGCAAACCTTTTCACATACTGTTTGCTACTGTTTTTTTTAAAATCGATATTTTATCATATTGTAGGTATAAATTAGAAATACCACTGGATATTTTGCAGGAAATCTGTAATGCTCATTATATTTATAAAGCTCTGTAAATATTTCCAGAGTCAATGTTTGAACAAATAAAATAACTTTTTTTTTTTTTTAAAGAGTTTGCATGTGTGAAGGTTAAAACAAAGTATTGTCAAAAACAAAATATTTTCCTATTTTAGGTTGTGAATATGGGAGGGATAAGACTCTTACGGATGGGTACACACGTGCAAGACTGCACATAAAACACCATTCTGCTGTATAGAGAGGGTGGGGGGAAAACGACTGACTGAGCTGCACCCCACTGAACTCCCCTTCACTTTCATTAAAATCGTTCATCTGTCGCCCCGCCCGGACGGTCGTTTGGACGACGCTATACACACGCCAGATTCTTGTTCGATTTCAGCCCCGAGGGGATTATGGCACTAAAAACATTTGGCGTGGGTAAGTAGCCCAAGTTTTGTTTTTGGGTGTCCCCTTTGAGTAAAAAAATTTCTGATATTGAAGTTGATATTTACTAGCAGTTTGGACAGGCTTTTTCTTACATTTGCTGAACATGTTTAGCAGCAGCTGTGTGTTCTGATAGTCTTGTACTGGTTGCAGTGTATTATAGGATATCCGTTTTCCAAACAACTGGGAAAAAAATTTCATCTGCTTGTAAAAGCAGTCCTATTAAAGTATATAGACGCACTCAGTGGCACTGTATAGCTGGTACCTTGGGAATCTGCACGAAGGGTCTCAAAAAACACACCAGGGGAAGTCGACTGACCGTCTGAATTTAGTACAGGAGGCTGGAGATGATCAAAGCCACTGTACTCATATTCAAATAAAAATTCCCCGTAGGTTTGGCAAGTAGGAGCAGTAACGGCAAGATTCTCTATTTATGATGTCTAGAAAGATTGTGTGATGTCAGATGTCAGAAGCAGAGCCTTCAGAGATGCCGGGGCACTGCTAGTGGCTACAGACCTGGAAAAACACCCCACAGTTACAGTAACTACCGGTAGAACTTTGTCTAGAACATGCCCCACATTAAACCTGGTGCTGAAGGTAACTTCCAGCCTAATTCAGCAATGTTTAGTCCAGCATGGTCAAGTACTGCAATGTACAAAACCTCCAAAAGTGATGGAGAATTGAAAACAAATTTATTCTGAATAACTCTAAATCAGATTTATATTGAAAAAAAAAAAAAAAAAAAAAAGATAGTGTTTGCATCCTTAAACAGTACCTTGCCTAAAACGGTACTCGGTTTAGGGAATGCCTCCAGCATGACTAATCACATCAAAGTAGTATACAGAATACCATAGCGGGAGGGAGCAACCTTTGAATCTGATGTTGTAGAGATTCAGTAAAGTGTGCCCTACAAAAGTGAGAGCTGTTTAAATGGAAATCGGCTTTTCTGGGCTCCTCACAGACTGAACAGTCCTGACTAAGGCTGTGCACACGTTAAAGCTGCATTGCTGGAAAAGATATTTATTGAGTGTTTCCATTGACAAAAGAATGAACGCGCAAGACACATGGCACCTGTTCTGTATGGAGAAGTGAGCAGCAAAGCACTGTGCTTTCCTCCCTTGACTCACATATCAGTGGTTCCTGATAGTTTTGTTGATACGTGAACAAAGTGTGTCGCCATAGCTCAAGTTTTATCATGTTACACATGGTGTTATTGCACAATTGATCCAACACACCCAGAAAATGAATGACAGCGTTTTTTAAAAACAGGTGGTACAGAACCAGTCACTATTGTCCCATTTATTGCCAAGGGTTGGCTGTGGATTAGAAACTACATGCAGAAGCAAATCATGAGTGTGTGGAAGTGGTTACCACACCACCTGTCTGGACAGGAAAGCAGGAAAAAAAAAAAAGACACGCACAATTTCAAATATTTATGAAAAAATTAGATATGTATTCAGTGAATCTTACAAAATTGTGTAGTAGGTATTATTCCAAAGAAAATACAAAAATGGTCCTTAATTTACAGATTTTTTGTTCCAAGAACATTAGGGAGGGAAAAAAAAACGCATTAACAATAACATTTAACGAAGCCTATTTTATTACTTCAAAGGTTAATGGTAAATAAAAAAATGTCCAGCACAGCTGTTTTATTTAAAAAAGAACTACAATAAGTACTATGTGCCTAGTTCAATAAACAGATGAACCTGATGTCTTTGAATGACATAATAGCCGATCAATGTACAGTACATCTTATGAAGACCCGTAAAGAAAGAACTACTTCTGAAATTTACTGATTACAAAAGACACACATTAAAGTTTAAGCTTTTTCTTTCTTCCCCTGCCATCAGCAGCACCCTCCAATTTCCGTTTCTGTGCCTGCAAAAAAAAAAAGAAAAAGAAACCAAAAAATTAAAAAAAAATGTGTTTGATAAAAAATAAACCATCAAATTGCTGGGGAAGGGGAGTAAATACAAATACCATGGTCATAGAAGGCATACATATGATTTCTTAAAAACTCTAGGATCAGCGTTTCTCAAACTTTTTAACATGAAGGAACCCCTTGGGATAATTATCAGGTCTTCAGGAAACCTCTGCTACAATTATTATATCACAGTACATTAGTGTAGTGGTCAGTAAGAAGAATGCCTCTTACATTGCTAGCCAGTGGAAAGAATGCCACCCTTACAGATAACTAAAATGGTCATTGGTAACGGTTAAACTGACCTGAGAGTTACAAATTGCTCATTGCTCAATGAACCCCTAGCAACCACTGGAGGAACCTTAGGGTAACATGGAACCCCATTTAAGAAAAAAACTCTACATCAGTTCCAAATTCCTTTAGAATGTTTTTTGGGGTTGAGGCTAATCAAGCTCTCCTATACATGATTCAAATTTTGCTGGTTCTATGACTACTCAAACTGGCTGTTTAAATAAAGCTGCTAATAAAATGACAATCTAAAGTAAAATTGTTACCTCTGCCAATGTCAACCCTACTGATATAAAAACAAAAAAACAACTGCTGCACAATGTAACTTCAGGAACTGACACCTCGGGAGCGTTAGTTTTTTAAACTGAGTTTAAGCTACATGTTTGTTTACCAGGTATATGTGACAAAATCATTTTGTAATATTTTTACCTGCTGTTTCAAAGGGACATAACTGTGGAGACTGACCAAAAAACGCTAGGTAAAAAAAAAAAAAAAATCAGCTAGGTACGGCTTGCATTTGTGCATGTGCATCTGGGAAACAGCATTCAAAAATGCAAAAACCAGCATATGATGGCAAAACACTACCTTGGAAAGGTGACTTGCATGGGAGCCTTTATAAATATACTGGTGATTAGAGATTATGAGTAATTTGCTTTTAAATACCACCCGGGTCCCGGCCACGCCGCTGCTCGCTGGCCCACAATATAAACAAAAATTCCAATGCAAAAAAAAATAGGAAAATACGATCATCTTTTGCATCACAAAACTGACAGAATTAGAACGCTGGGGGGCGGGGGGGGGCTTAACTTGCTAGGTTTTTTTTTTTATTATTAGTAGCACCTTTAAACTTTCAAAAAATAATCTGCAAGCTATCAAAGACTTCCAAAATGATTGTTTTACCATCAAACAACTGCCAAGTTTTAAACAGGCTTGTACTACCCAAGATGAATGTCCATTAGTGCACAGTAATAAGAAACATCATATATTACAGGGCAAGTCAACTATATGGATAAGTTTTCTTTACCAAGAATTTGGTTTATTAAAAAAAAAAAAAAAATTTATATGGAAGTCCTACCGAAGTTGCCTTTGGTCCACGTTTCTTTTTCTCGGCTTTCTCTTTCTCTTCTAACTCTAAGTTCTCCCGTTCAATCAATGTGATTAAAGTATTACATCTTCTTTGAAGTTCCTGAGGTGAATAAAAAGCAACCTTGTTATAGATTAATGTCTTTTGTGATAAAAGGAGCTTACAGTCACAACTGGGAAAGATAGCTGGTTTGATAAATGAATTGACACTTGCTCATTCACGCTATAGAAACAAACATTTCTTTCTAATGAGGCCAGTAAGAAGCTATGTCTCAAGGGAGAAGCAAGATTTTGAAATAGTTTTCATCTTTGCAATATGTAGTAGACCACAATGGGCTATAATAAGCCTAAGTTTTGCACTGTTTAAAATCATTTTATTTATAATATTTATTTATACCAAACAAATCTCAACAAATCCGCAAACCCAGAATGCTTTTTTGATGCAATCTTCTATTTACATTTAGGATTATTAACTATAAGTATCATAATCAACACAACAAAAATGTTTACATGTTTCCATACAAAAAAGATCACAATTTTGTTTCTTTAATGATACTGCAAATATTTTTTTAGATATCCTTATAAAAACAAAGTTTGCTTACCATTGCAGTTCTGGATTTCAGAAACCAGTCAAATCTGAACTGTGGAGAGTTACGGATACATTGCCTAAGCTCATCATACACATTTTCCTTATCAAAACCAAGTTTGTGTAGCATGCAGATTAGAAAACGGTCTTCCTCCTCTGTGTAGTTTTTTCCCTTATTTGTGCCATATGATATCCTTAATTGATGAAATGGTGCTTTGTATCGACCAATCTATATAAGAAAAAAAATTGTGTTGCAGTACAGTTAAGACAGAATTTGTGCAAGATGAAAAATGAAAGACTGATATTGCTTCAAATTACCTTTGTGTCTAAAGCCTTCTTAATGCTTACTCTCCTCTGTATCCGAGCTTCTCCTCTTTCTATTTGAGCCATTATTTTTTCGATATCTTGGAGTTCATTACATCTTTCCCAAAAGACAGCTAAAAAGAAAACAATGCAAAACATTCATTACACAAAAATGCTGCAAGTATACGTTAGATTTTTTTTTATTTAGGAGAACCTGTATAGATTGAAGTTACCTTTTAAAGGATTAACACAAGCTAAAGGCTACCACGATCTAAATGCACACAAAGCATTTCAATGAGCTTTGCTGGGAATAGACCAAATAAAAACAGACCTTTGCTGTGAATAAGCTCTTACAGGGGTCTTTGCCCCTAAATAGCTACTCTGGGGCAACAAATGGTATCCTTCAATGTGACAGATTACCAACTGTACAGCCCTTTTCACCATAAGATGTGGAATATACCATTCATGTCCTTAAGTAAAACTCATTAATTTAATTCTATGACTTCTTTCAGAGTTTCCTGGCATGCATTTTTAGTATTACGCCAATTAGAAGCATTTAATGTAGTAAATTGTTTACAAAGAGTAAGAATAAGCTCTGTTCATATAAAAATATTTGCCTGTATGAAGAACCTGAAGACTGGAGATGGACAGCCCTACTTTATCTCGCTTCTAAAGTCATGTAAATAAGTCCAGTGGACTTTACAGCTGATAAGAGTAAAAATGAACACTCAATGTTGTGACAACATACTTTGTTGCACTCCAGCTATAAAACTTTTTATCAGTGTTTAATAAATCCAAATGCCTGCAGTGTACTAAAAGTCTATCATAATAAAGATTGGCTGCATGACTACTTCAGACTGCATTTTGTAGAAAACAAGGATGAGTATGGACAGGACACTTGCCTGAATACTCCATTACATCATCTGGAGTTTTGCCTTCAACTTCACGGGCAATATTTTCAATGTCATCCCGTCCCCATTTTTCATTGGCTTTAATAAACTGGTTAAAATCTCTTTTGTTCCAATTGGTAAAGCCCTGTCAAGAGAAAATGAGTATGCAATAAAATAAAGTGTCAGACAAATTATGTCTTGTACTTGGGTAAAAACTCTTAAAACCAAACCTGTGTCAACAATTTTTCCTTTTCTTCTAGCTCTTCATCATTTAGTGGCTCTGCTTCATCAATTTTTAACTGTTCCTCCTTTTGTGCCTGGGCAGCATTAGGTAATTCAGGATTGCGTGGGACCTAGAAAAAGAGGGTACAGAATTGGGCATCACAATCCTTCAATTTAAAGCTAAACCATAATAGATCATAAAAGCCTAAATCCATACCTTGTAACCAATTGTTTTTCTGTAGTACAGAATTTCCTTCTCCAATAGTTCAAACAGCCGTGGAGGAAAGAACTGAAAGTCCTGAACATTTGGCTGCTTGGGTGGGCGGGGAGCCTAATCAAAAAACATAGATACCTTTTGGTAAGACCCCTTGAACACAGCACTTTGCTTTCACAGATCAGAAGCCACAAAAGCTGTTATACACACTTACTTTTGGTATTTTTGGTTCACTAACGCGAAGTGCTTCCCTAAAGTATGCATCCACGGCATAATTGGCCTTTCTTTCACGTTTCGGTGGTTCAATCCACTCTGTAAATGCCATCTGTAAATAAATATAGAGTAACAAAATTATAGCCGATCACTATTGAAATTACTCAAGCTACACCTTTTTACTAAACCTCAACTAGTCTACTAGTTCCAAAAGCAATCTTAAATACTTTTGTTACATGAAAAACTTTCTGAAAGCCATTTAAAGCATATTCTTAATTAAGAAAAAAAAAAAAAAAACAATTTGACACACAATAGTTTTATTACCGTTACCTTTTGCTTCTCTCTGTAATCTTCTCCTTCAAAGTTGTACACACTGGATTCTGTATCCATAGTGAAGTTTCTCAATGAACTCTCACCCATGTTTGAGAGCTTTTCTTTTAATTCTGCAGTCTGAAAGAAAAGAGAAAAAAATATGAGTTAAGATTTTATCAATTTGTGCTCTAACAATTCAAAAGGATTTTAATTTGAGACTTAATTCGGAGAGTCCCATACCTTCTTTTCACCTCTTTCCAAGATAGCATTAATATCTTCATCAGTGATTTCACTATCCTTTGATGCAAATACATGTGTGGCACCATGTCGAATCATCTGCAGCATTTCATCCTTTCCAAGTTTATTTAAATTTTGATCCACTAACCTGCCTGTGATAAACAAACGAGAAAAAAAATTACAGCCGATTAAAAAAGATAAGGGTTCAAATAGCTGTTGAGTGTTATATCTTAGTTTAATGTGGAGAAAGACAAGGCAACAGGTAATAATAAATCACTTTAGCAGTAAAGTGCTGAAACTTACCTGACGGAACAAAATGTTATTTAAACATCACCAGTTCACGTTCTATGGCTGGTCCTCCTCTGGGTTTCAGATCCTGAACCATCTTGACTGGCCAGGCCGGAATGGTGCAATTCCAGCGCATGATTAGGCAGACTAGTCATAGCATACCCTGCTGTATTTTGTAGGATTCATATTAGCACAGGCGGGAAGTAGCCCTGCCATTATCTGCTTCTGTATGGGTGTAATGTACACATACTGAACCTTAAGACTACTGCAGTATCTACACAAACAGAGGACCCATGTAAACCTATTTCATTGCAGCATTATGTCTTGGATTCTAAATGTGCATCAAATACACCTTAATGTATGCGATGTGCACTGGTCTGACAGCACCTGACTGCTCATAGGTGTAAACGGTCCCTTACAAACATTTTTTTTTAGTGCTGTAAAGCAAAAGTATTGCTATTTGTACCATTTATAATACTGACCATGCACAGGTGCTTTGACACAAATTCACTTACCTTGCTGAATAACTATGGAATCCAAGCGCAGCTTCATTTCTGCTCTCTCAACAATACGTTCTTCAACTGTATTGTCTGTAATAAACCTGAAGACTCGGACTGTTTTTGTTTGTCCAATTCTGTGTGCTCTATCCTAAATGGTACAAAAGGAAAAAAAAAATAATTTAACAAGTGGGGGAAAAAAACTAGCTATTTTGAAAGGAATATTCCTTTTTAAAGTAAATTTGTAACAAAGGTGGACTTTGTAAACCACATCAAATAAAATCAGGAAAAGGAAACATACTAAAGCGCATTAAAAAAAAGTGGTGCTCAGGACTGTACAGTTATAAATGGTATAGGCTGCGGTGTGCATAGTGCAGCTCATAATGGAGAGTGGCTATCAATATCTGCTCTAAAATAAAATGAGCACCTACTCATTAAAAATACAGATGAGAATAGGGAGATGTCCAGTACAGACCTTAAAAATCTATGCAGATTAGAAGTACAGAATTCCCATTTTTTCCAATTATTTACCAATATTCTTAGCACAGATTTCCTTTGAAAAATCATTATTAGTAGCTACCTTTGTTCTATCCTTAAAAGTACCTTTAAAGCAGGTAAGCGTAATACTTAACATTCAAACAAACTGAAGACATACCATGGCTTGAAGGTCAACTTGAGGGTTCCAGTCAGAATCATATATAATGACAACATCAGCAGTAGCAAGGTTAATGCCAAGACCACCAGCACGTGTGCTCAACATAAAAATAAATTTTGAGCTACCAGGAGCATTATATGCAAGTATAGATTCCTGAAAAATACAGAAAATAAAAATATGTTTGTTTTGTAAGCACTGTCAAAGAGAGGGAAAAAAAAAGAATATCAAAGTCCAAATCCAAACCTGTCTATCATCATGTGGTGTTTGCCCATCCAGTCGGCAGTATTCATAGTTTCGCCACATACAATAATCTTCCAAGATGTCCAAGACTCTTGTCATTTGGCTGAATATCAGTACACGTGAACCTGTTTATCACATAAAACAATTTCAATGAGGTCTTTAGCTATAACACTACCCAGTTTTTAGAAGAAAAAAAGAGAATGTGTAAAACAAAAAAAAAAACCACAAATAGCAACTAGATTCCCACAATTCTATACAGAAGTTCAATAATTATATAAAAAAAACAAAACACACTAAACCTGAATTTTTTGTCAGACGCTAAATCTACATACACACACACACACATATATATATATATATATATATATATACATACATACACACACGATAATTTACCTTGTTCCTTCAGTTTTGGAAGCAATTTGTCTAGAACAACCATTTTTCCACTATTAGTAGCCAAGTGCATATCTGTAGTGTATGGTGGGCCTGGCTCAGCACCATCAAAAAGATATGGATGATTACAACATTTTCGCAGCTGCATTAGAATATTCAAAAGTCGCATTTTATCAGTCTTTCCTGAAGAATTCAAAATGTCAATATCCTTCATCAGGATTTTTGTATACCTAAGAAGAAAAAAAAGTTTAAGTAATCGTGGTAGAATATTTACCTTTAGGTTTCAATATGGTTTTCATTTTAAAGCAGAACCTTACCTTCCATTCTGCATTGTACTATAGGCTGCTCTATCGAAATGGCTTACTCTAAATCTACCGCACACTACTCACAAAGTGCATCATAAGTTGCCGAAAGTTAGACAGAACCCATCTCCTATCCTGACTGGAGGACATCCAGCATTATCTAGTTCTTGTTTCAGCAGCCTCTTCCTGGCCCACCAATTGTATTATTTGGACTCCAGCTTAAATTACAGAGGCACAACATGGTGGCATTACCTAGGGCTCTCTGCATGACCTACCCTCTCAGACTGGCATCCACCCAGCATAACTATTCCTAAAAACGTACTACTTGCTTAAGAGACGAGACACAGGCCCAGTGATTATGTGACAGAGTACAAAATCAGGTGGGTAACATTAAAATATGGCGGGGGATTCCTGATAAACATTGAATTTGTTTTTGCTTGTTGTAGACTCTTAAGATGACCCTACACTATAAGATTTTTTTATGGCTTTGACGTTGGCTTCAGTTTGATTTCTAACTTACCATTCTCTTTGCATCTTACTAAGGCCAACATAGATTTTAATTTCTTTCTTGGGGGGAAGGCTCTTCTCCACATCGGCCTTAATACGACGGAGAAGGAATGGCCTCAACACCTAAAGAAAAAAGAAAGGATTGTTTTATAAAAAGAATTTAAAAGAAAAAGATATTAAACTATTAAGCAAACCATTACAAGCCACACAAGTCCATTGTATTTAGCTTAAAGCGGCTGCTGTATTTATCAGTAAACCCAAAAACAGATTTGAATTTTTGGCAGATGCTGTTCAATAAAAATCACCCAAACTGCCTTCTACCTCTCAGATTTTCTATTGGTTAAATTTCTGTGCTTGAGTTCCTGGGAACCACACAAAAGTTCAAGTTACAGAAGAACAAAGTTGGGAATGCAAGCTTCTCACTGTTTGGAGGATTACAGGATTAAAAAGCCAAACCTATAATTGGATCTCTAGCATAGAGAAACAAGTTTTTTTTTTTTTTTTTTAATCAACACCATCAGCTTAGGCAACTTATTATATATAAAAAGTAAATACCTACCATATGAAGACGTTCTACTAGTTTCTGATCTCCAAGACAATTATTGGTATCAAACCAAGAGTCAAAATCCTCTGAAGAGTTAAAGACATCAGGCAAAAGAAAATTCAGGAGTGCCCAAAGTTCATGCAGATTGTTTTGAAGGGGGGTTCCAGTTAGAAGGAGACGGTTAGTCGTCTTGAATTCCCTCACAATTTCAGACAACTGAAATAAAAATATAAAAATAGATGAAATGGCTACTTCATACCAAGCATCTTACATTCCTTACATATCTAACTGAAAACACTCATCAGAAAAAAAGGTGTGTAGGTGAAGTAAAAAAAGTGAAGTTTTTTTCTAACTGTAGAAACCGAGGAACATGCTTAACATGTTTTTAAACTGCATAAGGTTCCTGGGTGTTTTCACACTACCTACAGATTTAAATGATCCTGTTTTGCTCCATTACCTCTTCCCTTTTCTTTACCAAGATGGGGTTCAGGTTTCACAACATGGTCCTATGGAGTATGCATCTATAATAACTAATGAAAACTACACATAGCCTACCATAAACCTAATTGAAAAAAGGTGCACAGCATAGATGCCAAAACTTTAAAGACACAATCCAGCTGAGATGCATAGTTAAAATCACATTTTCTCACAAATGAAACAAAATGGACAATCACAATATTCAGATAGTGACAGCAAGGGTCACTAATGTATTTTTTCCTTGTATATTCATATAGATGTATATATTGTTGTTGTAAACACTCACCTTTGATTTTTCATTTTTAATCCTATGGGCTTCATCAATAACTAAGTATCTCCAGTTGAACTTCTTGAAAACAGATTTCTCCTTGATTAACAATTCATAAGATGTCACACACACATCCCATTCACCTGGCAGAAGAACATCTCTGACAAAAGCTGCCTGAAAAACAAATGGTCTCATTAACAGACAATTTGCATTACAATATTCAACGAGACTGAACTTACTAAAGAAAGATCCAATCACACAAGCTAAAAATCCTTATTAAAAGGCAGAAATACTTACTCTCTGCTCCTTGTCACCTGTAAGACACACCGCACGCAAGGATGGCACCCATCTTTTAAATTCAGACATCCAATTGTGCAAGGTAGACTTTGGGACTAACACCATGTGGGGCCCAGGGATGCTCCTATAATGTTTCATGTACCCAAGAAGACTAATGGTCTGTAGAGTCTTACCCAGACCCTAGAAGGAAACAGATAAAGTTCTATACATTAATAAAAACAAAACAAAAAAACTGTAGCATTCAGATGCTATAACTGACTGACAAAAAATGACTTGGTGAATTGCTGATTATAGGTGGTACCAAACAAATTAAAATTTTCAAATGTACGTTTCCATAAAGCCAATACACCAATGCTAATTTAAAAAAATAACTTTTTTTTTTACAATTTGAAAATAGAAATTAAAATCCTCTTTGTTTGCACTATGGCTAAACTTGAACTTTTACCAGGCTCTACTCATTTTCCTGTCACTTTCCTGTGCAAACTTTGAGGAATGAAGGTTTTTCCTATTATTTTCAGAATGACAATATCAAACTTTCAAGGTTGGGTAAGCACATCTTATTTCTGTATCAAGTGCAATAAAAAAAATTTCTATATCAAGTATAACAATGCCCTGGGATGCCACAAAGCAGTGCATATATACAATATGCCCCCAAATGTACTTCAATCATTTAGCACACTGGCAGCACTATTATTTGAAGATTTTTTATATACATTTCAAAATGATTAACCCACAATCAAAAGCTACATTAATTACTACAAACCCCTTGAACTACAATGAAAAAAAAAAATAAATTAATTCATGCACCTACCATTTCATCAGCCAGGATACCATTTATTCCATTCTCATATAAGGAGATCAGCCAATTCAAGCCTCTGATTTGATAATCCCTTAATGTGCCACCTTTTACATCTGCAGAACAAAACAAACAATAGTCAAGATGGATTTAATTTATACCGTTAGAATCTGGAGGCAAAAGTACAAACTTGTCATCATACAAAAAAATAAAAGGCCTTTCTACATTATAGGGTAACTAAATCTGCGCAGCTCACCTGTCCATCTTTATTCTCTTTTTCTTCTGGATGCTCTTCAGCCATGCTGGGATTATGTAACGTATTACATCATTATGTAAAGTTCACTGAGCCCGGCACATGCAAGGGAGGCCAGAAACCTGGAGCAGGCAGGTAGGAGGCATTCTTGCAGAAGGGACATCGCCTTCCCTTTTCTGCAATAATGGCCTGCCTGATCATGCAAACCTAAAAGCGGAATTTTAGTTCCATTTTAAGAGATGCTGTCACCTTGTCCATTCATGACAAAGCTACAATCTACCTAAAGCCACCAATTGTTTTATACTTCCCTCTCCTGGGCAACCTTGCTGTACCTTCTTTGCCTGCCACTGAAAAATTCCCCATAGTTTTAATAAAGGGACAGCTTCCAAATTCCTTCCATAATGCAGTGCTCAACCCTAGCATCCAATCACTTGCCCCAAAGCAAGTCACATCACAGAGAATGACCTCTCCAGCTTTGGAACCAGGGAACATATTTCAGAAGCCACAAAACTGAATTTCCCCAAACAATTACTGATGGCTGCTATTTGAAAAACACTATAAAGTAGAAGAGTGACCAGCAGGAAAAGTGTGGTGAATGTCAGATTCACTGCTTTATAAGTACGATCCACAACTGTTTTGTTAGTGGCTGCACTTCAGGAATGTGAGAAAAATTAGTGTGAAGTGATGATAATAAAGGCGGTGGGAGGAATATATGTTTTCTTTTATCTAAATGGGAGAGGTGACAGCATTAGCAGTGGCCCTAGTTTCAGAGCAGACATCACTATTCTGTATAGGTGTGTGCTCTCCTTAGCTTCCAGAGCGGATCAGTGAAATTCATCCGCAAAAAATAGAAATGTGACATAAAAAATAAGGGCTACACCTCACTTAAATCTCTTGCTACCTAGATTTAACTTCTTGTTTGCAGTCACTTTAAACATACTTCAACATAATACCAGTTACAAAACAAATAACTCTCACAGGAGTTAACGTTAAAGTTGGCCATTGGCTAACAATTTCAGATCACAGAGCATCCAACAGCATATTGTAAAGTTTGCAAGAAAGAAAACTATCCATTACCAATTGCAAACTATCCATTAGCAATTGCATATTTAATTCATATTTTGCAGGTACCATGCAAATCATGAAATAGACACAAACCAGCCAAAAACCATTCGTGGTTAAATAAATAGTAACTACACTTACAAGAAGGAGATTCCTCAAATCTGGTACAAACATTTGTCGTCTTTGAACTTTCTGTTAACAGCTCTTCATCTTCTTCCTGCTCTGTTCTCCGATGCCGATTACTATAGTAAAAAAAATAAAGTTTAGGTGAAAATATATAAAAGATATGATGGTAAAAAAAATCCTTGAAAGTACAGGCAGTTTGGAAAAGGTCAAGTGACTTCAAACACAGTCAACATTGCAGACTTCTGAAAAGTGGAACTTTACATTTGAAAAACAAGTTGCCATGCAGGAAAGTTTCTTGACTGCAAAACATACATACTACAGAGACTATTGAATGTTTTGACACAAGATTCATACACAATTTGTGTAAGTCTTGCATGAAGACATTTATAAATAGATCCCCAAGTCACCTCTATACTAGAAGCCTAGCTTTCACCGCAGAAACTTCTTGAAGAAAACTTCTTGAAGGCTATAAAGACTCTGATTGGTCAAAGTAACACCTCTGTGGACTCAAAGAAGGTACCTTATTTTACACACACACATATATATCTTATATAGGTTTTAAAGAAAGCAGTAACAAAAAGCATTAGCATAAACACAGGCTGTTGAACCTGTGTTCCTGAATAGACCCCCCCAAAAGAGGGATCTTGTGGTAACTTTTGTACAAGGATCCAAATTGAAGCTAATGATCATCAGAGGAACAAGTCCCTTAGCTGACAGAATGCCTACAACTCTTCAGCGTGTTGAGGTCCAGATTAAAGTAGATACTCCATTCTGGAAACAGATTACAAAAAAAAAAAAAAAAAACATTTAAAGTGTTCCTTTATAGGAACTGGGACAGCTTCTTGTTCTAGAAGAGCACCAAGGGATCAGAGGGGACCTGCCAACCTGTGAAGTAAAATGAGAAAGTTGGAAGGAAGGGGGCCTAGAGTGTACCTCCAGTTTGTATCTCACAAATACTACTTCTTCCAAGAGCCTACAAAAAGGTCAGCAAATATTCTCCAGATCTGGAAAGCAGTGGGCACATCTTTATGCTAAGAACAGCCTATCCTCATTTTCAGTTATTAGCAAGAGAAAAAGTGTAATTCTGTCAAAAATTCTGCACATATATCCCTCGTATAATGGGTTTTTAATCTGTACACATGTTGACTGTTTTTTTCTAATTGTTGACAAGCTAGGCATAGTGGTGCTACACAAGGTGAAGGATTAAGATTACAATATATTTTCAAGACAAATCATTTTCTTTGCAATAATTATGTTATTTGTTTATTCCTCTGTAACAGGGACCTTTAGGAAGCAAATACAGAAAAGATCCACGTTAAGAAAATGTTAACTACTTACTCTCCAGCAGATATTAAATTTTGCTTTTCATCTTTCTTTAGCCGAGGACGCCCTGGCTTCATTTTTAATGGTGAAGTTGGTGTCTTCTGTGCTGCTGGCTGTATAAAGTGAGCAAACAGCTCTGTCTGTTTCAGGAGATACTCAAATCTGTTGGACCTGTCAGTTTGCTACAGGAAAAAAAAAAATCAGTTCACAACAAAAGGCCTGAAAAAAATGACGCATAATTTGCTACTAAAAAACAACCTTTATTTTCAGTTTAAAAGTGTTTTGTATGAGTTAATTCTTTGGAAATGCCACATTTTATAGACAAGTGATTTAACTGGAAATATTACAATGTGATTTACATACTATACAAATCACTTTAAAGGTTTTAGCTATAGATGGAATAATAAACGTTAAACAAAACAGACAGATTTTTCATAATATTCACATCTCAAGTCAGTGTTTGATATAGCCCATTCTATGCTGCTAATATAGCTATGGTGTTTTTCTGTTCTGGTTACAGCCTCATAGTTAAAATAAAAAGTGAACATGAATTTCATACTAAAGCAGAGTTTTTAAACTTTTTTAATATGAGCAAACCCTTAAAATAACTTTCAGGTCTTCAGAAAACTCTCCTATAACAACTATATCCACAGCAGTACATTAGCGTGGTGGTCAGTAGGAAGAATGCCTCGTTTAGACAAAGCCAAAAAAATTACATAAACTGACCTGAGAGTCACAAACTGCTCATTGCCCAAAGAACGGTTTGAGAAACATTGGTTTAGAGTAGTTTAAGATGGACAACTAAAAATACTGCGTTCTCCCTAACTGTCCTAGACTAACTGCATTTTTGCAACTTTTAAAGATATACATAAACCAGAACCTCTTCATGGGCTCCTCAGTAAAAGGGTAAATAAATGGTAAAGACTTATATCTTTTGACTATAGATGACTTGCATTTACCATTTTGTATAGCTTATTTGCTAATAACTAAACTTTACCCCCTTTAACTGCAGTTAACACTTTAAAATGTGGTCCCCGTGTCTAATTTTGATGGAGCCTCATTAGAGATTCACCACTCTGTGGTGACGGTTTAGGCTATACACACAAAATAACAGACACTGCCCTACCCAAAAAACTTTTTCAAAGCAGACTGTAAAATTGCATTATAACTTTTCATCATGCTCATTTAGATAACAGATGTATAAACTTACTCTTTTCTCCTCATAGGCAGGATCTGCGTCATCCTTTTGTTTAACAGGGGAATCACCTTCTTCATTTTCAGACTCTCCTTCCTATGAGAGGAACAAAAAAAAAATGGATGGTACTATATGTGGTATTAAATAGACCATGCTGCCATACAATTCATATCAATTACAATATAAATATATATTTTGGCATGTATATTTAAAACCAAAAAGAAATTGTCAACCAAAGACAACACTCAGCAAAGAAATAATGTCAAGGACACTTAGGGTGACTAAAACACACCCAGTGGAATGAATCAAGGCTACAAAACACCATTTAGAAAAAAGGGTTACAGTGTGGGAGAAAAAAAAATTTTCAGAAGACATGGGCCAACAGGACCAGAGAACCCATAAGAAGCCAAAAGTAAACACTATAATCTGAAACAATAGGACAAAAAAAAAAACTACAAGTCTATCTCGTAAACAGGAACTATTATTCTCAAATTAAGGACTATATGAACCACCAAACAGGTCAGAACAGATCGGCACCAAAGAGAAACCAGAACACATCCTCTAAGGAGAGAAATAAGATCTCGAAACATCCGCACAAAATCAGCAGATGATCCCCGATGATCAAGTTTTCACTAGAGGCTGCTGCACTAATGAAGCATCCAATATAGCCCAACGCCACTAGTGTCCCGAATTCCCAGCCAGATATCCTGTATTATTAATATATGCACTAACATATTACGTAGTACTTTACAAAGTCCTTAGCCATATCACCAACTGTCCCTAAAAGAGGCTCAGTCTAATGTACCTATCATGGTCATATGTCATTAATGAAATCTAAGGACAATTTTTGAGGGAATTTCGATTAACCTGACAGCATTTTTTTAGGGATGTGGGAGGAAACCCACGCAGGCACAGGTATAAAATACAAACTCCATGCAGATAATGTCCTGACGGAGATGTAACCCTGTGACCTAGCGCAGCAAAGGCAAAAATGCAAACCTCTGAGCCACTGTGCTGTGCCTTTTCTTCCTCTACAGGTACAGCCTGTGGCAAACAAATCTGAATAACCCTAAAGGAAACATGGAGGGTGTAAGAAGACTTTCTCAATATCCAGCAGCCAAAACTGGTTAGGACACATGGAACAATCTGATCCTTTGAAAGTTCAGTTGAGCTGTCTACATGTTTCCCTCTAATAGAAGACAATCGTGTCTGAGAAGATCCAAGAAAAAAACATCAACAAAAAGATCTCATCCCTATAGAGATTGTATATGGAGACTATATAATGGGGGAGAAAGGTGCTATATTACATCCTGAAGGAGTCCAAGCCTGACCTCAGGAAATCTGGAGAAGTTCTAGGTACAGAATCTACATCACATAACTCAGAAGAAGGAGTTTTTCTGGGTAAAGAAAAAAAGTGCCAATTTCACACAAGCGCAATGAGATTGGCACTATTTTTTTTATTTTACACACATATATACAGGAGGATACGTCACCCGACCCTCAACCTGCACAGGCAGAGATTGGTGACGTAGGCAAAAGAAGGTGGCAGTGCCTGGCTCTTCCTCCACACTGTAACGAAGAAAGAATCCAGGACAGCATGGGACAGAATTAAATCAACAATTTTTCAGTTGCTAAAGTTAATGAGGGTTTGTTTGTATGGTGCATAGTTGCTGCTTTAAGAACTGGATCCTTGGTAGTAAAAGGGTTAAATGTATGAAAATCTGCTTGCTTTAAAAGGATTGTGTAAGAACAAGTAGGTGAGCAGTGTGTGCAGGATGAAGTCTGAAGGTATAAGAGACCAATAATCAAAAAGTGTCAAGAGGCAGGCAGTACCCTGCAGAGGAGGAACAGGGAGGTGATGATTGACTCAGTGATGCTACCCCATATAACCCCTAGTCAGTGGGATTTAAATTTCCAATATTCTTGGTCAAGTGATTTTCCAGCCCTTAGACATAGACACTTTTTCTTAGCTGTCCAGTGATGGGGTCCTCAAAATATGGTCTTATTTTAAAAAAACAAACCAAAAAACCCTAATGCCATAATTTGGATCATACAAAAAAGGAACTAGGATCTCAATTTTCAGTTAAGCAGGCCCTTGTGAAATGGAGCCTGTAAATCAAAAAGGGCTCAGACCCAAATACATCCATTTATCACAATAGAATTGGTAAACAGTTTACCATTTCATTTCCAAATCTTCCTAAAGACAACTTGGACTCACAGCGAAGCCAAGTGAACATAGAAACAACACTTTTATTGTCCATTTATAGAGATTGGACAGCTCCAAAAAGTCGAAAGTTAAAAACAAGGTCGTTTGCCATAATGGGGGAATGAAGATGGCAGTAAATGTGTTAAAAGAACCCCAGAGATCTCAGTTTAACAGTAAATCTTCTGCAAAGGAATCAGATCATGCAGTACCCCATGTCTAGGTATATGTAAATGAGAAAACAATCATATGTTTACTGTGTCTGTTGTATGCAATTTGATGTGTCTGTTGTATGGTCACAAGCAGTTATAAGGATTGTAGACTATGCCACTGACAGACTAGACATTGCCATTGCTGAACTCTCTGAACTAGTTCCCTGGCTCTTATGATGTTTTAGCTTAAATTCTAATTATTTATTGTCTAAGCCTTTTACCTGGAAAAGTAAGAGAGATAAGAAACTCTGACACTACATTTACAGCAGTGTTTCCCAAACTTTTTACCATGGAGGAACCCTTGAAATAAGTTTCAGGTCTTAAGGAACCCCCTACTATAATTATATCCACAGCTTACACAGTGCATTAGTGTGGTGGTCAGTGGGAAGAATGTCACCCTTACAGATAGCCAAAAAGATAATTGATGTCTATGGGATGTGTCCTGAAAGGCACAAACTGCTCATTGCACAAGGAACCCCAGCAACCTCTGGAGGGACCCTGTGTGAGAAACACTGAATTACAGATTATTTATTCTAGGTTTGTAATTTAGAAAATACTTTAAAACCAATTCCAGCTCTACATTTCAAAGGGGCAAAATAAATTTACGCATAAAAAGTTAAATTTTGTGGTGGCTCCCTTACTGTTTGTAGAATAATCTATTTAGTATTGTTAAGTTTTATAGTAAAACATCCTATATTACTAATGAAAATGTAAAGCTGAATGAAATATCCATTCACAAATTCAGTTACTACAGATTATGAAGTACTGATAGAAAAGTTCTGGAGCTAACCAAGTCACACAACAACTTTAAAGAAGATTCTGAAAACCAAAAGTCATGTTACAGAAATCATTTCTTCCAATATTACCACACTGTAACATATTACCTGTCACCAGGAATAAAAGCACAGGAAAACCCAAACTGTTGGGTTAACAGCAAAAACGGGAATAGAGACCTCCAACAGAAAAGTTTGTATGACAACTGTCAAAAAAAAGCGACCCTTGTTACATAAATGAGTTTGTATTTATAGAGCAGGAATAAAAGTTCTATTCACCATACAGTCTGTGCTACACACCTAGTACCCCAACTATTCTAATCTGCCAAGTGGGTGTCCCAAAAACAGCCAGGTAGTTACTGAAAAGTGCCGGGTGGTGCTCCCAGCTAAAAGGGGCCGAGGAGATGACCAATAACTGTGTGACAAGTTGTGAGACAATTAGATGAACCCCTGATCAGAATACTGATTCTGGATCTGGTGTATAGAAGGTTTTAAATTCAGAAGATCAGAACAGCAACTGACAAGATGTATAATATACAACCAGGACAGCAATGTCAGTGTATATACCCTGTCTGTTCTCACAGACGTAAAGCAGTTAGCATGGGAATTTATTTTTTAATATTAGTAGTAAGAAATATGTTCCACCAAAGGAGGAGACCTTTTAGAGGGTTCAAAAGGGGAGTTAACTCCAGTTTGCCCAGCCTAAATTGAAACAGAGAGTAATGCGGGTGAAGAGAAGGAAAAAAGTAGGCTTTTTTGGGAAAAGAAATTTTAAACTTTTTTTTAAACAGCCTAAAAAGCTAGACAATAGCCATCTATACATAGCCCTAGGCTAAGATTGATGCGCTAGTCTTGTCATGACATCGTACTTATATTGTACATTGAGTTACGTTTACAGCAAAACACTTGGTTTCCTACCCTACTCGTTTTGCCCCGCAAGGCTTCTTCAGGGGATTAGGATACCCTAAGGGTAATAATAATATTAAGTATAAACCATACAATATGATCAGTAGGAATATTTATGATAATGTCTAGAAAACTGCTTGGCTTACTTGATGGTATTGCTGAAACTCTTAATAGGTAAGATACATCTGATACCAATTCTACTTGAAGGTACCTTGGCCATAAAATCCAGTAGTCACTTGGACATACGAAGGATGAGGAGAGGGGAAAATGGGGGGAAAAGACCAGAGGTAAGTAAAGATGTACATTTAGAATGGGAAAATAAGTATTAGATAATGTTAATATGCGTACTTGGAGCTGACTCTGCGGTCAGCCATATGTACTATATAAGTACGATGTCATGATAAGACTAGCGCATGAATGTTAGCCTAGGGCCAAGTATAGATGGCTACTGTCTAGCTTTTTAGGATGTTTAAATAAAATTTAAAATATATTTTTTTAAAAACATACTCAGCCTACTTTTTTCCTTCTCTCTCCCTCAATACTCTCTATTATTATTACCAATGGACAGCGCTGTACATTACATATGGGATGCAGATGACAAACAATGACACAGGAGGAGGGGGGAGAGGACTCTGCCCCAAAGAACTTACAATCGATTATTGAATAAAGACACTAGCAACTTGTTGCCAATAGGCGATGTATGTAGTTGTGATTTATTTGTTACTTAAGCTGCTAAACCTTTCTCGGTCAGTGATTGAAAGCCAGTTCATACAGGTGAATGCAAAAATGGTTGAGTTGACTACAAATCAAAGTACACCTGGAGTTAGGATTGCATAGTAAGAGAAGGGTGGATCTCTGAATGGGTCACCCTTCTGACACAAGCTAGTCATGGGAAGCACTACAAGTCCCAGCGAGCTGAGTGAAGTCTGGACACAGAGACTTGTATGGATGTCTCAGCCTCTGGTAGAGGTGATGGGTGAGGAGGGTATGGGGCTGACAATGAGGACACACATAGGGCTCCTCTGTGCTCAGGCTGCCAGGACCCCCATTGTACACACAGCCACGGGCCCCACCATTGTACCCAGCCCTATATTGTGTGGCCTGCTCATGGAAGCTGTGTGTGTGTGAGCGGACACAGGTGCCCGGCCTAGCAATGGGGGTGATATGTGGTTTTATCATAATGCCGCTCACCTCCATCGCTTCCTCCTTTACACCGGCTTCTTCCCCAGCCTGCTCCGGCTTCTTCCCGCCCTCTTCCCCCGCCATCTCCTCCTCCATCGCCTCCAGCTTCTGCTGCTCGGCGTTCTCCTCAGACATGTCTTCTGCCAGGACAGAGCTCCGCACACCGGGGTACAATGGACACGGACAGCCGGCGCTCAGTAGGTGGGCGGCGCTTTACGACACGCGCTGGTGGCGGGAGATACACTACGACAAGGGCGCGCGCGCTCAGCCTGCCGGCTTTTTTTTTTTTTTTTTTTTACACGGACAGCCGGCGCTCAGTAGGTGGGCGGCGCTTTACGACACGCGCTGGTGGCGGGAGATACACTACGACAAGGGCGCGCGCGCTCAGCCTTCTTTCTCAACTTTTTTTTTTTTTTTTATCCCAGCGCGCGCCTGTACTGTAACAGTAGCGTACAATGAGATATCGCGAGATCCTACCGCCTCGCCTTCTATTAGTCACTAGGCGGAGCTTCGGAGTTTCTTGTTATTTCTTTTTTATCAATATTATTCTCGAGCACAGCAACCCTACCGTAAAAAAAGTCTGCGTCAAGATGGTATTGGCGGAAAGGGAACCTATAGCTATCGTACTTTTTCGTTCAAGGGGTTACGTAACAATACCATGTGTAGAGGAGCGCGCTCGCGAGATTGGATTGAATGAGAGGCGGGGCTAATTTGTGTGTGACGTACAGACGGCGGAAAATCTCGCGGGAATGACGGCTTTTACCGGCTTATTTCATAGCCGCGTGCTCCGAGTGACGTTACATCCGGAAGTTTCTCTCTTTGTTCTGTTTGTTGTTTGAACTCTCTGTGTCCTCTGAACGTTATTGTTTAAATTATACAACAACGTATTCTCCGTTGTGTGAGCTGCACCTCACCACAACCGTGTTGTGTATTCATATAGAGCGATATTCATCACAGCATAGAGAAAACACGAGAGGATTCTGACAGAAATATTTTGAGGCCCCAATGTTCATGTAGGGAACTGATTTCATCTCCACATAATAAAAGTCACCTCATGGCCACATAAAGCTGGAGCCAGGCAGTAGGCCATTGATTCTCAGCCAGGGTTCCCCCAGAAGTTCCCTGAGCAGTTTATGTCTGTCAGGTCAGAGAGATGCCATGGGCCGCCTACTGTGTGATACTTCCCCCTGCCCCCAAGACTGTGAGCTCTTCTGGGCAGGGTCTTCTCCTGTGTCACTGTCATTTGCAACCCATTTGTACAGAGCTGCATAATATGTTGGCGCTATATAAATGCTGTTTATTAATAATAGGACTGCCTTTTGGGGGGCTGAAATAGTGCCTTAAAGGTGGACAACTTTTTATGGCATTGCCTCTACTAAAAACTATGATATAATACACAATACCTTGAATACATATTGAGGTACGTCATGACTGACAATCTAATCATTTCTACTCAATTGTAAGCTCTTCTGGGCAGGGTCCTCTCTTCCTCTTGTGTCACTGTCTGTATCTGGCAACCCCTATTTAATGTACAGCGCTGCATAATATGTTAGTGCTATATAAATCCTGTTTATTGTTATTAATAATAAAGTAATAAACATCCCTCAGCTAGTCTGTGGACCCTAGTGCTATCTGTTTTGCTTTACCTGACATTACGTCATGGAGGTGGCACCCAGGGCCCTTCTGAATTATTCTCTTTAACTTCCCTGGCGATATGGATAAGACTGGGGAATGCATTTTTTGTTGAGTTAGATATTACACTTGTTTTTTACTAATTTTTGGGTGGTGAATCCATAAATGACTCGTTCAACTTGTAAGTGACAGGGTTGACTTGGGACAAGACAATAAACGGACCGATGAAGCGAGGTGCAAATTTGAGAGAGGGCACTCGCAAGCGAATATGCTTGATGGAAAGCCAAACCTTGTCATCGGGGGACAACTTGTCATCGGGGGAGCAGGAGCTCTCTTCTTTTCAGCCTTTCTTTCCCACCTTTTGTAGCATGCAGAGGAATGTAGCAAGGCTTCTTGGGCTTTTCTCCAAACCTGCTGGAAGTGATTAGGGGCAGCAGCAGGAACATCTGACACGAAAGGAACAGGGGAAGGAATCCAGGGATAAAGACCGGAAACAATGAAAAAGGGAGAGAGACCTGTGGATTCGCTAACGCAATTGTTGTGAGCAAGTTCAGCCCATGGCAGGAGTTCCAACCAGTCGTCCTGCTGGGAATTGGAATAAATACGCAAGTATTGTTCTAGCGCCTGAAAAATTCTTTCAGTTTGCCCATTGGTCTGGGGGTGATAGGCTGAAGAGAAGTCTAAATGGATCTTTAGATGACAACAAAGGGCCCTCCAGAACGAGAAGTGAATTTTAGACCGCGATCAGACACTATGTGGGAAGGCAAGCTGTGTAAGCGAACAATTTCTTTGAAGAAGATCTTCGCCAAGGTCGAGGCAGGCAGGAGACCTGGTAGAGGAACAAAATGGGCCATTTTGGAGAACCTATCAACCACAACCGAAATAGTAGTGAAACCATTGGAAGATGGAAGGTCGGTGACAAAGTCCATGGAGATGTGTGACCAGGGTTGTTCCGGAGTGGGAAGGGGAATTACCAGGACTGAGGGAAGCTTCCGTGGCACCTTGTGTGGGGCACATTTGGTACATGTGGCCACAAAGTCCTTCGTATCTTGCTTTAGATCCGGCCACTAGTACCTACAGCTAATCAGTTCAAAGGTCCTCCCTTGCCCGTCATGCCCAGCAAACTTAGATGCATGCTCCCATCGAAGGACCAACGGACACTGGCTTTTTTGAACAAAGGTCTTTCCTGGTGAAACTCGAAGCAGCTGGACTGGGGACGTGGGCACGATTTGAGCCAGGTCTATGATGAAGGCTGGTTCCACTTCAGAATTTTCCTTCTCGAAAGAATGAGAAAGGGTGTCTGCCATTACATTTTTGGGACCTGGTCGATAGGTGAGTACGAAATTGCCGCTTGAGAAAAAAAAAGCCCAGCAGGCTTGACAGGGGTTCAAACGTTGTGCAGTCTGAAGATACTGTAAGTTCCTATGGTCTGTAAAAATGGTCAC
This sequence comes from Pyxicephalus adspersus, assembly GCF_032062135.1. Classification (NCBI taxonomy): domain Eukaryota; kingdom Metazoa; phylum Chordata; class Amphibia; order Anura; family Pyxicephalidae; genus Pyxicephalus; species Pyxicephalus adspersus. Next base: position 103,646,086 of record NC_092860.1, on the reverse strand, counting down.
AGCTTGGTGAGCTCCCTCCAGCAAATGGCGCCATTCTTCAAGGGCAAACTTGACAGCAAGAAGCTCCCTGTCTCCGATGGCATCATTTTTCTCAGCTGGAGAGAATTTCTTAGAAAAGAACCCAAAGGTCCTTAACTTGCCGGAAGCATTCTTCTGAGACAGCACAGCACCAACGCCAACAGAGGAGGTATCCACCTCCATGAAAAGAATATAGGCCAGGAACGGGCGTTCAAAAAGGCATTTCTATGCCTTGGTGTACAGTATGGCCATGCAGGAAGGTCTGCAAAAAGGCACTGAAGTTTCCCAGGATGGGATCCCCCTTATCCCAGAAGGGCAAAGCCCAAGCAAGTGCCTCTCTCGACAATAAAGAAATGAAGAACGCCACCTTTGTTACTTCAGTGGGAAAGTTCCAGGGTTGCAATTGGAACTGGATTTGGCATTGGTTCACAAATCCTCGACAGAGTTTGGGGTCCACGGAGTAGCGAGGGGGGGAAGCAAGCCGAAGTGTAGAGTATGGTGGCAAGGTGGCTGGAACTGTAGCGGGTACTGGAATCCCAGATACAGGGGTTGGAGTTGAAGTTGCAGAGGCAGGAGGCTGGCTAATGGCTGACTGGAACTCATTACCTCCCTAGCGGTTCATTTCTTTCTGGATTTATATGTCAAAAAGCGGTACTTTTTTCATGAAAATTTTAAATTTATCAATAAACTTTAAATAAAAAACACAAACATTTGAGTTTTTTTTTTTATTTTTCTCCCGGTGTCATCACGCTTAGCGCAACACACCATGCACATCAACGTTGGCGCTTCTTTTCTTTCGCTTGGTAGTATGTGGTCCATAAAGTGGCGACCAGTCAGGCGTTCTGGGTTCACCACCGTGGTAGCAATGCGTCCAACTCTATCCATTTCTGCTCTTTGATATTTTAGACATATGGCCTCACAAATTTGCCAGATAAAATCATGGTGAAGTACAGGCCTGTCGAATGAAAGCATTCCAAAGACATTGTTCCACCAGATGCCTAAACATTTTTTTATAATATTTTCTCTGTTGTTTTCTAACAGCAGGATAAAAAGTCATCGCCTGGTCAGCTCTATCAACACCCCCCATGGTGCTGTTGTAGTCCAGAACAACCTGTGGTTTCAAAATGTCTTTCCCTCCTCTTGTTCTAGCTATAGCATTGGTGGCTTTGTGTACAGTGCTCAAAAGGCACACCTCTTTTTTGTCATGCCATCGCAGGGCCATCATTTTTTGCCAGGCAACTATTTCTCCAGTGTTCAGCTTTTGTTTGCTAAACATGGGTGGCATATCTCGCCGATTAGCTCTAATGGTCCCATAGGCATCAGTTTTGTGCTTGATCGGGAACTCAAATAATTCAGGGGAGCTGGACAAATTATCAGTGTAATATTTGTAATATACTGCCGTAAACCCATCAGGTCCTGGTCCCTTATTGGGTTTAGGATCCCCAATAGCTTTAGTCACTTCCAACAAAGTAATGGGGGCTTCCATAATTTCCAGTCTACTACCGGTAATCTTTGGAAGGTTTATAGACTGAAGGAATGTTTCCAAAGCTCTCTTATCAAAAGAATGAGGGGTTTGGTACAGTTTTTGCAGATGTTTATAAAATTCCTACAATATATACATTGGATTACTAGTGGGTCCAATCCCATTTACCCTAGGTCTATAGGTGTTTGGGCGTCTTTCTGAGTACCTCAGCCTTTTTGCCAATAATGTATACATTTTATTACTGTATCTATAAAATATATTATTTGACCATCTCAACATTTTCTCAGCAACAGATGCTGTACAAAGATTCAATTGTGTACAGACCTCCTCCATTGTTGTCTTATACTCCTATTTAATGAATCCTTGTACTGCGTACGCAGCTTTTCATATTTGGATTCTAACTCCATTACCTTTGCCCTACGTTTCTTTTTAATCTGTGAGGCTATCTGTATGAGTCGTCCCCTTACCACCGTCTTTTGCGCTGCCCATACCATTTAAGCGTTTAAGTAAATCTGTGACCTCACGCTCCTTAGTCCTCTTTTGCTAGTGTACTTCAGATATTTGTGATATTAGAGGATTAGGATTTCCCACATGGCCTGATTTCTCATATTGATCACAGGCATAAAGTCCCATTTCCTGAAACTGATTTCTGGCCTCCTCTAATGAAGAGATAGCTTGTAACTTGCCCCCATATGTAAATAACAATTTAAAGGGCAAGCCCCATCTATAAGGGATCTGCTGGTTCTATAGGAAATGAAGAAATGGTTTCATCTCTCTGCGACACAATATTGTTGCTGGAGCCAAGTCTATAAAAAGCTGGTAATTATGACCATGAAAAGTGAGGGGTTCCTTCTTTCTGTCTGCCTTCATTATCGCATCTTTAACATAGGGGTAATGCAATTTACCCACGATATCCCTTGGTGGACCATCAACTTTTGTTTTTTCTAATGTTCAATATACACGTTCCAATTCTAACTTTTCCACTGCTATCTCAAGACATATTTCACACAAAAATGGCAGTCACTGTTGTACTAAGATCAATTATGCTTTCTGGTAAACCACGTATACGGAGGTTAGAGCGGTTGGCCTTATTCTCATAGTCCTCCATTTTGTGATGTAAAAGCTTTACTTCCTGTTTCAAATACTCAATATCCTCTTCATGCCCTTCTAGGACAATGGTAACATCATCATCATACTCGCCCCGCAAGTTGTACTGTACGCTGGCCCAACTCTCTTAGCTCCTTTGTAAAATGCTCTGTAATTTTCTTAGTAGTACTTTCCAATGCCGTATGTAACAATAATTGAAATTTTTCCAAAAGGCTTTCTGAATCTGAAAACTGTTGTTGTGCAACTGATGCTGGTGTTGAGGGCAGGCTCCCTGAATACATCTCTAATTCACTGGAGCACTTGCTCCTTTCCTGACACATGTGAGGGGAGGAATCCGCCTTCTTGGCTTTCCTGCATGCAGGTGCCTGTGTTATCACACACTGCTGCCGGCTCTTACCGCAAGCCTCCCTCTGTACTGCTCCTCACTCAGGAAGCCTCCATGAGCCAGAACCGCTTCCTGATGTGCCCGCTACAGCCCTGTTTGTCCCGCTGTAGAGTGGAGCAGGCTCAGGACTCTAGCATCCCCCTGTTCCGCGCATGCGCCTCCAATGCTGAGACTCCCGGAATCCACTCAGTTCAGACCCCAAAAATACACTTACTTTTAATCCCGCACATCCCTCAATGGCGCTGGTCCTTCCCACGATCCAGTCCCACGTCGTCCTGGAATTCCTATTCGTCCTGACGCTTCACTACCATGTTCAGTCTTCTCTTCCGTCTTCTACTGGACTTCATGCTACGTCATCCTGTCTCACACAGCGAAGATGCAAGATCAGGTGACATAGCCACTGTGAAGCTCACTGCGCATGCGTGAGATAGGCATCTCTTTCTCTTTGGTGGAAAAATGCCCCTTCAGGCAGGATCTGGCTGCTCCTTCTGCCCATGCCCTGATCTCAGGCATGTGCAGAAGGAGCAGCCAGATCCTCCTGGGATGCATTACGTAGGTATCGCTGGAGGCTCCCCTTATGTGAGGACCGGTGCTGCACCCTTTAAAAAAAAAAAAAAAAAAAAAACATCATTTTTGCTTTATTTACGTAAAGTAAAATTGTTGAGTTTAGGATCGCTTTAAGGCATACGGCGCTCAGATTTTCACATGCAGTGGTTCTTGAAAGTTTGTGAAGCCTTTATAATGTTCTATATTTTTTTAAGATTGTGATATTTTTTATATGATTGTGAACTAAAACACCATCTGATATTAAAACATATCATGCTCTCGTTGAGCCTTTTTACAACAATTCAATTGGATTGGGGTCAGGACTTTCACTTGGTCATTCTAAAACATATACTTTTTTCCTGAAAACTTTTAACCACTGTTAACCACTTTTACCCACTGTATGTTCAAAGAAATAGCAAACGGCTTAAGTTTGACCCCATCCATGTTCTGACAAAAAAAACGTCCGTCAGTGTGGCTGCAAATTTAATAAGAAATTTGTTTACAAAGTTTGTAGATACAAAAATGAATGAGGCCATGTCTTAAACTTCCTGTACTGCTTGCTTAGCATATAAATAAATAATTTATAACACAAGATTGGAGGTTCAGATTAAATTACTTCTGGAAACATTGGTACCATTTAGAGTGAGACTTTTTTTCAAAATTGGTCTGTTACATTAAAGTCAGCCTTTACACACACCTCTATCTACAGGTTGGTACATGTCCATCTTCAATATATCACATGTTTAGATAACACAGTCATTTTTTTCTCCAGTAGTCCTTGAGGATTTATTAAGATCGAGGTACATACAGTCTGCTAGAAGAGAATTAGACACTTGCTTCAACTAATACAGGTCTAACTTTTTACTATGTATATTCATGTAGTATTTATTCATGTCATTGTTATTCTTTTAACTGCTATAGGTATTCCAGGCAATCTACTCCTGATGTATATAGCAGCCACAACGTCTGAAAAGATAGCTATTTCTGAGATCTTTATTCTACATCTTTCTGCTGCCAATATTGCGCAGCTTATAGCACGGATCCCTACAATATTAATGTCTCATCAAGTTGGTGTTTGTTATCCAATGGCTTTGCCATGCAAAATGTCCCTGTTTATATTATTTTGTAGTCGGAAAGCTGGTATATGGTTTACACTAAACCTTGATATTTATCACTTTGTGAAGCTAACAGACAAGACTGGATTTTTAAGGTTTGTGTTTTTAAACCGCAGAAGTATCATTTTTTTCCTTGCTGTGAACTGGTTGATGTGGGTTGCAGCTGGGCTGCCATACGTTCTTCTAGTTCCTTCTGACCGACCAAGGCAGCAAAGCTCCAAAGATAACAGTACTTGCTATTGTTCATTTTTTGACTCCCTCATTGAAACTGATTCATTTTTGAAAACCTATGACATGATTTTTGGAACTGCTATACAGTCTGCTGCTATCATCCTAATGTGCTTGGTAGACATAAAGGTTCTGTGGATCCTTGTAAAACATCAGCAAACCATATTTTCTGAAACAACTACCCAACGAGTCAGAAATCATCAGCGAGAAGTTGGAGCTATTAAGGTCATCACAAGCTTGGTCGTGTTCTTTGTGCTTTGTCATTCTCTGCATGCCTTTCTACGTACCTGCTCAGATGAAGTTGTTTCTGACCTACGAAGAGGATTTGAACACTTATATCCTGCCATAAGTCCTTACATTTTAGGTTTTGGAGATCAGAGATTTAAGCAAAAATTAGCATGTATTATATGTTACAGAGACTGTAAGAAGACCAGAGTTAGACAAATAAACACTGTTTCTTAAGATACAGTATGTGTAATGTATAGTTTAGAAAATATAAACAATTTATTTGTAATTTTGGATGCCTTTTTGTTAGCTACATGAAGTATATACTCTTCTTTTATGAATTATAATAGTTTAATCACTTGCTTTTATGCATCAAATTATTAGCCATGTTGTTGGTGTCATTATAAGAACTGTCATTTTGCTCAGTATTTATGTTCTTTAATACAAAAAATGCAGATTCATTCTAAGTGCATTGTTTTGATGAAATAAGGAAACATGTAAATGATACAAACTTAATCAGTACTTTTATAATAAATAGTACTCACAAGTATAGGGTGATTCATGAAATCTGGAGAAGAGAAATAAAGTCAAAAGTGGAGTTGCTACTGCAGAAACCAGAACTCCGAATTATTGTTTGATGGATTTCTCTTGACTCTTGTTTTAGAAACTTTCACCAATTTTATTGTTCAAAATAATAACATTTCTATTTTAATTTCTTATTATTATTATTATTATTTCCTCTTCTTCTTCTTCTTCTTATTATTATTATTAATAGTAATATTATTATTATTATTATTATTATTATTAATAATAATAATAATAATAATAATAATAATAATAATATTATCTTCTTATTTTGTATTTATTTTTAATGTTTTATGATTTATTATTAGTTTTTACTTTTATATGTATAATTGAAACAAAAACAACTTGCCCTCTTATTTACCCTTCCCCTCAAACTGGAATTGAACATGAAAAGTCTGTTTTTTTGTTGCATTGGAAGGAATTAAAACTCATTGTCATGTTGGCTTTGCTGTCTGTGTCCCTACTGGATACATGCTGTTTGACCGGGTGACTGTTGCTACTAGAATACAAAAAGTTAGGGAAAATCAAAATGATAGGTTTGTCTATAGAGCTGGGTGAAATAAACTGTATTGTCACTAAAATTGGTGGGGATGGGGTCAGAAGGGCCAGTGGGAAACAATGGTAAAATGATAAAAAATGTAGAAATATAATCTCTCCTGGATTTTAAAATATTTTTTCCTAACTATATTTATCATTTTATTCATGAAAAAACTATTAGTGCTCTATTTTTAACCCGGAATCAGCCAGTTCCATGTGTTTCTATGGTAGTAATTGAATCCTTGTTTTATGAGTAGAACAGTTAGGGGTCTATGTTTAAAGCAGGGAACGTAACATTTACTGAAATATTTCTATGGTGGAGAATCAATTACTGTCATTGAAACACATAGACCTGGAAGATTCACCACCAGGCAAGATTTCAATGATTGACAGATTTACTGCATTATAAATAGACCTCTTGGTATGCCTGCCATTTTCAACTATGTAATGTGCAGGGCTGCCTAATATGTTGGTGTTTTATAGGTTTTAATTTAAATTAAAATGTATTTTTTTTTCATCATCTTAAAGTAAGTGAAATTTCAAGTATTTCTTCCCTGGCAAAAATACAATTTTTATGCAGAAAGCAATGTTATATAAAATCTTCCACTCATTTATAGTTCTCAACAGAACAAAAGGTGAGGCTGAATCTTCCAATGGGGATAACCCTACCCCATTCTATCCAACATTCAATAAACATGTGTAAAAAGATTCTTAGAGCACCATGAATTTTCATTAAAAAATTAAATTTGTCTTGGCCATCCCTAATGAAGATGAGTTTGTCTGATAAATATTACGCTCTGGGTGTCTGGAGAACCCATCAACTTCACCACTTTTACTACACTCTCTCCCAAACCTGGACAATTTTGCAGACCACTCACAGAGTTCGAAAAAAGATATAGATCAAGGCCCTATACTCCACTTAATCTCCATTGTGAACTCATTGTTCCCGCCCTAGATTTTACACTGCCATACATACGGAAGTGGGCATAAGATCTGAAAATTACTCTCTCCCCAGAACAGGTAGATAAACTATTATCATTTGCTCACACCTCCTCAGATAGCTCCACGTATCAGGAAACTGGTTACAAACTTCTAACAAGATGGTATAGAGTTCCATCAATTTAACACTCCATATACCCATATCCAGAAGTATTGGACAAATGCTGGCCCAAGTGTCTGCCCTTTCTGGGAAAAAGTCCACAACCTGTTAACCAATTTTACAGATTTACCTATACCCTTTGATGCTGGGTTCTTCCTTCTACACCACAACAGCTTTAAACAAAAAACTTACCATAATTCACTTTTAATTTGCACGAAATGAGGGCGTGTATTCCGATGCTGTGGCGTCACCAGGGGACCTCCCGCATTCCACAATGATTGCGTGCATCTATGAGCTTCAGTTGATGTAAGACCTCACGGCCTTTGAGAGGCACAGAGGAAATAAACAGGCAAAGATGGTTTTATTGGACAATGTGCTTTGACTCTGAGGACTATTTAAAGGCTCTTACTTCTGATCCATGAATACAAATCGAGACATAAATACTTACACTATGGACAATAGAATTTGGACAATAGAATTTACTGACTTTGGTTATTCATCTTTGGTTATGTCATTTAGGCGAACCTTTCATGGTACGAAAACATCAAACAAACCAGGTAAACAGATTTTAGAGTCCACTTACACCACAATGCTTTATTTTCTTACATTTTACTTTAAGGAACTATATTGTGCCATTGCTACAATAGCTGGTCTCTCTGGAGCTAGCCAGATGGGTGATCATCCAGTCTGACTTAAGAAAGGTGCACACTGACCCTGCTGCACTGGACATAGCTGGGACTTCCTGGTAATAGCCCATAATATAGTGCCTCCCTATCATTTTCTCTCATACCCATGATGTACGTTTTCACACAAATTCACTTACCTGCAAGGAGAGACAACTACTCTTACTTGCTTCTATTAGGAGCCATCTGCTACTTGTAGCTTCTAGGGGCTCTGCTGGGAAAGTTGCTGTCTAATGTTTGGATCATAGTACCTAACTGAGTCAAATGCGACACACCCGGCTGCACATTTCAGCCAGACTGGAAATAAGATTCATGTAAGGTTGCTACCTTTAAACTGTAGAAAACTGAATGGGATGGCCAAGGTACGTGCTAAAAGGTTAGTTGAGGAGGGACAAGTTGGTGCGCAGATGACATGGTGTGCATAGGAAGTAGTGAAAAAAGTGTGCATGACTAATTATTGGATGTGCCTTAAAGAAGACCAGTAAAAACAATCTGCACCCATTTTAGAGTATATGCTGTACAGTCCTCCTGTCAACAAAATACTTACAAAATACTGTACTTTTACTGTGTAACTGTGAGTTGGAGTCTTACAGACCACACACAGATCTCAAGACAAAGGATCATATTTTATCAATAAAACATTTTCATTACATTTGCTAAACCGAGAATATATTGAGCTACTTTCTCCTAAAAGAAAACTTAATTAAAACAAATGAGGATTACCTAGTAGCCAAAAAGTAGCCAGTGATCAGTGCTATGTAACATACAATTTGCTGCATAGGGCAAGAGTACATAACATATTGAAGAGATCACAGTGGTCAAGGTAGAAAAGGTACAATATAATATACAACAAAGTTTGTATGGTACAGTGATTAGTGCTATGAACACAGCCGGCCTGATTTAATAAAGCTCTCCAAGCCTGGAGAGGATACACTTGTATCAGTGAAGCTGGGTGATCCAGCAAACCTGGAATGGATCTGGTCCAGGATTGAAAACATTTGTTAACCTTCCTGGCAGTATGAATACTTTGTTTATTTCAATGTAAAAGTGGTACATTTAAAAATACTTAGTATTTTAAATTCTCCGCCTACCAGCCCAACAGTCCCACCCCCACACACTCGCAAACAGATGCCTGGCTGGCATCTGCTTCCCCTAGCCTCACGTCCCCAACATTCACACGCCAGGGATTTTGTGTTTGAATTTTTTGGTATACTCATACTAATATATTATACTGTTTTTCATAAAAGACAATGTACTGCTTTTAGACATATAATTGCATTCAATACAGTTATTTTGTATTGAATGCAATACAAAATAATTTGAAATTCCCAACGTGCCCCTAGCGACGGCTGTACGCGTCGACGTCACCAGGAACTCCCGGGGAACATCAGCGCACTCGCCGGGGACAGATCGAGGAAGAGGACGTGGCCAGAGGATGGCAGGAGACTGGGGGACGCTGATGGGACCAGGTGTTTGTTTTTTACTTTTTTAACTACCCCGAGTGTGACTCGGGGTTACCGCTTTCTGCTTGTTTTTTGTTACCACTGGGGAGGTTAAAGTGAATAGTTGGGAAGAGAGTTCTCTATATGGACCATTTATATATTTATACAGGGCATATCCCCTCTGATACGTCTCTTCTCTGCATATTCCAGTTGTGGTCTGACCAATGCTTTGTACAGGGGCAGGATTATGTCTCAATCTCTGCAGTCAATTCATCTTTTAATACAAGAAAGTACTTTGCTAGCTTTTGATATTGCAGCTTGGCATTGCATGCTGTTATTAAATCTATGATCTACCAGAACCCCCAGATCCTTTTCCATTTCTGACTCCCCCAAATGTATTCCCCCTAGACAGTATTAAACATGCATGTTGTTAGCCCCCAAGTTCATAAATTTACATTTATCTATATTAAATGTCATTTGCCACTTGGCTGCCCAATCAAACAGTACGTCCAGGTCTGCTTGTAGATTAGACATCCTGTATGGACCTAATTCAATTACATAGTTTGGTGTCATCTGCAAACACAGACATGGTACTTTTTATCCCAAACTCTATATCATTTATAAAGATGTTAAACAGTAAAGGTCCCAACACTGAACCCTGGGGTACACCACTAATAGCCTTAGAGCATTCAGAATCATTAACCACTGCTCGCTGGATGCGGTCTTTAAGCCAGTTCTCTATCCATTTACAGATTGACTTTTCTGACCCTAATTTGCTTATTAACCGTCTGTGGGGTACAGTGTCAAATGCTTTAGCAAAGTCCAAGTACACTATATCAACTGGTACTCCACTGTCTACCTGTTTACTTACCTCCTCATAAAAAGAGAGTAAATTTGTTTATTTTAATAAATATTTAGACTTCACTAATATGAGTTTGGATGTCTATACACCAGTACAAAATATAAATAAAATCCAGTAGTCTGTGCATTGACCATCTTTCATCCTCTTTCAGACTAAAATACCTAATTATAGTTAATTGATTATGAAATTACAATTTGTAGAAGTTTTTTATTCATTTAGTTTGTCTCATCAATACTGCATAGTCTTTAGTTACCTTTTTATGGTGAATGTGTTCAACTCTTCATAAAGAAAACATGCAAACTGCAAGTCATGTCTTGTATTCATTACTAGCAATGGTCCTTAGGGACCAGCAAATGTATTTGCTTTCCAAGAATTTTACTGTAATGACAATCCATGGTCTGCTGGAAAGTAATCATATGAATTGGTACACTTATGACGGGATCATTACTGATGATGTATCTGCTTGGAGTAACTTGTTTTATGGCTTCCCTTGGCGTGCCAATGAATTCAATAGTTATGCATGTGGCAATGAGAAATACGGAGAAGACATCCACTGCAGAACTTTTGATCATACATCTTTCTTTTGCCAACATGTTTCAAATTATTTCACGAATTTTTACAATTGTAATCCCAGAGCAGTATGGAATTTGTTATCCAATGATTTCCTTGTGTAAGCTCTCACTTTGGTTTCTGTGTACATGTCGAAGAGTGAGTATGCTTTTTACTTTCTATCTTGGACTGTTTCGTCTTCTGAAGATAAAAAACAAACAACGTTTTAATCTTTCAAATGCCTTTCTGCATATTGCATTGCCTGGAAACTGGATTTTTTTAAACTTTATTTGCTTACCACATGTGATATTCATCCCAGATGACCGACCAAGTCTCTTTAATGTCACCGAAGGCTGTATATGTTCTGTTGACAATAGTTTAACAGAAAATGATACCTTTGGCAGATTGTATCTTTTGTTGTTTGGTTCTGTAAGCCTTTATATTATGACGGCACTAACATGCTATGTTAGTATACACATGGTACTTCTTCTTCTAAAACACAAGCAGACTGTATTCATACATGGGACACTGAACAGAATGAGGACCAAGCATCAGGACATCATTGCCATTAAAGCAGTTGTGGCCCTTTTGGTGTGTTATGCGACGTGCAGTATTGCTAGCAGCACCCTCCGGTTTCTTTCAGAGTATGATGTGTATCACCTTGGAATCATTTTTGCAGATTTATATATTGTTATTTCTCCCTTTATTTTGGGACTGGGATACCCAAGCTTCAGAAAGGCAATATGTGTAAAATGTCATATTGGTTGCCAGAAGTCAAACACAGAGCAAGTCGTAACTATTTCATAGAAAGATTTACCAGTTGTATAATCTAAGCTCTGATTAATTTTTTTTTTTATTGTAACTGAAGCATTAAAATTAACATAATTCAATGACATTATCCCATAAACAGGCCAGTTATGTCGCTATTATTCTATTGTTAATATTATAAATGCATGTAATTAGGGTTGATTTCTTCTGTAATAGTAGGAAACATTTGAATTGATTTTCATGATGTACTATATTGAATAAAGCCTTTTTCTTGAATTAACATCTTTAGCTTAAATGTATTAACTGACCTGTCTTTGAATTTACATGAATAAACATAGCTACCAAACATATCTTCACTTCAAGTTAAGAATAAAGGAAAAAACAGGGTGCTAAAGAATTAATACCCTGAATAGGTAAATACCAAATATCATTGGAGGCCAAGTATACTTCAATATCTTTCTGTTTTACTCAATGATAAATTAGTGTTTTATAATAGTCAAATGTCTGAAATCATAAGCCAATATTACACTTTAAAATGGCTACATGAATAGGTGTAAATAAAAAAAGTTAGAAAATGTATTTTCTAAAGTTAGTTAGCTTAATCCACAGAGGAGTATGCATTTTCACAGGAATATGTACTAAATAGTAATGGTTAACAGCGTTAGTGACAACTAGACCACCTCTTATTTTATGGCATGTTTTTATAAAGCCTGTATTAAGCCTGTTTCATATGTGAAAAACAAAGTACACCCTATGATTTATTAGCTTGTAGAACCACCTTTAGCAGCAATAATTTGAAGTAATTGTTTATCAATCTCTCACATCATTGTGGAAGAACTTTGGTGCACTCCAATGTCGAACTTTGCTTCAGTTCTTGAAGGTTTGCACACATTCATTATTCACAGCTCTGTTAAGGTTCTTTCTTTTCTTTGTTTATGGGCAGTTTCCTGAAGATGATCAGTGGTCTGAGCCTAAATTTGGTTGAAATTTTTCTGTTTGGTGCGAAGAGTGGATACTTCCAGGAGCTAGGAAAAAAGAAGGGTGGATAGGACATGCATAAAGGGATTACTAGGTACTTGGTATTACATCACATTAATGTCCTTGGTATTAAAAGGAGTCTTTCACTTATTTCTGTTCGGAAACTAGATTAGGTTGTAGGCCTATTTGCAGAACAACCTTAGTAAAAACCTAAAGAGGAAGAAAACTCAAAACTGCCCAAAGCAAAAACAAAATACTTACCTTCACTCCCACAGTGCAGTCGATTGGTCTGGAGGTTTCTTACATCGGGTCCCCGTCTTCCCGGTATCCGTGTTCAGGCTGTCGAGCTAGGCGCCGCCATCTTCTCCTCTTCTTCTGCATGCATGAGATGAGAATAATGAAAGGGTTTTAAAACTGGGAGTGTTAGGCACCCTTTTTTTTTTTTTTAAGAAAAAAGGGTGTTGCACCTAAAAACAAACAAACAAACAAATATGATTTTTACCTTACATAAAAAAAGTTGTCTACCCTTTTATGTAAACTGAAAATTCTGAGTTTAGGTACGCTTTAAGCTACTCAAAAGCAATCAACAACCATAAATAAAATAGATCTAGGGATAACATTTTTCTTTATTGTGATGGCATTGAGACCATGATAGTTGATATGGGGATAAAAGTGCCACCTTTCTTTAAAAAAAAAAAAAAAGCAGTGTTCTAGCCCTTCAGTTTTTTAGGGTTCTCAGCAACATAGTCTGGCATGGCGACTAGACTAGGTGCTTGACAGGTGAAAATTTGGAAAGGGAGAAAAGTGACACAATTATCCACAGGCAAGCAATCAGTATAAGGAAAGGGAAGATATAAGGCTATGTCAGAATTGGCTTTCAGAAAAGGCAAAGTGATGGTTTTGTGATGCAGCAAGGCCCACAGGACAAATTGGGGTAAGCTGATTTATAGAGGTTGCCCTAGGGGTTTTAGCCACCCAGTAAAAGGGAGACAAAAATCAAATTGCCAGTGGCCCTAAAGTGTTATAGTTTGTGTTATAGGTCATGCAGTTGTCAAGTTTCCACAGAGCCCTGTCCAAAGACAAGATTAAAAATATAGTGCAAGTGTATATTTTTTATGCTTTATTAAAGAGTAAATCCCATTAATGGAAAATACAGGAATTGTTTACTAACCTTGCAGATGTTAATGAGAAAAAAGTTGTTAGATATGAGAACAATACCAGCACCCCATCCACACATAATACAATAAGCCAGGATAGGAAGGAATCACGTCCCTGAGATTTTGATATACAGACAGCAGCAACACATAAGCAGTGTTCCAATTACATTTTACTCTACCAAATGTCGTCTTCTCCACACAAATCATATGGGTGCATGACTGTTTTATCTATTCATTTGTTTTTGCAGGCTCAAAAAAAATGCCCACAAAGCCCACTGTTTTAATATAATACCTGACCTGGCACTCCAATTAATTTCTTACATCCATCATGCAGTCTACCTTCTGTTGTCTTCACCTCAAAAACATTTCTCCTTACTTAAGGTACAACTAATTGGTTGAGCATGCCCACATTATACCTCACCTTGATTATTGCAGTGCTTTTGTCGGTGGTCCACCTGCCAACCAACTGTTTCACTCTAGTCTATTCTGTACTTTGCAACCACAAATTAGTACATAGGCTATTACTTATTGCAATTGGCAAAAAAAAACAAATTAAAAAAAACAGTAACACAATATTACATGAGTTACAATGGTGATTCTAACCCTTTACCAAGGTTTCAATCAGGCTAAACGGCTGTATATTGATTATTTTATATTTGTGTGTTTAAAAATAAAGTGTAATATTTAAACTATGCATATGTTTTTCATATGTAAACCCATTGAAACCCCTATTAGCAGTTCTCCTACTGTGTGGTTTTTCTAGTGTGCCATCTATATGCCCTATCCCCAAGTGTATACCTCTAAACTCCTTTCACATTTTTAATGTTTACTAGCTCTGTATTAAAACTTTTAATTATTTCAATAAGTTTCTGGACCTTGGACGTCAGTTTCCCAAATACTTCTTATAATACGGTACTAGTAGAAGGCTTTCTGGTGGCCAGAAGTAATCTACTACCATATACACAGCTTCTTTATAATTCTATTTAGGGTGGATATCTTAGCATACTGATGTTTTTAGCCACCTGCTTTTGTTACATTCCAACTGGCAGGAAAAATCTTCGAGTCATTTGACTTGCATTAATCTTGATCATACATTTCAAAGCTTGCATAAATATCTACCTTTAAGCGCAAGACTCTTCAGTCTTTTTATACAGTCACAGAAGTTTGCATTACTACAGTATACAGGTGTCTAATATATTCACCATATCCAGCTGCATCCCAGTCACCCATTTCTGCCTAAAGTTAGAAAGCAGAATAGGAAGAGATGTCAGAATTATATCGAAGACATCTAAAATATTTTGAACAGCTGGCACAAATTTACTTCCAAACACTACAACCTGAAGTGTTGGAATCGGAATTATTGGAGCTTTCCAGGACTGGAGAAGATAGACTATCATGGATGAACCTGGGTGACCAGTCAAATCTGGAATGGATCTGATCCAGGTCTGAAACATCTGCTAACTTATAGCAAATGATGTTTAGAAACCTATTCCAGGTTTGCTGTGTCTCCATAAAAGTCTAATTATTAAATCACACTGCAGACTTAAGTCAAAACTCACCTTCTGGGTAAAAATGTACAAAATCTGGCAATTACTCAACAGGTCAAGTCTTGTTTCCCTGTCATTATTTTTTGTCCTTGGAGATCATCAAATCTCATTTTTTTGACCACCTATAGTTAGTAAGAAGATAATAATGATAATGTTTTCAGTAAGTATTGACTTAATCGTGGGATCATTGTGCTTGCCGGTAATCTTTGCTTGCAGAAACTTGTTTCTGGCTTCTAATATTGCCTGCAGCAATGACCAATTTAGGTGAAGAGCATTCTTCTTTCTTCTGCTAATATGATACAATTAATCACTAGCATACTTACTAATATCAATCAAAAAGCATTTTATAATGACCTAATGTATGTGATTTTTGATTCTTTATGCTTACCGATTGTTTCCACTAACACTGAAATATTAATAAACTGTAATAAATAATAAATAGCAAGCAAAATGTAAATTGAAATGTAAAAACTTTAAATGTTAAAAATTACAAATAAAAAATAAATCAACAAAAAAAATTGTGCTAGAGCAGGAATAATTTAACTGAGAATATTAACAGGTAATGTTTACTATGGGGGTTAAATAGAACTATATTTTATCTATTCGTTTTTTTACTTGTAATGTTTTTTTTTTATTGTAAAATAAATACATTTTATTTTTTTTAACTTGTAAAGGTTTCTGTAATTGGTGTAATGAACAGATCCAAAGACACCCCTTTGTTCTTCATATGAAAAATATGAAATACAATGTAACAATACCTGTACATTATCACAGTGTATTACTGGTGTTATTTTCCTCAGGAGACTGCATTTTGACAGCAGCTCCTGTAAAAGGAATGAGTACAACCCATGTCAGATTTTTTTGGGTTTATATCCCATCAAGATTTACTTTTACTTCTTTCCCAGAGATACAGCAGGAAAAAGAAGGAGATCTCTCCAAGGTAAAAGATATCCAGTTTTGCACAATATTATTTCTGTTCCCATGATAACTTAAAAATGTTGGATTTTCATCAAATTCCATACTGGAGACATAACCAATACACGAGGTAAGTGGTAATCTCTTCCATGATAAATGTAATGACCATCAACCTAAAGCCATTTTTATAAATGTTTTGATGAAGATCCACAATATTTGGACCCATTTAGAAAAATGTATGAATTGTGGGTGGTAACTGTCAATCTTGTTTTAAAACAATTACAAAGAGACAGTTATATGTCAAAAATACAATACATCACAGTTATGTGTCAAATACTAAATGAAATGTGCAAACTTTTACTTGATAAACAGTTGTTTTCCTTAATAAAAATCATTGCAAAACATTTGCTAGATTCTGTTTTTTTTTCTGTAGTTTATTTCTTAAACCATCATAAAGAAATTGTCCTCCTGAGGTTGGATAGGTGATTTTACCAAAGTGGATTTCACCATGAAATGTCAGTTTTGGCCAGTGGAAAAATGTTTGTGAAAATGAAGCTAATTTTTACCATTTTGTGAATATAAGTTTCAGACTTTTCAAGTAAATTGAAAAGCCTATAAACATTATGGTATTGTCACAGAATTGCTGAAGAAGTCAGGGAGACAAGTGGAAACATGTCACATAGTTTTCTGGCTTAACTGTAGGTTTATGTATAAAAAGTATGTACAGGCAAATGGACATTAACCAAGGAACCTTGACATATTTTGCAGAAAACGCTTATTGATAAGGTAGGTACATAGCTTTTACACAATAAGCTTCCAGTTGTGCAATAGAACTATGCAGACCTATTACTTTAATTTTTGGTCTAAATCAATTTATTTACCCAGGGATGGTAAATCAAAGGATAGAAGAGACAGATGTGGCTCTAAGAAGATCTATACAATACAAGATGCTACATCTCACTACATAAATGTATATAACTCATACCAAATTATGGCACTTTTAAGGCATCTACCAAAAATATGTGTAAAATTTTCCAAAAATAATTCATATTAACATTTAAAAACACATTTATTAAAAATATATCATGCAATTGTATCTTCCGTCCAATACTTATTATTAACAATAACTTTAGCCCTACCTTATTCCAGTTATTGTGCCATGCTTAAAAATCTGTTTTGTGTAACTAAACTTGACACGTTTCAGGGATCAATTACATTTGTTTCTTCAAGAGTACAATAAGAGAGAAAACTCTATAGTAATCATTCTATATTGAATTCTACTTTACATTTTACTTGATCAACATATACACTTGTAGGCTTTGCTTTTTTACTTACATTGAATTGAAATCATGCCAAAGTACCCAGGTCAAGCCATTCCTTCAGGCTATGTACACACATGCAATAATTGTCGTTGGAAATGAATGATTTACGACAGATCGTTTGATAATCGTTAACAAAAAAAATGCACAACGACAGGCTAATGATGCCTATGAACGAGGAATGTCACTGGAAATGAATGACCTGGCAGATTAGTTTGGGCAATGATTGTTCACTATCTAATGTGTGTACGGTCGTTCAGTGATTGGGGATGGTTCTGCGGTACACTTGCTCCGATACACATGACTTCCTGCATCGTTCAAACAATACGTTCTAGTGTACTATTGGTGGATTATATTTGAACGATCGTATCGTTACATCAGGTACAGAATCGTGCACTATGTGATCGTTCAAAATAATTAATTACCATTGATCTGATGTTAGTCGATTGAGTTCTAACGACAATTATTGCAGGTGCGTACCTAGCCTTATATGTGGATCACATATACTCATTAGAATATGTATACAGGAGGGGAGAGTGGACAGGGCCATCCCCTAAAAACAAACTGGTCCTATATATCTGAGGTGATTTTAAAAATATACCCTCCATATAGTATATTTAGTTATAAATACATAGGCACCCTATTTTAAACCTTTTTGTTTTTACAAAAAAAAGGTATGGTAATATCATATAGATTTTTTTATTGTATTGTCAATAAGACTTCATATGTCTTCTAAAACAAATTTATCAAACTAAGCAAAGTGGTTATTAAGGAGCCGCAAAAAAAAATTAGCCTAATATGTAATTATTTTTATCTAGGGATAGTAACAGACCCCACTTGGTTTATTAATAATAACCTTATTCTTCTACTTCACCAGCCAAGTGTGCAGCATGGGATTTACTTATATGAGGTAAGTGATTCTCCTTTAAACTATTTATCCTCTTATTATTTTTTTTCAGACACCCCTGGTACATCTCCCTAAACATTTTTTTGAAAACCTGTAAAAGATCTTTTCTATGATTGTATTGACCAGTAATACTAGTAGACTTGCCCTAGCAATCTCAAATCTCTTAACCAAAATGTACTTGTCTTTCCCTGCTTTCAGATGTATTACTTCGCAGCAGTCCAGTGTAGAGTCCTTGTCTTTGTTACACTGATTCTATACATTATTTACTTTAAGGTTACATTACTGTAATATTATTAGGTAAAATTGCCTGGATGACATGCAAGGAACAAGCCTTGTCTTGTTTCCCATCCTAATTATCAAAAGTCCTTGGAGATTAGAAAACTCTCTCTTTTTGCAGAATTGCTTCCCAAGAACCACCCATTCTCAAAGCCATAACAATCATAAGGTTTTTCTTGATATTACATTTTCCAAAGGCATTGGTGACAATGCACCTGCTTGCAGTTACTAGCGCTTTGGCTGCTGTTGGAGTTCCATTGAATATTTTAGTTTTTTATGCAGCCTTTAAAAGTTCAGAGAGGACAGCCAGTGCCAAACTCCTGATCATGCACCTTTCAATTGCAAATGTATTGCAGCTGCTTTCACGGATTTCTGCAAATACAATTCCATATGTGTTAGGAATCTGTTATCCGATGACCATACCATGCAAGATATCCATCATGTTTCTATGTGTAGGTAGAAGAGTGAGTATGCTGTTTACCTTCTTTCTTGGCATGTTCCGTCTTCTGAAGATACAGAACAGACATTACTTTATTCTTAAGGCTACCATATTGCACCTGGCCTTGGCTGCAAACTGGGTGTTTTTAACCTTGGTTTGCTTACCATTTGTCATCCTTATCCCAGCAGACCGCCAGACTGTCAATAACATCACCGGTGACTGTACTTGCTCTTTTCTTGACAGCTTAACTGACCAAGATCTTGTTGCGAAAATGCTGGACTTGGTGCTTGGCACTGTCGGCCTTTATTGTACTATTGTTCTAATGTGCTTTGTCAGCATATGGATGGTGTTGCTTCTCCTAAAACACAAGAAGACTGTATTTGTTCAAGGGTCACTCAGCAGAACAAAAACCAACGGAAGAGATATCAGTGCCATTAAAGCCATCCTTGCCCTTCTGGTGTGTTTTGTAACATGCGCTACCATCAACAACACTCTGCGGGTCATCGCAAATACTGTAACTTCCACATGGCAAAAAATTATGGCAGATGTTTACGGTGTAATTTCTCCAATAATTTTGGGACTTGGATATCCATATTTCAGAAAGGCAATGTGTAAAAAATCATGTGTCTGTTGTCAGAAGGCAAATACACAACAAGTGATTGTCATTTCATAGCTAACAATTCAAATTTATGTTCAGCTTTCTGTTTTGTTTTTTTGCTAAGCATGGAGTGGTAGTGGTGTGGGATTTAGACACTGAACCACTATTTTAAAAGAAACCCATGCTATGCTATTTATAGCTAGACAGTTTAAAGCATAGAAAATGCATGATTGAAAATTTGGGATTTTTAAAAAAGCCTTTTATTGTTAAAATGGTGCTAAAAGAAGATAGAGGCACAAAATGAGGAGTAGCACTAATACCTTCTATAAAACAGCTGAAATGTTCAAACATGTATTTATGTATTCAATAGGATCTTCTATTTTTACTACTATCTCTGCTCTGCTTATTGTAGAACATAAAATAACATGTTTTCATAAGATGTCCCTTCTGTAGCACAAGTAACAGTAAAAGAAAAATGATAAACCAAAGTATAAAATATACAGTACCTAATATCAGATAAAATCATTATGTGAATAGCCCATACTTGGATACAATAAGTCATACACAACAATATAAATTCTGTGAACAACAAAAAAATTAACTGAAATATGTTTCTTGAATTTGCATATTTATTGTCTCTAAATGTCAATTATTTCATGTTATTTACATTTGATGCAAATTAAATAGGTTTTTTAATTAGAATCAATATATTTTCCTGTATTTTTTCTTTGTAAAATCTCTGGCTTACTTATAGGGAAAAGATGAAAATTAGCTTTTTAGACAAACTATTTTTGCTTGAGAATTTCCCAGAAACGTGTATGAGCTGTCAAATAGCTGTTTGTGTTATAGTGCCATCTGCTGGAATACAGGGCCATTGCAGATATTGGGTGTGTTGGTTTAACCACCCGGGCGTTTGTCCCGACCTTGGTTCAGAGTAAGCAAACTTGCTACGATCGTTTACCCCGAACTAAAGTCAAGATGGCTAAAAATAGAAACAAGTGTTATATTGCAATCCGATTGTCATACAACATTGTATGACAATCAGATTACAACTGTAAGAAAATACTTACCTTGTCCCCGCAGTTCCTCCGGAGACGTCTTCTGTCTTCCTTCTTCTCCCGGCGAGTGCAGTGACGATCTCTGAGGTTTCCCGGTGACGTCGCTGCATGCATCGGTGCGGTGGGAGGCGGAGCGGGAAATTCAAACAACTTTGCATTAAACTCAATACAAAAAAGCTGTATTGAGTCAATACAAAGAAGTCTTTATATATATTATATATATAATTGTATTATATATATATTATATAAGCTACTGTACACATAGATTACATTATACACTATTTTTTTTAAAGATTTTTTTTTTTATGTTTCATAAAAAAATGTTTTATTATTAAATTAATAAAATTTTGGACATATTTCGGTGAATTATAAGTAATTCGATAAATTATAGCCTACAATCTAAAATAAATTTCCATGTAATAAATTTAACACTTTTTGCATGGAAGTTCGGAAAGAATTAGAACACCCGGCGTTCGCGTACGTATCATGCGCCCGTTGATGGGGGTCGTAGCGGGAAATTCAAATATTTTGTATTGGATTCAGTACAAAGTCCTGTATCCAATGCAATACAAAATATATTTATGTGGTTTTGTCTATAGGTATGGGACGGACACTAGGGAGGTGTTTTAGAAAAATATATTATTATACAGTATACTGAATTATTGCATTTTCAGTATTTTTGATTTATTTATGTATTCTTGTTTAAGCTGATTTTTGTGTTTTTTATTTCATTTTATTAAAAGTAATTATTTTTTTTTTTTTTGCATGATTGTGTTTCAAACTTTTTTTATTCATGATATCTACTTGACCCTTGTTCGGACATATTTCTGTAAGTTACAGGTCCACAACTTAAAAAAAAAAAAATCCATGAAAAACAGTGTAACGCTTTTGGTACAGAAATCTAGAAATCAGTGAAACGCCCAGGTGGTTAATTTAACGTTTAAAGGGTTTAATAATATTTTTTTCCGTGCTTGCTTCTAAATGGCACAGCACAGAGAGGGGGTGGAGCCACAACACCAAACTTGTGTCATAGATTAGGGATGAGCAAGCGAGAATTTTAAGTTTGATCTCGCAGCGAATTGGGCCTTTTTCACTTACCGAAAATTTAAGCAAGAATGGCCTTCTGATTCACCGAGGTCGAGCTCTCGTCAAACAGGAAGATTTCCAGGGCTGTAAATCCTCTGCAATCCCCGGGCACTAGAGGATAATTAACCTCTAGTGCCTCTGATATCGCACACTTTTCTCAATGAATGCAGCCACAGCTGCAATCGTTGAGAAGATGGCCAGCACAGGAGAACCTCCTGACATTGTAATATGGGTATCTCTTACAAATTATACATTTGTATCTGTAACTAATGTATCATTTGTAAGAGATACTTATATTACAATGTCAGGAGGTTCGCCTGTGCTGGCCATCTTCTCAACGATTGCAGCTGTGGCTGCATTCATTGAGAAAAGTGTGCGATATCCGGGGCACTAGAGGTTAATTATCCTCTAGTGCCCCGGGGATCGCAAACAGGAGGATTTCCTGGGAATCCTGTAAATCCCCTTTGAATCCTCTTGTTATAATTTCCTCAATCCTCGATGGTTTCGCAAAATCGGATCGCTGAAATTTGGCTGAACCATCGGAACACCTATCTGATACATTTATATATCAGATAGGTGTATTTTGGACACGGTTGTGATGAACCTGACTTTTACTGGCCTATTTATCCTCTACTATATGTAATATATTAAGCATGAGTACAAAAGTTAGATTTTTTTTACTTAGATCTGGGTAATGCTTTCATATTTTCTTTGGAGAAAAGGAATATCCTTTCCAATGTATAGCTTATTTCACAGTCTTTACAAATGGGATAGCTAGAGCATAGACAAAAGGACCTGCTTAAACTTTTACCCTTCTCTGATCGAGTTCTAGACAGGTATAGGGTATATCTTTATCCAAAAAGTTTATCTTGACTTCCAGCAAACCAATACGTCTTTAGGTGAAGGAAAGAGAAGTTACAGGAGTAAAAAGGGCAGGAACATCTAGCCAGAACCCCATTACTTACAGCAGAATAAGCAGAAAATGAAACGCAGGCAGAAGGCCTGGAAATAGGGAACATAGGTTCTCCTAGCTGACAGGCTCAAAGAACGCTGAACACAAACAACGCTCTTAGCCGAAGTAATGCTCAGCCAACAACCAGGTCACCTGATCAGCTTCCACTTCTTCCCTTGATGCTCCACTCCTAGCAGTAAGCTTCTTCAACCCTGCAGGGAAGGACCACACTATCCTACCAGACACAATGCATGCCCAGAATAAACAAATCCTGGCTGCCCAGCAACACAGTGGAAAACCAACGCTACAAGAGCAGATGTAGAAAAAGAAGGCAAAGGGAGATCAATAGAAAAAATCTCTTAATAAATATAACCAAAGTAAAAAGTAAGCTACAGAATTATGTTCAGTAATTTGGCCAATGCACTACAAATACCCACCAGATGGGGTATTTAGTGCCTTTTATAATAATCCAAACGGGGTTGGTTTATCTTTTACCATCCATTGTGAGGATCTTTCAAAAGATGCTAAGGAGGGACCCTGACTCCAGAACTGCAATCCCAAGTCACCTGTCCAGGGACGGCTTGGTCCTTTGGCTCACACTCGACTTCTCTATCAATGCCAAAATGTTGTTTGGAGTTAAACCTAACAAATGGGATTTCCTTGAAGGAGATGTAATGCAAAAGTGCAGTAATTCTGCTCCTGGACTGGAGAACAGTCCATACCTAAGCATACCTAAACCCAGAATTTTCACTTTACATATAGGGGTGGACAGTCCTTTTATGTAATGTAAAAATTCTGTTTGTTTTTTTTTTTTATTTTGTGCAGCACTGCCCCCTAATTCTCAACCACCTAGGCCTATTCTCATGCAGGCGGAGTGAGATCCGCAATTTTTTTTATACTACATCACCCGATTTAGTGACTGGGTCGGGTGACGTAGGATGAAGAACAGGAGAAAATATTGGCGCCCGGAGCGCTGCTCCTGGGATGAATGCTGGGACGACGAGGGGCCTGATTCAGGACATCCCTGGAAGGATCGGATTGCCCTGCGGGTTTGAAGGTAAGTGTATTTTTTTTTTTTTGCAGTTTTGAGTTTACTACCTCTTCAAATCTAAGTTTTGGGAGTCTGGATTTTCACTACACTCTTGCTTTCATTGTATCCAAGACTAGCTACTTCCAGCACCTTCTTAAGTTCAAAAACCAACTGAACTGCTGGATAGGACAAAGTTCCATCCACAGAAGTTGGTCTAAACATACCAGGAAATGAAAATAAACCGAGCCACATACAAGTAGTGCAGGAGTCCCAATGAAACAGGAAATGCTGGTGAGCACAGTGATCTAAATGTTTGCCTGGTGAAAAAAGGTTGAGCTTGGGTACTGCCCATAATTACATATAGTTACATATTAGTTTAGGTTGAAAAAAGACATAAGTCCATCAAGTTCAACCACTTGGGAATTAAACATATCCCAGATATAAAACCCTATAAGACATAGTTGGTCCAGAGGAAGGCAAAAAAAACCCTGGTACAACTTGCTTCAACAGGGGAAAGAAATTCCTTCCTGATTCCATGAGGCAATCGGATGTTCCCTGGATCAACAGTCACTGTTATTTTTACTTTAACGCCTTAATACCCAGTTATATTCTGTGCTTCTAGATAAACATCCAACTTTTTCTTAAAGCAATCTATAGTAGTTGCTGAAACTACTTCCTGAGGGAGCCGATTTCACATTTTCACAGACCTTACAGTAAAGAATCCCTTCCTTATCCGAAGCTTAAACTTCAGACACAAAGAGTGCCCTCTTGTTCTTTGTAATGATCTCAAAGTGAATAATGGGGAAGAGAGTTCTCTATATGGACCGTTTATATATTTATACAGGGGGATCATATCCCCCTTATACGTCTCTTCTCAAGGGAGAATAGATTCAGTTCAGCTAATCTCTCCTCATAGCTGAGCTCCTCCATTCCTTTTATTAGTTTAGTTGCCCTTCTCTGCACTCTCTCCAATTCCACAATGTCCTTTTTGTGAACTGGTGTCCAAAACTGGACTGCATATTCCAGATGTGGTCTGACCAATCCTACGTACAGGGGCAGGATTATGTCTCCATCTCTGCAGTCTATTCCTCTTTTATTACAAGAAAGTACTTTACTAGCTTTAGATATTGCAGCTTGGAATTGCATGCTGTTATTAAGTCTATGATCTACCAGAACCTGCAGATTCCTTTTCTATTTCTGACTCTTCAAATGTATTCCCCCTAGACAGTATGAAGCATGCATGTTGTTAGCTCCCAAGTGCATAAATTTACATTTATCTATATTAAATGCCCATCAACAGTGATGATAGAGCACTTTTTAACAAAATCCAAAGACCAGAGTGGAAACAGAATTGGCAGAAACAAGCTGATCCTCAAGTTTCAAAGTGATACTCACTGCATCAATAAGCCAATAGGGTCTTTATTTTCAATTTTGGTGTAATAGCAGAAGACTGACTCCTGAAAGAGCACATATGCTTACTGTAATGTAAGTTGCGGTCACTTGGTACAGCATTACTGTCCCTTGTGTATCTAAAAACAAACATGCCTATTGCGTGATCTCCCCTCTTGTGTAATACTTCCCCCACCTCTTGGATTGTAAGCTCGTCAGAGCAGGATCCTCTTCTCCTCATGTCACTGTCTGAATCTGTCATTTGCAACCCCTATTTAATGAACAGCGCTGCTATTATGTTGGCACTATATAAATTCTGTTTAATAATAAATAATATTAGTGGTAAGACAACTAAAGCTCAGGGTACAAAGTTAGGCCTGAGTTATGCACAAAATCCAAACAGTAGAAGGTGAGGGTTGGATGGCTGGAGTTCATTATAGGAGGGCAGCAGGAACAGACTCATGATCAAAGCTTCATTTGCCTCTTTCTAAACAGTAGCATCTATGGCGAGATACTTCCTCAATGTAGTATGGTGGGAATGAGGGAATGGAGCATGCAACACTCCACTCTGTAAAATGTTAGCGCTCAGTTCTACCGCTTTAACCACTTCTACAAAAGAAAAACAGGGAATTTAAATGCACCTATTGAATCTGAATAGGATAGAAGTAAGTTGAGCCAATTTTGATGGCTTTGTACCTAGGGAGAACTTTACAGCTAACTTGTTAGCATTACGAATCTGGAAAGAATCTAATGTGGAAAGCTGTGGCCGTAGGTACCTCCAGGCTACCTAGTCCAAAAAAAAAAAAAAAAAATGGAGCTAATAAAAGTTGGCAGGTCTGTGCTTAAACTCCTGTTTAAATAATGAAGTTAAAAAAAAAATAATAAAGAGTCATGATGGTAGTGTAAGCCCAGCCACCTGGTCTGCAGATCTTTGTGTCTAATCCTCTTGCAATATAAACTAAAGGTAAGTTTTCCTGTCCTTCAGTGAATGAGAAGGAAATATGTATGGGGTCATTGCTAATTAATACTTTTAAATGTAGCAATTAAAGTAATTGGGGTTAATTAACATTGGAATATAGGCAGTTCACTTAGCAAAGTGAATAAACAACTTTCAAGGGAAATTTCAGTTAGCTTAGTGGATGTGATGAAGCTCTGGTCTCTTCAGCCATTCTACTAGGTAAAGTGAAATATCCCTTGGTAATAATGGTGATAATTCACTTTGCCAAGTGAATAACCTTTATCACTTTAGAAAATAAACATTCAATATTTTAGAGAGGATTCAAAGTCAGTATAAATGCCCATGCAAAAAACTCTTCTGGTGGAGCTGAGCATAGCAGATTACATTATATCCCCCCCAACAGATTCTTAAAATTAAACTTGTGTTATAAAAAGCATAGGGGCCTCTCTTAGGTAAAAGGCATCATAGGGTACCTGTACACATTTCTATTCTCTCTTTTTGGTGTCTCAAGTCTGCTTGTATAGGTACCAGGTACCACCTATCTCGTTACTGATCAGCATTATGATTAACTTCACTAGACAGTAGAAATGCACAAATTCTCAGTTTACTGTTGTCCTCCAAAGATGAGAGTTCATGCTGACATGCAAACAATATGCCAGTTTACCATCTTTAGACCATTCGAAAGATTCCACAGCCCTGTGTTTTTACCACAATGTTCACTGTAAGCATAAACACAAATAATTTGTATAAAAATTGACATTATATGTAAGAAACAAATACAAGGTAGAAGAAAGACTTGTTTATTTATAGTTTTTTTAGGGAAAAAGTAATGTATGTTAGCGCCCTCACTGATGTCAGTGACAACATTTAGTACCCATTTCATCCCAATATAAACAATAAAACAACTATAATGTTTATATGCATGGACAAATATATTCAAAACTAATGGATAGAAGATAGAAAAAAAAAGAAAAAAATACTTTAAGTACCAGATTTGTAAGGAAGCATCATTCATCTTAGCAGACCTGACAACATGAATGTTCCAAACTTGCTACATGGAAACTACCGGCCTGTTTCAGCAGGATGTACCTAAGTGATGTTGGCATATCCTAGTAATATTATGTTACCTAACTCCTGGGTGACCTCTCTAAATGTTAGATTTCTGGCTGTTTTACTGACCAAGTATGCAGATTTGATGTAGTTAACATCACTCCTATGGGAAATATAAAAATCTAGCATTTTAAGCAGACAGACAGATTTATCTCAGAACATCCTCTTGATAGATAATCAGTCATAATACAGCATGCACAATGCATACTACTTTTTTTTTTATTCAGGCTTCAATCATTATACTCATGGGATTGCGTATATGAATACCTGACACAGCAGTTTAGGTACCAAAAGGTTATTTGAAGTCTAACCTTACTTTCTCACATTTTCTGTATTAAAAGTCTTATGGGCTCTTTAATTTTACATTTAACCATTAGAACCTAGAAGATAGTGTATAAGGCAGCTGCCATTATATATATATATATATATATATATATTTTTACCTTCCCTGGTTTCTCTTTTCAACATAATGAAACTGGTTCATACCTTCCTGTTTACATTACATACCTTATATTAGAATTGGAAAAGATGGCTGCAGATGTACTTAAATAGTCTTCCCCCTAGGTAAAGCCCACATATGAGACAGAGCCCCTGTGATAAACTGAAATTCATTGAATGACAGTAAAGGTGCGTACACACTTCCAATTTTTATCGTTCCAATCGAACCACGATCGATTGGGCAAAAAATCGTTCGTAAAAAAGTAACCAACGACGCCGACGAACGAGGAAACTTGTTGGAAACGAACGACCGGACCGGCGGATCGGACGACGATCGTTGAACATCGTTCGTGTGTACGGTCGTTCGTTGATCGTCCATGGGCTGAGCATGCGTAATGAACGAAAGTTCGCTCACTTCCTGTGGTGCACGTAACTTCCTGTATCGTTCAAACGATCGTATCTATTGTGTGTACAATATCTACGAACGATCGTGTCGTTATCTGTATGTGCAAGATCAGTGCTATACGATCGTTCGTAGATATCGTGCAGGATCGTTCGTCGTTCGTTTTCCAACGATAATAATTGGAAGTGTGTACGTAGCTTAAGACTGGGGAGAAAATGTTTACATATAAAATGTTGGATGTCCTCCAGCTAGGAAAAGAAGCAAGTAAGCAATTTCATTACATAATAGGAGCTTGTACGTTTGGCTAAGAATGGCGGTTTATGTTATAAGTGAACACTTCTCAGTTTTATCTCCTTAGTCTCTGACAATGATCCAGGTGTTGACACTACTGTGTAGATTATTTTCGGTATTTTTGTTTTAAAACACCACAAATTATAACATCTGCATACTTTGATCATTCTGCAATACAAAATGGTTTTATTGAAATAAGAATTTGTTCTTTTTAGGCTCCTGTGCAGCATTTTTGCATATGAAATGATGCCCCATAGCTGACATTTCTAAATCTTTCCAGTCCTTTATCTCATCTCCTGCACATGGGCTGCCTTAATTCATTTTACCAGAAATTCCTATGCAGTTTGTTAACTTGCTGAATGGAATTTCTTTGGGCCAGACCTGCTAAGGGATTAGGTCAGTAACTGGGAACATTTTAGAGTGCCTGCACAATATTTAATGGTATTCTTATTATGTTTCCCTTTTTTTTTCAAACAGAACCTAAACAATGTTAGAGGTTTGATCATTTGCTGCCAAATTCCCCTCTAACTATTCTGTATCCACTAGGATACTTTTTTTCCCAGGAGAGGGTGTGTTTAGGGTTATTTTATCTTTTTATGTTGAAAATTGTTCAATATGGAGAAATATTAGATAGAAAAAAAGACTGCTCAAGCCTGCTTAACAAAGGTCAATGAAGAGCTAGAGGTCAAGCGTGGGTGTGTGTATGTGTGAAGAATAAGTGCACTTATCCATGTAGTAGTAATAATAAAGGCCTATATATTACTTGCTTCTCACATGAAACACACTCCTTTAGTCCTTGGCCATAACCTGGCTATTTAAGTGCTTCATGCATCTCTAGGTATAGCTTAGGTATGAATTATGCATTCAAAAATTACATCAAGCAAAAGCTTGGCTTTAGTTTTCCAGCATTCTTCAAAATCTCCTCAAACAATCTCTTTTTCTTTTAATAAATATGGAAACAATCCTTTCTAAGAGAACAGAAAAAAGTAAATTTGGGGAAAAGTATATTAGCATATGGTGATTTACAAACATTTTAAAGGCAGATTACTTACTCTAAAAGCTTTCCTGTATGTTGCCTAAACCAAAAAAACGGAATACAATATATTCATAAAGCACAGTCAGATATAATTTTGTCTGAAGGAATAACCTATAGACACCAAATATCAAGATTATTTAAGGCAGATCAATAAAGGACCGATTCTGATTTGTTACTACAGGTTACTACACTTTGCTTTAATGAATAAACCCAGATATAGTTGATAAGAACACAAAATAGCATCCTTCACAAAGTTTTATAAAGGGGACACATTAGACTGATATTACCCATTACAAAAAGAGGAAAAAAAAATGTAGTGATGGGGCAACACATGTACATGTTATGTTCATGTAATTTCCAACAAACATTACAAAGGCAAATGCTTTTACATTGACATGAGATTATACATGAACACAAGTCAGATAATGTGCATGCTTTTAACAGTAGTATTTTGTTCTTTAGTAAAAGGTATAAAGAATTCTTGTAACTTGTTACCAATTCAAAAACAACATGCCATAATAGGAAATATGTTAGGGGAGGTAAACAATGCTTGTGTTTAAAGCTTTTAAAACTAAAAGGCACAACAGTAGTATGGTTCTCAATATTTTAAATGATTTAATAAAAAAAAAAATACTGGACTGCTTACCACATATATAAATGTGTTGGAACATGCAAGGAATAGGCCAATTAACTTGCCTGAAGACCATTCATGACAGTCATGCACAATGCTCGCTTACCAACCAATACCTTCAAATTAAACTTTTTTTAGAGAAGGTTGTATTTTTAAATAATTCATTCAAAATATAATAGATACAATGAGAACTAAGAAACGGGGCTTAGGTATGATAATATATATATATATAAAAATCGATTGATAAAGATGCATATCCCAAAACAACCATCAAGAACATCTAGTGATTATTGGAGGACACTTTTCATTTAGGAAGGGAGTGGAGTTTTTGTAGGATGATGGTGACCAAATCCCCCCATAGACTTTAAATTCTAGAATTCTTTTCATATTTAATCATGGTGGCATCTACACATCCCATTACTGAGGTATACTGACCAGTTCTATATTCTCTATAATTGGGTAAAAAATGGTGCAGTGTTTAAAAATGGATTGTGGTTAACAGTCGCTCAGACTAAATTAACAGCAGTCTTTTAAACAGACAGATCCTAAAAAGCTATCTGTAAATGGGGGATTTGCTGGAAGTTATAGGTTAAAAAACCTTATCGTACAAAAATATTGTCTTTTATTATTCTTATGTACTTAAATAGACCATAATGGTTTGGGGTGAAATTGTATTTTTCCACTTTGAATTTTATTTTTAGGTATGCAAAGGTTTATACTAGTGCTTTTTTCATACACACTGAAGCAATAAATACCCATAACACTGGTTTACCAGAGCATTGTGGGTTTTCTACACACACAGCAGTACCTTCTACCCTAATTGTATTTGAACATAGCTCTTTAGTTCTGAAAACAGCCTGGTTTTCTGTCAAACAGTTAAATGCATGCAACAGAAAACATATTCATTAGAGTAAATCTTTTTATTTCACAAGTCTTTGTTCTTCTACATGCAGACCATGCAGGTTAGCAAGCGGTAGAGGGGTTGGGACAAACTGGAAGAGGTTGAATCGGCATTTGCAGGAACAGTTTTTTTGTTCATTTCTGGTTGAAGATATTTAACCATTTCACTGCCAGAGAAATTCCCACATGAGATGGACACCACAAAACAGAGCAGAAAGTCTGTAGAAAATAAAATTGCTAATTTTTGTGTCCCTCTACACAAGCAAATAAACATGAGATTGCATTGAATACATACAATAGTAAAAAAAAATCCTATTACCCAATATTGTTCATAAGTAGCACTTTAAATTCTTTACAGCCCACCAATTTAGAGTTTACTAATAAGTTGGTTGAAGCAACCTTGGCCACTAGCAGCTGTCATTTCTGAGGTCTGGAGAAGAGTGGAAGAGCTCTGGAAACATGGAGGACAACATCAACCTTCTTGTCACTTATAAGTGATCACTTCTACAGTATAGCAGGAAGATTGCTGGTAAAACACACTTATGTAAACTTGCAATAACCCTTTAAATCCCACAATTTCATTGGCAGTGACAGGGTTTAACCAGATGAGCAAACGATGAGTGTCATATGCCCTGCTGGCATTCTAGTTTGTCCCAATGTCTGTGTGGGGCATTTATGGGTGAAGAAATATATATAATATAATGTTCTAGCAAAAAAAAAACAAAAAACTTGAAATACAAGTGCCATCACAACTAGTATGACAAAGTAAAGGGACTTCAGAAAAACTTATCAGAGGGAAGTGCAATACAAGACAAGTATTGTAACTACATTTAGGTTTAGGTCTACAATTGTGTGGGTCATGAGATAGTGGGGAAAAAAATGAAATAAAAAAAAATGAAACAGGTGTTACATTGTGTGTAAAACAAGTTGCATAGAAAATTTAAATATAAATATAAGGCAAAGCAGGTGTTAAGTTAAAGTATGTCAATGTGTAGGGCACAATGGTGTCAAAAGACATTCTATATCTGGATATTCCAAACACAAATCACAGTATTGTGCTAGCACTAAAACGTGTATGGCAGCTTTCTTAATAAAATACAACAGCACTAGAATCATTAAAACCTCAACTGCTTAATGTTACTGTAAAGTCCTGATCAGTGTTATCAGCACAGACGTGCTTATAAAGTACCTGATTATTATTAGTCTACCTTCTGTATGATACACAAAAAAAAAAAAAATGCAGACACCATATGCAAGAAAAAAAAAATCTATAACAAAAAATAAAATCACTTGTCAGTGAAAATCTGACCCTGCAGAATTTTCACCATCTTGACAGGAAAACTATACCATTAAAAAAGTGACAAGCATAAACTGTTGGCCACCTCACAAGTTCATGTCATTGAACTGAAGCTGAAGATAATTCCAAGGAGATGCCGCTATTGGATAAATGAAACACTGACATTATCTTTGAAAGACCACAAACCAAATAAAGGCTATAATTTGTATTAAATAGCAAAACGTAACATTCAAAAATATATTTATTATGCTGAAGATCTTACCAGAATGACAATTTAAGGTGATGTGACTTCACTTGTATGTAATAACTGCCTGATATGGCCAAACTATAAAAATGAAAGCTTTAAGTTTTACTACTAAGTATTTAAAATTCCAAGTTCAAAGAATAATCTCTATTTAGAAAAACAATGCCAGTAAATTTAAATACAACGATAAAGCATTTTTTTTAACATTTGTACAAACGACTATAAACAGTACCATTAATGTTACTTTGAACGGAAATCAAGAAAATCTTCACAGCTGGTCTTTCACCTGACTGCACTATCTATTCTTGTGAATCCCAAACATGTCACACATGCAAAGCCAGAGCAAGCAGTGGCTTATTATTGCAATGTCTCTACTTGTGTAGATATCCAAACATTTGTTGTTAGCCTGAGCCAGTGTGCCCAGTGTTCAACCCAGAGTTGAGTGAGAAGAAATTCAACCCAGTTCAACACAGTTCAACCCAAGTTGGGTGAGAAGAAATTGTAGGCAGGTGGAAGCCCATCAATTGTGACTCAACTCTTCAGTAACCACCCAAAAATAGCCGGGCGGTTGCTGAAAAGTGCCGGTGATGCACACAGCTAAAAGGGGCTGGGGAGCACATTGAGTGTGCCTATAGACTGATAATGCACAAGCACTACACTTCCCTCCCACCCAACAAGATCACAACAGTCACCAACATGCTATCAGAAATGAACAGATTCATAAACTGCTGTGACATACCTGAGGAACAGATGGAATTTGTGGGCAGAAATGCATCAAATGATGGTGTCCAGAGGATCCAATTTATAGTCTTCTACACTCCATACAATGATTGACAGTTCAGTCTCAACATAACATGATAACAGAAGATGGGTATTGTCATCCTAAAAAATGTTGAATATATGAACAGGACATTTGTGTGGATGTTGTGTACAGGCCAACACATATTTACATGCCATGTAAAATGTTCATTTTAGATGTAAGATAAAACATCTATTAAAAACTGCCACTTAAGTGCATGTGTGTGTGTATCCATTAACACAAATATTCAAGAATGAATAAAAAGATGGCTAGTTAGAATAAAATGGGTGAAATCCATAAAAAAAATATATTTTCTGTCTCTTTCCACTTAATCTTAATTATACAGAACTTTAATTCATTATTTCCTAAGGAATTGTCCACGTCACTCAGTCTACCTAAACCAGTAAGTACAACTGAACTAGAAAGACGGAAAGTATTTACCTAGCGACTGATATCAGGGAAACAAATTGAAATATATTTTTAAATGTTACCAGTTTCAATGTAGTTAAAAAAAACAACCTGTATTGCAGGTTTTGTGGTCTTTTGGATACCAGACACCTAACCTCCACACCGCAATTTTGGGAAGGAGGAACACGTTTGTGTTAATAATATCTACTAATGTAATAATTACATAGGCCGTATAAAAAACCCATTTAAAAAATTAGCACATGGTTCTGCAAATTCAAAGGCCAGAGCGATACAATGAAGTCCGCAAAGAACATCCATTTCTGAAATCTAAAACATATTTCACACAAATGCACAAATTATTATAAAAAAAAAAGGAAGCATAAAAGTTATAATCAGAGAATACAATAATTACAATTCTGTGTTTTGGTAATCGTTGGCCATTGTTATGCTACCATGCACTGCAATGCATTTTTGGCCAATCTACCATGTTAAAATTCTTGAAGTTTTTAGTTGTATTAGTGTAGGACATAAAACTAAGAAGTTATCTGCGTTAATAGCAAAATGTGTTAGGAACAAGAACCATTGTTCGAACCACAAAAGTGCATTAAACATAGTAATACTACAAAACATGGCTAAATGTGTTAAAACAAATGGTCCTTGTTGGTTTCCCATGAAAAAAGTATTTACATTCTCATATGAGCGGTACAGTGCACTGATCAGTCTCTGTATCACCAATTCATGTGGAAAGTTCCTAGAGACAAGGTTTGGTTGTCGTGGTGGAAGAAGATTGTTCATGCTAGAATCTCATTTCACACTCTTGGTTGGGGTTTCAGATTCAGTTGACTGTCTTTCATCAGTCCATGCTTTCCTTGTATTTGTCAAAGCTAGGGTTTTCTCTTTGTCAACCACAACGTAATCCACCTTTTCCTCTGCCGCACTGCTCCCGGAGCCACTGCTCTTCTTCTGTAGTGTGGGGTAAAAAATAACTGATTTTAGCTTCTAGAACTTAACAGAATAAACTGCAACCTTTTAAGTGCATACAATGGAATATAAATTCTGTACAATAATACTGCAATAAAGTGTAAGCACAAGCCTTTAACATGTTTGTTTTTGACTCCTGTGAAAACAGCAAAAATAACTTTCCATTATCCATAAAACCACATGTTTACAGTCTGTGATG
The DNA here is from genome assembly GCF_032062135.1 of Pyxicephalus adspersus. Classification (NCBI taxonomy): domain Eukaryota; kingdom Metazoa; phylum Chordata; class Amphibia; order Anura; family Pyxicephalidae; genus Pyxicephalus; species Pyxicephalus adspersus. The sequence goes on along the minus strand of NC_092860.1, from coordinate 103,611,108 downwards.
TAATCAAAAGGGTGCAAAATCACATGCCAAATAGGCAGACTAACTTCTGTATGTTACATATATTTCTTACTACAAAAGCAAGTTGGTTCTTCAACTTTTGAGGCATTTGTGGTACATAGCCCTAGTTTGATTCTTTGCCTTAATGTCAAATGTTAGTAAAGATTAGAAACGGAGTACTGAACCTTGTATGTATGGCTCTCAAACTCATGTAAAACTGAACAAGCATATGTACCATATAAGCACAGGTATTGGTTCCTAGAGGTCACTTACTTTTCTTGGAGGGGTTGATTTGCCAGAATCCAAATCTAGATCTAAATATTCCACCTGCTTGTCTCCTTTAGGCTTCACCATAGGGCTGTTTCCTCCATCAAGGCTGTTGCTTTCAAATATCTGGAATCATGAACAGCAATGAAATTACTAAGGGTATGTTAAAATTGCAGTTAACAGCTTTTTTTGTTGAAGTAGAATCTTGTTAGCCTGCCAGTCTTCAATTGAGCACATAGCAAGACTTTTACTGTTCGAGACTAACTACAACCTAAGTTTGGGTATTTGTTGTGATCTTTAAATTTTTAATATATTCAGCCACCCTATAGTCATATCCAGAGATTTAAGGGGCTGTGTGGACCAAACACATTGCACTGTTATGGTGACTTCTGTGTTATCAATAAAAAATGTATACAATTATGAAAACTTTGGAATTAAGTGATGATTCTGGAGTGTTTTTAATGTCAAAAGTTGTACACCAAGGGCTCTTTTTTTATAAAGCAGGGAATCGGACTATCCCGTGTGGGAATCTATTACTAACATTGAACCTGGAAGATTCCCATGAGCCCCAAGAGGTTAATCACTGAAAACTATCATTTTTAAAAGGGCATATTCAGACAAGGTAGGGTTTGTAATGCACCATATAGACTTGCTACTACTTCTGTCTCAAGGGGGGGGGGGAGAGATCCAAAATATTTTACCCTGCGGGTCTACCAAGTTGTGATGTGCTTTACACAAGTCATTAGCAGACATACACTATATATAGTGTATTGCACCTTTACTTATAAAACCAACATATTTGCAAACCTTTTCACACCTAAAAATTAGCTTGATACTTGATGAAGGCCATATACTAAGTTGGATTTATAAAGAAGAATGTGAGATTCACCAACTACAGAGTTGAATTACAAATACAATTGGTACATACTGGACCATCAGGGAGATTTGGATTCATTGGTACGTAGTTTTCTTCACTGTCTTGTGAGTCACTGCTGGAAGCTGTACTATGAACGGAGTCTGGTCTGGGAGGCATTGGGAACCTGGAGGAACTAATTAACAAGTTTATTTACAATTATTTGTGAAACTTCATAATCTTGTCACATTTATAAACTTACAAAGAATTTTGGTTTTAAAAAAGTTAACATTCTATTTACCTGGTAATATATTTTTCAATTTTATCTGACGTTCTGTGTAATTTTTTTTTTTTTTTTTTATGGCAAGAGAAAGGATCAGCCAGATCAGAGATTTATGTAATAATGAGTGCTTCAAGACAGCTAAATTACCAAAACTTTGCCTTTCCTAAGGCAATGCACACACGTCAGAGGATTCTCATCAGATGCTCACCTCAAGGTTGAGGTGTGTCCGACATTCATGGATCCATTTTGGAAGAGAAGATGAACAACCGCAATGAAAGTGAAAGGAGGAGAGTGCAGAGAGGTTCCGGTCGCTCGTTCTCCTCCCTCCCTTTCCCATTGAGCAGAATGGCGCTGTATGTACAGTGCTCGTTCATGCATTTTTCGGTCTTATGTCATTGGAAAGGATCGTGAAAGACAAAACTCTCAAGTGTGTACGCAGCAGAAGATTGATGGGGAGGTGTGTGGTGAGCTTCCTGCGGAGGTTTCAAAGACTTTTCACAACCTGTATAGAGCTGAGCAATGCCCCAAGACTATCTTGGTCTTAGTTTAAGTTTAATCAACACCACCTCTCTAACATAATAAGCATTTTGGGTATTGATGCATTGTGGTGTAGCACACCAACATTCCTCCAAAATGCATGGCAACAAAACTAGAAGAAAAAAAAAATGTGCAGGTACATTTTGTCTGTCTTCTCTGGTGTGTTCAATCCCATTTAAATAAATGGGCTCACCTAATAAAAGTGGGAGTGGGAATATTCCATAAGGAGAACTCCCTTTGTGTGTGTAGTCTTATAACACGCATGTGATATGGAAGAAATATGCTTGGCACCTTGTTTCAAGTTGTGAACCGAATGCAAAAATGTTTTGCATCCCTGCCCATTTGTCTTAACTAAATCATCCCTCTCATCTCTAAACCAAAAAAAAAAAAAAAAAATATAATAATAATTTTATAATTGTACCACTCATCACCATTTTTAATTACACTTACTCTCGTGTGAAGCTTCTGGTTACAGGGGATCGTACGGGTAATTCTACCCACTCAGGAACTGGCTTTATTTCCAGGGGTGCTGGCTTTACTACACAAAAAAGAAAAGGTACATTATGTAATAAACCAAAAATGAGCATGTGTACATTTCACACCTAATTTGTTCTTCTGTGTTAACCGCATTTGTTTCATTGTACTCACAACCCAAAGTCCACATTAAAAGCTTGCAAAGTGGTGTCATATTTTGTGTACATTACTACTAAAGTTTTTCTGTAACCATTTTGAAAAAACAAAATACATAAAAGGTAACCTAACATCTGACAACTTAAACAAAATACACGGAGCAGTATTTAAAACATCCAATAATAAAGTGTAAAATTAAGTGAAATATAATGCAAACCAGGTCTGTTATCTGTTAACCAAAACAACTGTTAGCCTTGGTTTATTGTATGAAAAAACAATTTTACAACAATGATGTTGATTTAAATGCCCCTGGAGAATCCAGAAAAATAAGTGTAAACAGGACATTGCTAAGATCTAAAATACATACCCTTTCTTCTTCTGGGAAATTCACCTATGGTTTGTGAATCTGTCCGTTCTAAACCATGGGGTTTAGTCCTTAAAATTTTAGGACTCTGACCTAATTGGTAAAAAGAAAACTCTTAATATGGTGTTTTTCTGAAATATAAATTAGGCAGTTACTAAAATGGAATTCTGCATCAAAAGCAGCGGAATCCAGGCAGCACAGCAGGGTTAATTTATTCAGCAAAAGCAACCCTGTCCAGAGACTTCACAGCTGAGCTGCACTCATGCTAACAGGGGAAGGGAAGCACCCAACTGAAAAGATAAAATGCCACATGCCAAAAGCTTGCCTGAAGCCAGCAAAACAGAAGGAGAATTAAAGGGATATCTAATTCTCCCAAATTGATCCCCAACATTGGGAACACAGTACTCACCTCTTCCAACTCATATAAGGCTTAACTTAAAGCTTGGATTTTTACAGAGCAGCTGCTTTTATGTCTTGGTAGAAGATGGTAGGTTGAATCACTTACTAGATTTTTTGGCTCGGTCACTCCAGCTGGATACTAACAGTAGCAATATCCTAACTGGCACAGCCATTGAAAGAGGCTTATAAATATCTCTTTGCATCTTCCAGTGAAGTCATTAGGGATTCAAAGCAAGCTAGTCATGCAATAGACCAGCATCCAACTTCAAATGTTTTTAGTACACACAGCACTTCAACTAACTTATAGGTATTTGTAGTATCTTGGCATTAAAGGTGTATTGCACCTCAAGTCAGCGATTTTTAAAATTGTTTAAATAAATAAATTTGTTTTAATAAATAATATTGTTTAAATAAATTTACTAAGAAGGAGGGTTGTTTGATAGAAAATAATGTATGTTAATTTTAAAGAAAAAAAAAAGCCTACATTAGCCTGGACAAATGTTTAGGCACATACAGAAGACATGGCAACAGAAAGTCCAGTCCAAACCGCATAAACTAAATTTATCAAGAAAATAGGTTTGTGTTCACAGTTGTGGTGCCCTTACCACTTCCCCATATTGGTGAACATTTGACTTGGGAGACGCTACATAAAGCTTCTCTCTGCTGCAGCCCCATTGAAAATTATAGGGGGTGGCAGTGAGCGGTACACCAGTGCCACTTGCTGCTGCCAGCTGTCAAATACGCAGATGCGTTTTTTTTTTTAGAACCAGTGCCGCAGTGAAAATGGCAGAGGGAGTTGCAATTACAAAGGCTATGGGTACAAAACAATAAGACGGAATAACAAGCAAATGGTGACGATTTTCCACATTCAGTGGACTAAAACCATAGCATTTTAGTTTGTAGAATCCACACTCAGTAGAAAGTGATGCTTCTTAAATGAAAAACTAAGGCTTTAGAGACATGAATTCTGGAGGTAGAAGCAAACTGCTCTTCGATAAACTCTAATACAAGTAAAGGCAATTCACCTAAGGAGCAGAAACGAGGCAGGCAAAACTACAAAATTAGAAAATTTACCTAGGAGGTGAAATAAATATGAAAAAGGGGTTTGGAAAAAGATAAAGTTTAAAAAAAAAAAAAAAAAAGGAGGTGAAAATATAAAAACAATGGTAATAAAGCAAAAGATTGTCACTTCCTCAATGTAGAAAAGGAAGATACATACCCAACCCCCTATACTGTAAAGTTCATCAACATAAGAACAAGGAGACCAAAGAGGCGCTGGCTATAGGATACCATACCTGAAGGAACCATTACCTAAGCAGCCATGGTCTCTCTTGGCCACTTGGTCTGACTCCCAAACACTGACTTTTCTTCCAAGTATCCTTTTCTAGAATGAGGCTACACTCAGGGGAGTCAGCCATTGCATGAGGGCTGGCCAAGAAGTACCAGAACATTTGAAAAGGTTTCTAACCTGTAGGTCTGTAGATAGCAAAATTTAGAAAATGATGTATGTTCAAAAGAAGGAAACATGGTTGTTGTTGTACTAAGGAGATCTTTTTTACAGTGTCCTGGGGTAAATTTTTTAGGACAAACATCACTTCATCCAGGATGATGCCTGGGAAAACTCGTGTTTATAATGTTCTGCTGTTCCAAACAAGCCAATGCTTGATTATGTCTCTGAAGATGTTAATCCAGTCTATCCAAAAAACATACATAAGCTCTCTCTCTTTGTATGACATACAAAAGTTTTGGGAACAGGACTATTTTAAATTCTAATTCTAGTAAAATCTCACAGGACAAGATTGGTCCATTTTTGAAGTTTCTCACGTAGGGATTTAAACAATAATATGATGAAACATTATTATGATAAATTTTAGGATATTTTAGTAATGGGGCCCTTACAAAGCATGATATTTTATTTTTGACCATAAAAAGGAATAAGATACAGTCCAACATGGCCCGGCATACTAAAATGGGGTTAAATGCTCTAGATCTGTCCAGATTATTCGCTTAGTCCAAGACAGTGCCAATATATGTGATAAGTGAAAGGATGTGCGGTAGGCACACTCTAGAATATAAGATGTAAAGTAGTAATAGTAGATCATCAGTAAATGACGCAATTTATATGTTGCAGTTGCTCAAAATATTAGGTCTTTTATGTTATATGCCCCCATACACAATATTTTGTAGCCTAATTTTTTTGATGTAAACAACAAAATGATAAAAGTTCTACTTTCTTAGTCACCTCTCCCTCCCCGTAATAGCACTTAACCCCCCTAGCGGTCTGACTCTGTCCAGATTTCTGTGCAAAAAGCGGTAACATTTTTTGCATGGAAATCTATTTTACATTGTAGACCTATAATTCTTAGACATAACTCACCGAAAAATGTCCAATAGTTAATAAATGAAATAAATATCATAAACTTAAAAAAAAAATATCATAAAAAAAAAACAAAAAAAAAAAAAAAAAAAAAAAAAAAATCAGTAAAAAAAAAAAAAAAAAAATGAATTAAAGTTCAAATGCAAAAAGCGGTAACATTTTTTGCATGGAAATCTATTTTACATTGTAGACCTATAATTCTTAGACATAACTCACCGAAAAATGTCCAATAGTTAAAAAACACAAAAATCTGTTAAAAAAATAAAAAAAAATAAAAGAATAGTTAATGTGCAATATAGCTGTACAGTATCTTGTATAATATATTATATATATTTAATGAATATTTCTTTGTATTGGACTCAGTACAACTATTTTGTATTGAATCCAATACAAAATGATTTAAATTTCCCGCTGCACCAACGTCACTAGGAAGCCCCGCAAGGATGTCTCTGCACTTCGCGGCTGGAGATCGGAGCAGAAGGAAGTGTCCCCAGGACCTGCGAGACCAGGAGGACAATGGGGGACGGCGACAAAGCAAGAAAAGTGGGCTTTTATTTTTAGCTTAAATCTATCTCGAGTGTGACTTGGGAATCAAAGTCATACTCAGGAATACCGCTCAGGAGGTTAAGGAATAAAGAGGTAGTGGCACATAGATTAGGCCCCCCACTACAAACATTAGGGTGAGAGTGGCCATCACTAGGTAAAGCAGAAGCACTCTAATACTCTTAGAAGAATGTCCATCCCTCATGGTTAAAAGTTAAATTCCAGAAGCGGACTTTTAGATTTAAATTCTAATATTTCAATAAAACCATAGAAAAAAAAAAAAAAAAAAAAGTAATTCAGCCCAAAAAACAACCAACATTGCTCAAACTTCTTAAGGCAGTAGGAAATAACATGAATCAAGAATCAGCCACTCAACCGGAGTCTACAGCCCAATCATCCTCGGAGAAGGAGAACATTGACCAGTAAATCCACTCCAGTCGAGTAGCTTCCCCTGTCCCTCTCAAGTGAAAGTTTTCATCAAATGAAGCACATGGATTCTACAAAACCACTGTGCTACTGAAGGGGTCCCTGGCTGACACCACATCACAGGAATACATTCTCTTTCTGTGTCAAACAAGCGTATGAGTAGCAAGTTATGGTACATAAGTTTGGATCAGACGATGGACCTTTACCCAGGAGAGATGGACTTTTGGGCATTCCAGAAAAATATATAGTGACGTTCCTCAGTCAGAATTGCAAAACTAACAGTGGTCAGACAACTCAGTATGATAAACAGAATGAAGAACTAAGGATTTTCTGTACCATCTGGTGAGAATTACCAGATGATTTTTAAGGCAGATATGCTAGTTACACATAAAATAATCTTAGAAAAACATGATAAATAAATAAATTAAAAAAAATTTTTGTCTGGAGTTTTCCTTCAAAATGCAAACTTAAATAAAGTAAAAAAGTTTTTGTAGTAACGAAAAAACACACACATTATGGTGACTATTTATAAAGTGTACAATACATCTGACATTCTCCACAAATTAATGTGGCAGAAAAATAAATTACTACCAACATATGGACCTGATATATTTCAGTGTGTGGCTCGGGATAAAAAAAAAACACGCTGAAAGCAGTAACCCCGAGTTACACTCGGGTAGCAAAAAAACAAAAAATCTTACCAGGTTCCATCGGCGTCCTTCCTGTCGAATCCCATTCGGGACGTGCCTTCTTCTTCTGATCTTCCGCCGACAAGTGCACTGACGTTACTCGCGGGTTCCCGTGATGTCAGTGCATGCGGGAGGTGCGGCGAGAAATTAAAAAAAATTTGTATTGGATTCAAATATATATATATATATATATATATATATATATATGTAAATAAATATAAATATATATATGTTTTTTTTCATGGGAACGGATTAATCATTTTCTTTTATTTTTATGGGAAAAATTTGTTTGGTATATGCTACTGTACAGAAATATTACAGGTTTCAGTATTTTTTTATGCACTCGTTTTAACAGATTTTTGTGTTTTATTATTTAAAGTTTATTAATTTTTTTTTTAAATGTTGGACGTATTTCTGTAAATTATGCTTAAGAATTATAGGCCTACAATGTAAACTAAATTTCCATGCACCAAAAATGTACCGCTTTTGGCGTAAAAACATTGACATAATTAGACCGCCAGGGAGGTTAAAAAGCAACCAGTCACAACTAACTCTAAAAACAGAAAGTTTTTTTACCTGTGGGAAAAGACGGGGAAAAAAATAAAAAAAAGACAAGAATGTGTGCTTTAATTTTTTCTTCATTTAAAAAAAGGGGTTTAAAAAGAACACACGATGGATATATTTTATTTACAATAATTTTATTAGTACTTCTGTTTATCATTTTGAATTTGTAGTAGTCCACATTTGTGTCCTAGGTTTGGATTTTTATTTTATATCCAGATCACTTTATATTTGAGTATAAGTGGTATGAATTTAATACATAGAGATTTTATTCTATTTTATATCAGAAAAGTGAACTATCCAAGTGTTTTCTAATGGATTTTAGCAGATTACAGTTCTCCCTGTAGAGAGTGCTATCCTGTATATTTTGGTGAATATAAAAGATAGAAGAAATATTAAAAAAAAAAAAAAAAAAAAAAAAAAGCAGACTAGCTTTATATGTGTATACAAGTAGTAGATAGTCAATTTTTTTTTTTGCTGTGGGTGACTTTATTTGGGGAAAATTCACGTGTGACGGCAAAACGCGAAATGAAGTAAGCAGTTTTCACTGAAAAAGACAGACACAAAAAGTGTAAAAAAACAAAACAAAAAAAAAACTGACAAGGGGTTTCACTCTATCACGGAGGGGTGAGGGAAATTTCCCCTTAAGACAAAGATCACAAATAAGCTTGAAAAGGTTCGCTCTTATCCTTATTCTATGTATAATAGTAACATTTATTTCTAGGTTGAAGATTAACCTAATTGCAGATGGGAGGCAGAGGATATCATAGGGCAAATATTGTATTGCAAACCGTACCTATATTAGGTTCAGTAATATTGATGTGAAGTCTAAGGGTCCGATTTATGACGTTCTTCAAAGCTGGAGATGATAAACTTTCATCAGTGAACCTGGGTGATCCAGCAAAACTGGAATGGATTCCCCCAAACTCATTTTTATTTGCTAGCAAATCCTGGACCAGATCCATTCCTGGTTTGCTGGATGGACACATTCACACACCAGCTTCTTATATCCAATTTGGAAGAACCACTTCCATGATGTTCAAACCTAACTTTGGGCTGAGAAACTAAAACTGTTCCATGTACTTGTACAATGAGATGTATTTATGAATAATTCCCCTTTCAGGTAAACCTAGAATCACCAGATTATTCTTTAGAAGTAATGGCATTTCCTATTGTGACTGCCGCCTTCTCTTGATTATTGGCCAAAATCCTGAGTCTTAGTTTTAAATCTGCATTGAAATGAGCAATGCATAGGGATTTGCACAGGTATGATGATTAAAAATACAACCGTACCGACAAGGGAATAAATTATATATTACTTATGAATACAACCCAATGACACCACTGTAATATCTTCTGTCCAAGATTTTTACCATATCATAAAAATGGTGCTGGTTTCGGAGAATATAATAGGCATTATAATCTAGCAACCACTAAGTTTTGAGTAGAACTAAAGTAACTCCATCACTACAAAAAAAAAAAAAAACCGCTTTATTTTGAACTTGTGGGAGTCTTGAGTCATAGAATGTTGCCCCTATCTCGTATGTCATTACAGAACATATGCGCACGTGGGAAGGACCACTACATTGGAAACAGTGGAAAAGGGATCATCAGGAACAGGGTAACATCATGGAATTCTTCAGTAATATACAAACCGGCAAAAGTAAAATAACTGCATATGGTTGGGGTAGCATGAAGTTACACACTCAGAAGACACTGTTTGAAAGGTATGAATAGAAAATTCCTAATGCAGGTATGGCTATTTGTTATTTTGACCTTTTAGTGAGAGGGTCATTTAAGTCTAGTAAAAACCCAGACAGTTTTTCGCGTTTTGTTTTACTGTACTCATCTCATTTCATTGTATTCTGTTAGGGAGTTTTCCTTTTTAGTCTTTGCAAAGGGAGAAATCACACGCCTCTTAGATGGTTGTGATCAGAATAAGTGTTCCCACTTAAGAAATACATTTATCACTGGAACAGGGGCAATCTTTATTTCCCATCTTTTTTGTCTCAGTTATAATAATAGTTATAAATAGGGAAGTAGAGTCTCCCAGGCTCCAATCAGGAAAAAAAAGTAAAATTTGTAATGCCATGTGGTGTCCAATGATTACTTTCCTGATAGTAAGATGCAAAAGGGAAAAGGGTTCACTGCATGTATCTGCAACACGTTTTCCTATAGCCAAATTTTTAGCAAAAAAAGCAAAATTTGATATTCAAAGCAATTATTGCATTAATAAATGCATTATTACACAACAGGAAGTGACCGGGTAAAGCAAGATCATCGGGTATTATTTGAAATTAAAACCACATGTTAAATGTTATATGAGAAATTTAATGATTAGGTTGACAAATAATTTACTTACAGATGAACTGCATGCTTTTCTTGCTGTTTCCTTTTAATAGGGGGTAATACATACATATTGATACATGATACTGTGATATTAGGGCTTGAGATACCGTTTAAAAAAAAAAATCAAAATTCCTTTATTTATAAATGTGGTTGACCCGCAACAGATTTATATTTGCTTTAAACAAAAAAAAATGCACCAAGGAGCAGCTGAGTACATAAACTGGAGGATTGGCATTGTCCCTGTTGGTAATGTACAAATCAGAATTTTAAGAGACTCAGCCCTCCTTCCTACTGGCTAGTGGGTGCTAGAGTATGACTAATTATTTCCTAAGGCTAAAGTAATATATTCTGTATTATTTATTGTGGATGCAATAGGTTTGTGTCCCTCCAGGCCTTTTCCTTCCCTTCAACACTCTCCATGGTATGTACCAATATAGAATGGAAAAAATAACAAGTCTTGGGCAAATAACCTTTTAATAAAAAAAAGTTTTTAAAAATCTTCCTTTTCATTAAAATTTTCAGGCATTTGGTATGCAAACACAAAGAATTTAAAACTTTGTGTGTCTATTAAAATTAAATATTTGTATATAGAAAAACTATACACATAATCTACGATTATAAAAAATGTTAGCATTATGGTAGACATGTGAGATGTAGTTAACTGCAGAGTCAACAGTTTGTTTTTAGTTAACTGATAAAACACAATCAATTGTTTTATCATTTTTTTGGATTAGTTCTCATTAGCTGACCTCTTCCCAAGCCAAAACATCACCAATAGTCCTTAAGCTTTACAGAAAGCAGGTTAGATTTAGCAGCAGTTGTGGTAGCCTTGCTGAGTAGAGGCAGGGGTAAGCAAAAATGCCCTCTGAAAGCTCAGCCTACCTTTTCTGTCTGGTTTGAGATTCCTGTCAATAGGTGGAGGCTCGCAGTCTGTAGAGGGAACGGACCTTCTTGGTGGAGTCTGTGGACTGGATCTAAAGCCCATATGTGCTGGAGGTGGAACTTGCATTCCAAATGCAGAAAAGTCAAATGTGCCTGGAGTCATAGGTACATAATTTGTTTCTTGGATGGGTTCTGTACAACTGTTAGAATGCTGTCGAGGAGGTGAATTTGGGTTCATTGGAACATAGTTTTCATCTAGTTCCTCAGTTGAAAAACTTCCTACTGTTAACATGCTTCTGTTTTTCTGCAATAAAGAACACAACTGATTGCAACTGAAGCAAAGAAGGATTTGAACAATTAATACATGCATACATTATTGTACATGAATGATGATCAAAAACTTACAAAATGGCCATGAAAGGCCTCAAGAGAACTGGATCGGTCACTGGTAAAGGGACGAGGGACATCGTAGAAATCTTGGGAACTCATTTCTACAAAGACAAATATTAGTGACAATGTTACAAGTTACAATGTTTGAGAAAATGTATTTAAATGATAACATTCACAGCTATCCCACCAGTAAAGAGTAAGCTTCCTGCTTTGTTTGAATCTCCCTATCCTGAGGAACCCCTCACTATACCCCTCCCTACCTTTTAGCTACTGTTCTATCTCCTGTCCCTCATATGTTTTCAACCTTCTTCAGCGCCTTGTCTACAAAAGACACACCGATTACCTGAGCACCAACTCTCTCCTTGACCCTCTCCAGTCTGGCTTTTGAGCTGTCCAATCCACTGATTTAGCCCTTAGTAAAGTGGCCAAGGTCCTCATCAGAGCTAAGTCTCAAGGCAACTTTTCCCTGCTCCTTCTCCTCGATCTTTCCTCTGCTTTTGACACTGCTAATCACCCCCTTCTAATACAAATCATGCGCTCCATTGGTATCAGTGACACTGCTCTCTCTTGGTTTGCTTCCTATCTGTCTGACCGCTCCTTTCAAGTTTCTTTCAATAATAATTCCTCCTCCCCCACTCTACTCCCTGTTGGTGTTCCGTAAGGGTCAGTCCTTGGACCGGTTCCCTTTTCTCTGTACACCTCCTCTCTCGGCAGTCTCATATCCTCCTTTGGCTTACAGTACCATCTGTATGCCGATGACACTCAAATCTATCTGTCCACCCCAGACTTGTCCCCTTCAGTCTCGGATAAGGTTTCATGCTGCCATCTCGTCATGGATGTCTGACCCATTCCTGAAACTCAACCTGGATAAAACAGATCTCATCATCTTCCACCCCTCAAATTTCAAATCTCCCACTGACATATTCCTAACTGTTATTTTTGCCTTCCCTCAGACACATTATCTTGGTGTCACCTTTGGCTCCGCCCTCTCATTTAGCCCCCATATTCAGAACATTTCCAGGTCCTGTCACTTTCACCTACGCAACATCTTCAAAATCTGCCCTAAACTGTCCCTAGAGACCACCAAACACCTTCCTTGTACACACTCTTATCTCTCGTCTGGACTACTGTAACATCCTGGTATTTTACTAACCCAACTCTCTCCTCTACAATCTTTATTGAATGTTGCAACCAGACTCATCCATCCTTCCCTCCGCTCCGCTCCTCTTCTGCTGCATCTCTTTGCAGTTCTCTTCATTGGCTTCCATTTCACCTTAGAATCAAATTCAGGCTCCTGTGCTTTTCCTTAAAATCCCTCCACAAGCTCTTGTCCTATTTATCTTTCTGACCTGGTAAAAAAAATACTCCCTTGGTCGCTCTCTCTGCTCCTCTAATGACCTACTAATGACTTCTTCACTCATAACCTCATAACACGCATGGCTCCAAGACTTTTCTAGAGCTGCCCCAACTCTCTGGAAGGGTCTTTCTCGTCCTATTTGGCTTGCTCCTACTTAGCAGCATGAGCAAGAAAGCAATAGCAGCTACCATATTTCTATCTGTACAAACTGCAATTACAGGCATCAGCAATCATACTTTTTAATTATCATCTTATGGTTTGGACCAGATCCACAGACAAACAGTTTAAACCGCAGTCCAACTTCTGTCTGGCTTAGAGCAAAACCTAAAAAGCAACCTCCACCATTCAACAGTCCAGTACACCACACAAAAAAAAACCTACTGTGCTCCATCAAGCTGTATAGACTATCATTACTGGTAAACTGGTTTCATAGATATTCCTCTACTGTGAGGATACTCTATATAAGTGCAGAGGCAAGTGCATTGATGCTTTCCTACTGCTAATTGCTTTTAGATGCAACCAGATCTCCTTGCTGGAGTACCCTGAAGTGACAGCACGCTAGATCTTGCAGTTTAACAACTTTGCAAATGCTCATCCTTTCTGCTTCATGCAGAACTAAAAACTTGTAAATGCCTAAAAATTTCATACCACAATGTGAACATACATACAACCGACTGTTAAATGAACAATAGGAGTGCTATTTATTAAACAGGGAATCTGACATTCCCTCGAACATTCCCTGGTAGGAAACAATTATTACAATTGAAACACAACAGCCCAGAGAATTCCAATGGGGGAATGTTTGAGGAAATGTCTGATGGGCAAGGGAGAATGTGAGCAAAAAAATTGGAAAAACAAAAAAAACAAAAAACAAAAAACAAACTACCTTGCATACAGCAGTTCCTTGTCAGATCAGTAAACAACCGAGTGGGGATTACCACTGTGATATCCCGTCACTTGCATTCTCCATGTGTGTACAGCACTTGTTTGTTCTACTACCACTGGAAGTGATCAAAAAAGATTTCCAGGGACACAAATTTAATAGCCGTACACATTTACTTTGGAATCAGGCCCAGGGCTTCTGATTGACAAGGTTTCATAATGTAAATTCTCTGGGATAAGAAGCCAAGGTACATTTAGGCTATAGCACAAAGACAAAACCCAAAATATACACTTTGGGTAAAGTAAACATTTATTTATAAAAATAAACTATAGATAAATGAAAGAAAAAAAATAAATGAATGCTCAGATATAAAGTCATTCTTACCTTTCCTGTATTTGTTTAGCTCTAAGCTAGAAACTGTATTACTACGTGATGATGCCATTCCACCTGTGGGAACACTGTAGTTGCAGTCAGTCTCCGAGGCAGTACGGGTTAGGCTGTGTTCTGCAGGGGAACGCTCGGAGGAGTAATGTGGCTTTGGCGGTCTAGGTGGAGGAACATCTGTAATTGTGTCTAACTTTGACGAGGACTGTGCCAATGAGTTTTCATGTACAGTCCTAGGTATTTGATAAGTGCTTCCCGAACTAGGAGGAATGTCATAGCTTACATTCATTTGCCTCAGTTGTGATTCTAATAATGAGGCCCCAGACATATTAAAAACACTTTGATCAGCATCCATGTCTGTAGCAGATGGTGACACAGCTTTTGGTAAAATATCTTGTGAATAGCTTCTGGGGAGATTGTAAAAACTAGACTCAGAAGAAGAGCCAGCACGGGATGGAGAGTCATATACACTGGACTGCTGGTAATATCCATTTAATGCATGCTTGAGGGAGGACGAACTCTTGTGAGTAGCAACATTGTCATTACAGTCTGTTTCAGATGGTAAAGACTTTGCTGAATCTGGGTGAGGCCTGCATGCAGAAAAACATTACATAATTAGAACACACAAATCAACTGTTGACAAAAATACTAATAAAAACAAGTGAAAATTATTAATACAAAATAATAATTAAAAAACTAAAATATTAAAATATTAATTAAAAAAACTTAAAATATTAGCAAAATATTAGTGACATGTACACATTTTTCTAATGTGCAATTTTTAAATAAATAATGAAGTACAGTCCCATGTGCCTTACTTGAACGTCAGGGACTATTTCCTTGAATAAATAGATATTTAACAGCACAGAAGAAAAGTGTATGAACCCCTCCTTTTCTTGCTCGCATAAGGATAGTACAGAAGAAAAATGTTTTCTGTGAAATATATGTTAGAAATCTAATGACATTCACATAATGAACCACATATTAGTGTGAAAGAAATAAACAATAACTGCTTTGTATCTGAAGACTTTAGATTTCCAATTTCTGACTTGATATGGTTTGAAATATTTAGTTTATTTAAATAAACTACTGTGCAAGGACGAAAGCAGCTCATAGCTTATACAACAGTGCTCAACTTCAACTTGGAGCTTTTGCCTGCAATACCTCTTCTCAACCACAAGATGTCCCCAGTCATTCTGGGTAAACCAGCGGTCATCAACTGGTGGTCCATGGTTCTGGCTGATGCGCCCCTGAGCGGGGTCCGGAAAAGGACCCCGCTGGGGGGCAGACTGGCCAGAGCCACGGACCACATTCCCTGTATGGATGGCAGGCTCAGGGAAGTGAGTGGGTTGTCTCTGGACAGCTCTAAGCCTGCGATGGGAGAGCGGGCGGGTTCTGGCGTCATGAAGTCACTATGGGGGAAGCTTCTTCCCCTTTAAGGGACACCTGGCTCCTCGCGCATGCGCGGTTCAGAGTCGGTAAATTTAGTGGTCTGTGGGTCCATAAAGGTTGGCAACCACTGGGTTAAACCTCATCTAGTGTCGCTTAACCGGAAGACTATAGGCATACTGCAGGACGTCATGGACCCGCCCCTGTGAAGAGGGGGTGTGAATCTGGGGAGGGCACCCTGTGGTCACTGCACTATTATGCAGAGGGCTCCCTGCATCATTTAGAATTAGTCAACCTGGGGAGGTAAAAAGGACCTTGCAGTATCAAATGAACAGTCCAAAAACTTCAGAAAATGTAGTTAAAACCCCCAAAAAGCCAAATACTATTTGCAAAGGGCCAATGGGCAATGAACCAAAGTTGGGCAATAACATAGGATGTGGTAAAATTATTTTTCATTGTCTCACATATTTTTCATTGAAATCAATGTAAAAAGCATTAAACATGCATAAAATTACTGAACTTGTTACCAGTGTTTCCAATGAAAAAACACCAAAACACATATCTGTAAATTTGTCCTCAATCTTCTAAGTATACAGAATTGTATTTTTTTCAGTACTTTGTTGCATTAGCATGCTTTGTTGGAAGTAAAAAAAAAAGTTCCAAAATAAATAATAGGTGACTATAATGGTTGATGACGTTAGATGCACTGAAATGTACACTGCATAACATAAGTATATAAAGCCAATTTTTTCATATACAAACCAAAGTACAAAACTAGTGATACAAAACACACATGCAAAGTGCAATTCCCATTGCAGTAACCTCAGACTCACTGCCAACAGATCTTTTTGCTCTCAAAATCTTCCAGCAGTAGATAATCCTCTTCTGATGTGACAGACGATGACCCTTGCCTGAGTTATCAACAGAATTTACATAGGAATGAAATAGCCAATATGAATGCTTAGACTTGAGGAATAAATCATTTAATTGTCTTTGAGTGATACATAATATTTATATATGCTGGCTATGCAAGTTACTTGAACGTACTTTTTTGTTTTTAAGATTCCTAGAACAATAACTTCAAATCTAGCATCCACTAGATCAGGGCTACCTAACTGCAGTTCTTGAGGGACAAATACAGGTTGGATATCTTTGTAAGCAGATATTTCCTGACTCTTAGTAAACCACACCTTACTAAATTATGAGCAGATTTTGGCTCTTGAGAACTGGATTTGATAGCACTGTTCTGGATACATGCATTTACCATAGCATTTATAACTACCTCTTCTATGCTCTAAAGGAGGGAGTTGTAATTTCAGAGAAGCTACTATTGTCCAGCAGATTTCTAACTAGTTGGTGAATTTACCTAACTCCAAAATGTGCTCATCAAGCAGTTTCAGCTTAAAGTGACGGTAGCCGTCACCGCCACTTCCCCCTGCTCCAATGCATTCCAATTTTAGTCATCACCACGACTGGCTGGTTCATTGGTGATTAGGAACGTCTGGGAGGTGGGAGGGGAAAAGCTGTTATGGTTATGGACAGCAACCTACAGGATGCTAATAGCTTTATTTATTGAAGGCTACTGCAGAAACTCTTGGATGATCAGTATTAAAGGTTGATCGAATTTATCATCAACTGTCATGAAGTTAGCTGGACAACAATTCCTCTGAAATAACAATGGCACTGGGGGCCAGCTGGGAATAAACAAACCAATTGGTTAAAAGAAATATATAAATCGGAACACTGAGGCATTACTTTTAGGATAACTTGTACCATTATTATTGTTAGTCATATTTAAAAAGACTTTTCCTGTGACATCTCTGTACAGGTCGCAGGCTCAGGGAGGTGGGTGGGTTGTGTCTCTGGACAGCTCTGAGCCTGCGATGGGAGAGTGGGCGGGTTCTGGCATCATAAGATCACTATGGGGGGCGGGGGGGATGGGGTTCTTCCCCTTTGAGTGAAACACGGTTCCCCCGCACATGCACGGTCTGGAGCCTGGTGCGGAGCCAGAGGTCTGTGGGTCTGAAAAGGTTGGCAACCACTGGGTTAAACCACATCCAGTGTCACTTAACCTGAAGACTATAGACATACTGTAGGACGTCATGGACCCGCCCCTGTGAAGAGGGTTTTTTTTTGCATTGGTATCATACACATAAATAGGAGAACATTTCCAAATGCTCCCATCAGTACTAATACATTTCTAGGTTTACCTTGTTGGCTCTAGAGTCTTGCTTCGACAGTTTATTAATAGCAGATAGTCCTGGGGATCTTCTTGGCTGTTTGCAGGTTCTACAGGTGGGACATTGAGCAGCTGGTACGGTGGAGGGAGCTGACCAGGGAGTGAACCTGCCGGAGAAGAGAATTCTGAACCTGCAGCCATGGCAGGAACACTGGGAGGCTTTCCATCTGCAAGGACAAAAAAAAAACGGAAAACTTAAAGATTACATTCCCATTGATGGGCCTGTTCAGACCAGCAGATCATTGCAAAATGATACACTGGGATGTTTGCATTCTTGAAACATACTCTGCATATTTGCTTCACCTTTGCCAGAGTTATGACCGCCAAGTGAAAGCAAGAATATTATGATCTTGTATGTGTGTGTAGTTAACTCTGCATACACCTTTCATGCAATAAAAATAATATATCTGCCACTCAGCTATTGAGTAGTCTGTAGAAAATGCCAAGAAATGTTTTTACAATCCCACTCTTCGTGAAGCACCCATTCTGTCACTTGTCTGCGTAGAGAATAACCGGAATTTGAACCCCCCCAGGGACTGGAGTCCAGTATTCACAGCACACCTGAGGTTCCAAAACATACTCTATCCAAAACCAAAAAACTATTTTTGGTTGGTGATACACTGACAAGGATGGAAAGAAAAATGCTATACAAGAAGTACAGATAAAAACTACATCACTAGTAAATGTAATGTTCTTAATAAATTCATTTTATAGACATGAGGTATTTCTATGATAAAGTTCAAATACCAACTTTTGTACATTCTTGATTCATTAGTATGATGGAAATCCCCTTCTAAGTTCCCACCCACATAGCATTCTGAAGAATGCACCCTTACCCTATCACCGTACACAAAGACACAAGCCACAGGCATTTACCTACAATCTCCTGCAGTAATACATATGATCCAGTTCAACCTCTTTTAGATCTTTCAGAAAGTGAAAACCTAACTGAACAATACTTTTATTATGAATCATGTAGGCTATCACATTACAGGGCTGGCAAGCCTAAAGCTGCATACACACATCCAATTGTCAATGTAAAGGATCTTTCACGAACCTTTCCAACGACTATGGACTGCACGATGCATGAACAAGTGCTGTGCATGTAGCACCGTTCTGCTCTATGGAGAAGGGAGGGGAAGAGCGACATATCGGCACCCTGCTGGATCGTTCATCGTCTGTAGATCCGCCAGGAGGGTCCTTCGGACGATTAACGGGCGCTGTACACACGCCAGATTCTCGTACGATATCGGCCCTGAGCCAATTATCAGTTGAGAACCATTGGACGTATGTACGTAGCTTAAAGCTGGTGATAGACTACACAATATGATTGTAAAATTAGATCCTTTAGATCTGTCAATACATTTGCAGCACGAAGGCCTGCTTGCCTGACTAGATAACAAAACTGAGCTGACTACTAAGAAAGGCCCCAAATTTTACAGTTTTGGGCGATCTAAAGGAGATTGTAAAATGGTGGACATACAAATATAATGTGCAAGGGCAGCCTAAAAGAAATTGTATGTATTGTAACCCCTATGGTCAGCTTATAAATAAACACAAGGACATCATCCCATTGTGTAATCTGAGTGATTAGCTTGTTTTAGCTACCCCTTGAATAACTTCATTTGATTTAGTAAAGCCTGATGCTTTTCACTAGACAAAAGCACAAGGTTTTTTATTATTTATTTAAATACACATTGTATTTATTAAGGCAAATAGACGTGCAGCATCCAGGAGATCTCTGTAACCAAACAATAATCACTTCATATTGTCTGACTGTTGTAGACTGGTGAAAACTGAGCGGTCATCATTTCAGCACCATGTTCTAGATTTCTTTTAAAAAGCTTTATTATAAAATTAAATTGTGTTTACATAATAAAAAAAGCTAGAGGCTAAAAATTAAAACCAGGATTCTAACCGAAGCAAAAAATCCAAGGTGCCCCAAAGGGAATTTTAAAAAAGTCAAATTTGTTTAATGAAGTTCTCAAAAGTTATGTGAAGAAAAACTAAATTAGACAATGAAAGAACTGCTAAGGCTACAAAGTGTGTATTATAAAGGAAAAAAAGCCCCATTTTTACATTGCACCACAACTTACAGATGTGATCCAGATGCCCTGAGATGAGTTGTAGTGAGCTGGCTAGCAGTGTTGGGTAGCTATTAACAATTATTACCACCAAAATGCATCACTGTTACTTTTCCAGCCAGCATTGAGTCATTCACTGTGTTACTTACATTGCAGGGCAACACAGTGAATGTCTCCATGAAACCAGATAAAGTCTACTAATCAATTAAAAAAAAAAGAGTAGTGCAAACAATAGTTTGAATGCCTGGAGAACCTGGCCTGTTATACCAACATCTAGCATTAGTATGTAGCACCTGCAAATAATGTATGACTCTCCAACAGGTGAGGCCAAACACAAATAGAACAGTGAGCTGAGGGGGTACATCATAAGGTCTACTGGGTGGCCATAAAATTTCGATTTTATTCTACACAATTTCTTCATAAAACCCCCATGGTCTTTTAAGGCACCTTCTAATCAATTCACATACTTTAAATATAAACATTATTTAAAAACAGATATATATTTCATGTAAATAGGCAACACACATGTCCGGTCTTAATTTGATGTCTTTTGCAGGTGTCTGCTTCTTCGGAAATTGTGAGACTGGTATCAAGGTTAGAAATGACAATCTCACTTGTTTAAAATAAAAAAAAACAATGACAGATTTATCATTTTTAACAAGACACGAATAACTATATAGTAATAATATATTAATAAAAGAAACTCCACAACAACAACCTATACAAAGTACAAAGTACAAAGTACATCATTGGATATGACTAAAAAGTTTTACATGTGTGCATTACCAAGCACCAGAACAGAGGTGCGAAGGAGGACGTTTGCAGGGCACCAACATGCACCTTACATCTTGTAATCTATTTCAGGTTTACAATGCCACTCACAGGTGGTGAAAACCTGTACCATATATTTACCAACATTAGATGAAACTAACGTTACATGAGATAATTGTAATGTGTCAGAACTCTAACTCTATTTGCATATGTGACAATACCAGAGCCTTCAAATACTGAACAACCTGAAGTAAAAATGTTTGTGCCAAGCTATTTCTCCATTCAAAAGCATAAGCCTATGATTATTTATAAAATGGAGATTGATTTCTTCTGTTACTAGATGAGAAACTGTCAATAGTGTGCTAAATACTTGTATATTGCCACTGATGTAAGAGATGGATAGACAGACCTGAAATAGGGAGCTGGTAAGTAAATCTTGAATCTATTCCCTGAATGCATGAACAATGCCAATTGCACCTTGTCCGAATGCCTGCAAAGATAGAACACCCACCTCTGCACTAATTATACATCTTCCTAAAGGGATTTCTGTTTTACTTTACAGGGCTCACATGAACTCCAACCACAGTGTTTTTCAACCAGGGTTTCTCCAAAGTTTAGTAAGGGTTCTTTAAGCAAAAAGCTCCTTGTGTCTCTCAGGTCAGTTACCAGACACCAATCAGTATATCTGTAATCTTTAAAAGTGGTATTTTCCCAATGGCCAGCAATATAAAAGGCATTGTTGCCCCTGACCACTAGACGTATGTACTCTGAACTGTGGATATTAATATTGGCAGGGGGTTTCCTAAGACTTAAAATTAATTGAAGGGTAACCCTGTCTGAAAATTGAGAAAGACTGCTGTAGACCAAAAGCGGGTATAAATGTTCTTTATGTTTCCTAAATGATAAAAACATCTTTTACTGGTAGCATTATTTTTTTTTACTTCACACCAACTGTGTATAACAGGGAAAGCACAGATCATAGCAAGGGATCCTTGGTCACCAAAAAGTTTAGTTATTCTTAAAGTGGACTCTGTCGCTCCCCCCCCAAAAAAAAAAATCTAAATGATGATATCCTGAAAAAAATTACAGCAATATTTCCAGGGGGCAGCAAATTTAAACTATTTTGACTGCCAGTATTGCATTCTCCAACAAAAAACACTCAACATTTAAACTTTCAGGATGAAACAGCATGTGTCTGCCTGCTGAAAATAAAAGTATTGAAATTAATTTATTAAAAGAGATAGGGGTCAGATTTCTTGGGGAAATGACATGGTGGCTTGCAACAGCATGCTATTGTCATTACATTATAAAAAAAAACAAAAAAAAATATTTGAGGACACAGACTTCATAATGTTTTTAAATCAAAGAAAGCAAAACACATGGTAGCCTACAGCACAATGCTACTTTTAAAACTGGGCAATTTTGTATCCTGTATTGAATTAGAGACAACCACAAAGTAAACATAGCAATGTAAAGATAACAGGGTCATTAAAAATGTTTTAAGATTTACCTTCTTCTGTGGGGTTAAATCCGCATATGTCACATATATTCCGGACCCACTTATTCATCTCCTCTTCACTGTCAGCCACCAGATAAAATATACGGTCAATAGTCTTGATGTCAAAAATATAACTGTTTTCAAATTCCTTTTTTGGAAATACAAGTCCAGCATCAACCTGCTCACACAAGTTCAAGTCAATAATGCGAATAGGCTTCTTTGCATGATCATTCTTGTAGTACTCCAACACATCTGGGTCTCCTGTCAGACGTCCACTGCGTAGTACAAACCATCTTCGCTTCCATGCCTGGAAAACAAATGTACTCTATAAGCAAACAAATAAGATTTTTTTTTTTTAGTTAATCGATAATTACACATCATTCCTACATAAAACCTGGGTTGAAAATGATTTGCAGGCCACCATTGCTTCTCTTAGTTGCTTAGCAATCTGTGGTTTCAATAGTTTGAGTCATCGACTTAGAACCTATGCTGTAAGTAAAGACAATAAAAGATGCAGACTTTTTACTAAAGGCTGAACCCCGGGAACCCTTATACCCCAAACAAGCATGTAAAATCATGAGTAAATCTAATGGGTTTTACTTGCATCTTTCTACAGTCTAATTTATGCAATGCCATGCAAGGCATACAATATTTCAATTGCTTAAAAACATTTTTGAGCTGGAAATGAACTTTTTAAGCAGTGCATCCCCTCACAAAAACAAACAACAAAGAAACAACTAGTCATTATGGTTTGTGGTGTTCCTGAAGCTGCTATTTTCCCTACTTGCCATGCCATGCCTTGCTCTGCACCATGTCTTTCTGTGTGGTAGCAGTTATCTTCGACAAGATTACTCCTGTCAGAGCCTCCAACAAGCAGAACAATGGGTAAGTTAAAGTAGAACTAAAGTCCCACTTTTACCAACTGACAGTCAGGCAGGCCTTTATCATTAATATTACTATTATTATTTTTAATAACAGGATTTATATAGCACCAACATATTACTCAGCACTGTACATTAAATAGGGGTTGCAAATGACAGACTAATACAGGAGGAGGAAAGGACCCTGCCTAGAAGAGCTCACAAACTAGGACCTTTAGTGCAGGAAAAGGCAATTTCCCTTCTGCAAAACTTTTTTTTACCTGCCTATCGACACCCAGATGTCAAATTTCACGGAGCTGCCCGTGTTCAATAGTGCATCTGCTTCAAAGCCAGCATGTTGCCAGGGATATCCAGCAATCCTGGCTTTACTTGTGTGTTCCGGGAAGGCATAAACTTTAGTTACGTCATCCCAGGCCAGCAAATCAAGATAAACGAAGATGATACATAGGAAGAAGTTGGCAGAGCCCTGTGATGGAACTAGAATAGGTGAATATAGTGGCTTTAAAACTTACAGAGCATTTTTTTCCTATGCAGTCCACAATGATGCATTACCAGTTGTGAGGTGCTGCATGTTACTTTATCAGAGAAGTGTCAGCGTTACACTATCAAAAGTTTTAGTTACATTACAAAAGAAACATCTTAGAAACAAAAGAAACATCTTAGAAACAAAAATGTGCATGGTACCCAGTTTGAATATCAAGGCTGCACTGCAAAAGCATAGAAGGATGAGTGCCACAAAACATCAACATTCTTATTAGTGAAGTCAAACAGGAAACTCCTTTTCACTGCCTAAACTGTCGGCTTTTTTATTTTTTAACTACATAAAATATGCCTCATATTAAACACATAATAACGGAGATAGGTTTTGAATTGGTGTCAGAGGGCAAACATGTCACTTCATTACAAAATAGTCATCCTTTTCAAACACATCCTCAGCTTCCTCTTCCCCCAAAACATGAAGTCTGAATAGTTTGGATTACTCATCTAAATGACTATCGCTTTGTGCCTTCCTCAGATGTCCAATTACTTTGCACACTACATAATAACACGGCTAACTTTGGTAGAGAAGCACCTGCTAGCCTTTATGTTGGTGTCGTGAATGAATCACTCATTGGGACTGGCACAGATTAAGCTAGAAGGGCTGCAAAAAAACAAATCACTAGCTGTGCACTTTAATAGGGCACATACAAAGGTCCTCTGGCTGTGAGTACAAAGAGGAGTTTAGTAGCAGCATAAAGCTTAATGCCAGACAAGCAAACTGACATCAGCACCCATACTAATCATAGTACAAAAGTGTCTCTGTTTTGTCAGATTGCACAAAACTCAGCATAAAATACTCTTTGTTATTGGAGAATATCTCACATTCTTACGGCAGTTCTATTTTTGGATTTAACCTATTCGGATCCTCAATACATTTTTTCTCTCCATGCTCATCATGAAGTCATAGCCACTGCATTATGTGACATTAAAAATGAGTAAATAGATCATGATTGCCATTTACAAATCTAAATCTTGTCCAGTGGACAGATGTGTCTTCCGTGATTGAAAGCTTGTACTGTGAGGAATCATTCCTTATCCTTACAATCGTCCTCCGACAATGATAAAAATTTACCAAAGGCTGGAACATTTCTAAAACGGATTATAAAGTTTTGTTACAAAGTAACAGTCCTATGCCTATTCTTTACCCATATCATAGTAGAGCAGCTTTTCTTGATCATTTTAGCACAAGGGAACCCATACTTACATAATTACTAAATCCACAGCTCACACTACATTAGCATGGTGGTCAGTGGGAATAATGTCTCTTACATTGCTGGCCTGGGGGAAGAATGCCACCCTTACAGATAGCCAAAAACATTATCAGTGTCAATGATAACGGATAGTCAAATTGCTCACTGCTCAATGAAACCCCCAGGGTTCCTCCAAACTCCGGAATAACTCTGGTTGAGAAACGCTGTACTTGTCTATCTAAATAATACCCAAATCACAGGTAAAAGGAGAATTAGAATCTGGAATATTGTGCAATAAAACCCAAAAAGGAGTCTTCCAACTTCCTATTGCCTATAAAGTTATCTTACATGATTTTGTCTCAAAGCATTACCTACATCAATGAATCATATCAGGAGCAAAGTGTGGCACAATTCCATGTGATGAAAACTCAGAGAGATAGTGAAAGCCAGTTTTACCATTTCAGGTATTTATTTCCAACAATGATTCTGTTAACAGGACTAATAATGTGAAACATTTGATTGAATGATTGTCATTGGGTGACTTGTGAAAAACTGAAAGTGATTAGCAACCCCTACAGTAATAAAAAAAGTTACAGTGTCACTACATGATAGCAAGAAAATGACAATGTTACAGATTCTTATGACACTTATAATAATGCTTTCTGAAGTAACATTTACCAGCATGCAGCATAAAGGGGATCCAACAATCTACTACTTTATACTATACAACTAAAACAGAAGTTTACAATTTTAGGTGCAAAATCATTTTAGGAGACACATACTGGTACTGCACAGACCAGCAAATAAACATGGATGCCATTTTATCAGTCTTGAGCAATATTTTGGGATAAGGTCATACAATTTCTACAGAGCCAGAAGCAGTTTGTACAAATGCAGGCCAGACTCAACACTTCCACTCTGGTGGGGATTAGAATTCTGATCTACATTATACCTGGCCATCCACAAAGATGGTTAGATCAGAGAGGAATTGTGATATGGGCACTTTTTTCATATCACACATGTAAAACTCTTATACAATAATATAGACATAAATACTTGATGGACAATATGAATATAAAAAATGTAACAGTAATGAGAAATATTGTCTGCTTTAAAACTTCACTGAAGGCTATATGATATAAAACTACACAAAGCCCGGTGTCCAATTGATGCACAATTACCAACCGCATTTATACAGATATATGAGCAGTTAATTAGCAGGTTAGGAAATTGTTTTCCAGGAAGTAGAACTGATATAAACTAAGCAAAATAAGGAAAAAACAGGCTGAATGGAAGTTTCCACTCCAGTGGCCACCATCCTGATCATCTGTTCCGCGTGCACATTTGGATAACATTTCCTGTTTTTGAACTATTGTCACCACTTACAAGTCTTTTACTGCTGTTTCTAACTTTAGATTTGATTTGTAAACAAGTGACACACTAAAAATATTAGGAACAGCATTTATTCATAAAACAAAAAATCCAAATTGAAGTGAAAAAACATGAAAAGTCCCAGAGTCAAATTAAAGTTCAGGAAATAAGGTCCCTTTTATTGCAGGTTTAATTGCTGGCAGAAAACTTGATAGTTACTGAGCTCAGAAGCGTATAAAAGCAGGACCCAATTGTGAAAATGAGTCCACGTTGCTGTTCTGTTAGCAAGTTTATTCAACAGGGCAGAGCAATGAACAATGTGAACCAACATATAGCAATCTACAAACTAACATTACCATACTGATACATCTGTACCACGCTTGTAAATGTTACAAATACAAATATTGGTAACAGCCAGCTGTTAGCAGCTAAACACAACTGAATAGATAAAAGTAAACTTCCAACATTTCTGCTTTAAGATACAATAAATAAAAAGATACTGCAGATAACATACAAGGATTGCATTATGCATTAAATGCATTAAAAGGAAACTAAGTTCAAAACAAAAAACTAGGCTTTGGATTGTGTCACAACTGTTTCTTGCTCAAAACAAGCCAATAAAAATACAAAAGCAGTGTGAAAAACTAGAAGGATCCCAAAGCCTACTGTAAATCTTTCAATGATCTCAGAGGCAACTTAAAATGATATCAAAAGCAAGTAGAATGCACCTCAAAGTAAAGCTGCATTTAATGATACAGAAAAGCTCATTGGCACGAACAAGTGAAAGGAAAAAAATGTATGTTTTCTTCCTGTGCAATAAACATGCACATTTGCACTGCTCTTACTGCAAACACCCCTTTCTCTATCAATGGTCAAGTGTTACATTGCATGTGTATGTATGTATTGAGTAGGTATAATTTCTCATGCATCAATGCCCACACAAATTCTCTTAAAGTTCTCCCATCACACTAAATATAGGATTAAAATGCAGACAGGCCACATCTTTATTCTTCAGTAAGACCAGGCAAGTAAGGGGCCGAAACAAGAACTGATGGGGGATTTACTATCCCTAGTATAGATTTGGGGCTCCAATAAGGAAGATTGATAATATACAAAGGCAATCCATTTCCTATACATAGTGTGGTAGGTTTTTATTTGCCAGGTATACCTACAGTAAGGGAGAATTCTATATATGAATAAACCATAATTTATATAGTTAGGAAGAATCTGAAAACAAATTACTAGTCTCCTTTACAATGATATCAGTTATACAAATAAAATATTGGGACAGGTTGTATTTTTCTTTTGGAACCTTTTGGCCATCAGGTTCTTATTAGTCTTGCCTTCACTCAGCACCGTGCAACAAACACTACCAGAATCAAAGTTGTGTAGTTATCATTCTTCCAATACCAGCTAGATTTCCACCAGGCAGTTATCTTATCTAAATAATGAAAACAAAATGATCAGCAGTATATCTAACATTTGCTCAGATTTTTAGAATACATCTCAGACCCATCTAACAGTAAGGAATGTATCTGGCCATTATTTACATTATCTGTTCAGAATTCAGCAGGAAAGTCTCACAGCACAGATTTGCAAACCTGTGCATATTGAACATCTACAATCATGAAACATGGATAAATGAAGCCCTATATCTGCAACACTAGCAAAAACAAGCATGCCGGAGAACAGTTCTGTAACACAGCACAGAAACTGGAACACAAAGCAAGGGTGGAGCCCATTCAACTGTTCTGTTCCCTTGCTAAGCCAATTCTCCTACATAAAAATCACTGTCAACTGTCAGCAATTTTTTGTTTGCTGAATGCCAGACACTGTCACATTACAGTGGGCAGCAGATCTTCAATTACTTTCCACGCTTCAGGCAGATACTGAGTTAATGCAACTGAGGAAAAAAAGAAGCCTATTCATGCAACAGGACATTGAAGTGTATTAAAATCATATTTGGAATTAATAGCAGAAGCAGCATCCTTACCATAAGCATCCATCCATCCCCTCCAACAAAGTGCAATACAAAGAGGTGGAGCACATTACCTTTGTTTTTCAGCAGAAAAAGAAATGGTGTCCTGTGTATAAGTGACGGGAGTTTAAACATGAATCCTAGATTTTCTTTCCTGTAAGCTTTCCATTCTATGCAGCACCCCATCCTAATAACCTTTGACCAACAGGAAGCAGACACAATGGAAATGGAAATAACAGTGGCTGAAATCATCCACTATGATTTAATGGATGGGAGGTGGGGAGTTCGCTTTGCCTTCTGGCAGCGAAAGGGTGGTGGGGGGGGGGGATAAAAGAAATCAATTGTACAATGTAGATGCATAATAAAATTAGGTGACATCAAATGAAAAGCTCCCTAATATTATTATTATTATTATTATTATTATTAATACTAATAAATGATGAGCAGTATGGTGGGAAATATCTCTGTATGGCACGCTGGTAAACAGATGACACAGTTTCATGCACAATATACAAGTGTTTAACTAGAATGTCCTGAAATGTCACAGTGTGCATTAGGGTAGCCATAGACATTAGGTTCTTTTACACACTTGTCCCCCCCCCCCATATTTTCATGTCCACACTAGTAGTAGTAGAGTAATAGTAGAATAATCTTAAATCTAGGTCTCATCTTGGCTAACTACAGATCTAGTTGGAATCAGACCTCTGTTACACAAAGAATAGTTGACTCTTACATTGCTCTATCACCACATTGTATTGGCATACATTCATTATGCTATTCTTACCCAATTCACAGACATCACACAAGCTTGAATCTTTTATTCATGTAACAAGGGACAGCTGTTGCATGCTTATCTCTTTACCAACTCAAAATGGGGAACTAAGCCTGCAACTGGACAAACATAAGTAAAATGGCAATAATCTAATCACTGCTGAAATTATTAATTCATGTACATGGATAATTAAACTAAATACAACATAAATAACATATTAATCATGCATTTTAAAAAATAAATGATAACCCCATATAAAAAGGATTTATCTTTTAGAAAAAAAGTTATATATTTTGGTTTAACCTTCACACTTCCATGGGTGTAAAGGATACAGAGAAACAGAACTGCTTGCACCTGGCTGTCCCAATATCACTTATGTCAGCAGCATTTACCCTTTACTGTAACCTCATGGTTGCTTCAGAGACCATGAACTTACACTTAGGTGAAACTAGTGACTTCCTTATTTTGGGAATAGATGTGATTCACAACTAACAAGCTGCATGACATCATCAAAGTGTTTATTAGTTGTGGTTTCTAACCTTGTCAATCTGTCTGTAATTCACTCCTTGTTGGGTTCCCTCTCCACCATTTGAATGCTCCACTCCAGGTCCCCTTTCCTGGTTTAGGTGTTCCTCTGCCAACCCCTCTCTTCCCTCTGTAGGTTTAAGTCTCCTGTTTCAAACCTCTGTTCTTCTGACATTGTCTAGAGTCACAGAAGTACTATAAATAGGCCTGCTGAATAACAGATCTGAGAATGTATAAAAGTGACCTGAGATGCAAATTGAGATTTATGGATGGATTGCTTTGTGTAAATTTAAGGGGCACCAATAAATTTACAAACATTTGTCATAACTTGGTAGCAGGTCAACAAAATGGATAGTAACACACAGCACTTTAATGTGGGGTGTTGTATCGTCATTTAAAACAGCCGTCGCCAACCTTTCAGACCTCATGGACCACTAAATTCATAATTTTAAATCCCACGGACCAATAATATGAATTTAAAAAAAAAAAAAAAATAAATACATCTGTAAAATTATGATCTTCCTAATGGTGCCTGACAAGGACTGTGGAGGCTCAGATTCATTGATCCGCTCACAGTTAACTGAAGTACTACTAATGTTACTATTAGTTGCATTATTTTTGGTATTACTAAAGAAATTCAAAATATTTGTTTGTTTTTTCTCACTCATTATGGGTTTATTTCATTCGAATTTAAGACCAATCAAGAAATGATAGTTATCAAAGTCAAACTATTTGATGCCATTAAATATGACAGTTAAATAAAATACAACGGTTAATAAATACATATTTATGGTCATACTTATCTAAAAGGTCATCAGGGAAATAAATAAATAAAACAATCGGATGAGAATCGGTATTTGCGGAGTGGGGGGACTGTTGTAAAGGTTAAAACAGTACTGAAGCGTACGGCTTGGCAGCGGTTGCCTCATACAACTGAAAGATTACACTGATGTCACGTAGCGCCTCCCTTGTTTTTCCATCTCTAGTACAGTTTGTGAATTTAGTTCAATATAAAGGCAAAAATTGTCATTCACAGTATAAGACTTTATTCGATTATTTTACTTTTATTGTTGATAAAAGTGAAATAAAGTTTTTCTGTGGACCACCAAAATTTTCTTGCGGACCACCAGTGGTTCATGGACCGCTGATTTAGAATGCACTACAGAACTAGAACTACAACAGGTGGCAACACATCAACACTGCAGAGCACCACAACATTTAGAAAGTGTCAAAGTATTATTAGTTTTAGGTATATCTTATTTTTAGTCATCTTCAATAAGCCATATATGCAAACACAGAAGCAAAGTGAAGCATTTATTCAAACTTTTAAGACACACTCACACCCAGATACATTGTGGAGAGCCCCTTGCTGTGTAGATTAAGCTCTCCTGTAAATCCTGCAGTTACTTGAGTCTGAATTCAATCAGCTAATGAGATGAGGTAATCGCTGTGTGGTTTCACAGAGCTAGCTTGATGGCAAGCCATTACTTTAATCCCCCAACGTCCTAATGTAGCAGCACCACACTATAATCTGTGTAATATGGAAAAAAAAAAAAAAAAAAAAAAAATGCTCACAGGGAGAAAAGCTGAAGCTGGTCCCGGCCAGGGAAAGTCACCTTCTTTTTCTTCTCTCAGATTTATGGTAAACCGAAGCATTGTGCCACATGATCACATGAACCATGCTCCCAATCAAATGTATGCGAGCGGTCGAGAACCATTTTGTGCAAATGGTTGCGATGCAGAACGGTTCCTGAAGCGAGATGCTGCCTCTGGTCATGTGGAGGGGAAGAACCGCAAACAAATATGCAAGACGTACAATCACACTGACCACGATGCAGTTTGCCATGCACCTGGGAGTGGCTAATCGTGAGGTTTTCCACCACAAGTCTGAAAGGGGCCTCATTGTGTCTGCTAACTATTGGTATACATACTGAAAAGTTGTCATGAGAACAAAATTAGAGGGTAAAATTTAAATAGGATACTCGTGGTACTGACAGAAATCTAAGAGGAAAATAATCCAAGGCCTAGTTTTCATTATTTTTTATACTTTAAAATTTAAAACTTCTATCACAGTAATGTGAATACAATATGGGCCTGATTTAATAAAGCTCTCCAAGGCTAGAGAGAATACACTTTCAGCAGTGAAGCTGGGTGATCAAGCAAACCTGGAATGGATTTCTTCAACGTCATCCTCTATTTGCTAGCAAATGCTTTGAATCCTGGACCAGATCCATCCCAGGTTTGCTTGATCACCCAGCTTCACTGGTGAAAGTGTATTCTCTCCAGCCTTGGAGAGCTTTAATAAATCAGGGCCAATGTCTTAACCTGAGTTTTCTACATTCACAATGTGAAAAAAACAGCATAGGACTATTTAAAAGTAAAAAAAATTCACTTTGCTCCTCACCTGCCCAGCGCAAAATACTCAACTTTCATTCCCTTCCCTGCTGCTTTGTCAGCAAAGCAAGATACCCAGCCTTCCTGGGTATAAATGAGCAAGTGTCTTACTCCCCCTTTCTCATCAAAGGATGGTAAAGAAGCAGTACCTAGCCCGGTGTGAGCTCCAACAAGTTTGGGTCTTATACTGAGCATAGGTTTGCAGTTTCTGGTGGCTGATTGGAGCAAGGACGAAGGCAAGAGGCAAGTACATGCAGTTTGGGGTATCTAAAAGTACATTCCTACCTTACACCTGACTACATACGGTGCTTAATGCCAAATTTCTCCATTGTGATAGTGTCTTTACCAAGAGATTTAGGTACCTAGTCTCTCCCTAGGATCTTGCTGAATAAACTACAAACCCCACCCTCTGTGGTGCCAAGATTTTGTATAAAGTTCTTCTTTTAACATTTCTTTGCGGATTTTTTTTTGGACTGGAGCATTTTTTTTAATGAGAGGTTGAATAATAAATAAGCAGACCTTGCCTTTAGGAACACACCTCTTTTCATTACTAAAATCAAGAGCAAACCAAAAAATCATTAAAAACTAAAAAGGTATAGATGGTAGGAAGCTCAAAAATCATTTGCTATGAACTTGGATTATACCATGGGTGTGCCCACACTTTAATCTTCAAACCTATCTAATTACATGAATGATTCTTTCAAAGCTCCTTCATTCCTAGTATAGAAGGCGATAGCTGATCCTGACACTAAATAAATATTAGGATTAAAAAACAAAAACACAATAGAACAGCAAGCCACTGGCATTTCTCACAAATCTATCGAAAAGTGCAAGCAATCCTTTCAAAGTGTACAGAAAACCTGCACTCTCATGCCATTACTTGATGCTTGAAAGGCCTTAATGCTCATTAAAATTGTATAAGGTTGCAAGAAAGATTTTCATCTGCTGAAGAGATAAAGTGCATTAACTATCAACCACATGCAAAAAACAGAACAAATATAGAAGAGAGGATTGCTAGTCAGAGCCCATGCACTGATTTACAACCATCAAATGACTTGGTACAATACACCATGTTCCATACAAATAGCTGAGAGGGCCCTGTATTGTACAGATATTTTCTTCACAGAATATTCAGCCATATATTTGTGGTTTTAGAAATTGTAGCTATATGCAAGGAGTAATAGCCCAATCAATCAAAAACTGTGTATGCATTATCTTATATATCAATGTAAATTGAAAAATGATTGCTGCTGATGCTTTCTGTAGTTGTATGCATTACCTAAAGAAACATTTATATCATAAATTAAGCATATGTCTAAATGAAC
The DNA here is from genome assembly GCF_032062135.1 of Pyxicephalus adspersus. Lineage (NCBI taxonomy): Eukaryota > Metazoa > Chordata > Amphibia > Anura > Pyxicephalidae > Pyxicephalus > Pyxicephalus adspersus. The sequence goes on along the minus strand of NC_092860.1, from coordinate 103,577,980 downwards.
AGCAGCTTTACGTTTTAAAATAAAACATATAATTATTCAGTATTTTTTACATTTGCAAAGAAAATATATGTAACTTGTAAAATCATCCAATGTCTAATACGAACAAACTATTTTTATAATCCTTGCCCAAAGTATTTTTTTTACATCAAACTGTTAGGCTCACAATAAAATAGACTAATATCTACAGACAGTAAACCTGTGATAGAATTGGCTCCATCCTAAGATTTAATATTAGAAGCAGCATATTTAGTCACATACATAAAAGTAAAATCTAAGCAGAACACATACCTGTCTCCCATGGTATTTCTGAGATCATTACAGCATCACAACACTGCTGGAACAGTGCTCTGGAAATGGATGACTGACCTTGGTCAAAGTTAGTGACTTCATGTACTCTATGTTAATAAACCAAATGAAACAATACACCGGAGACTCACAGCAGCAAAATGATTGGTGGACTTGGGTATCTCTCCTTAGCATAACACTAATGCAGGCTCATAATTCTTTCTTGTATTCAATAAAGAGAACATCATAATCAGGGATAGATTCTTCATCAAAGAATTACTAGGTCTTGGTTTTACCTTAGAAGAAATATAAACCGAACAATACATTTTCACAATTTACCAAGTGCTGATATAAAATTACATTTATTATACTATTAAAGCTATTTTAATTTCTGTGGCTTTAGCAGTGAGTGGCTTTCTTTATTTTATAGAATAAAATTATATAAAACAGATAACCCTTTTTTTTTTTTTGTTTTTTTGTTTTTTAAGAAAAACTTTACCCACAAAACAATATCTCCCATACAAGTGGCATTTAAAGAGGGGACTCTTCTAGAATATTACAATGCTGTCTATGTGGCTCCATACCTCTCAAATATTTCATTGCCAGCAAGAACCATTGACTTGAAATATCTTCTCTCTCCTTGAGATAATAGCTCAGAACACCTTGCAGACATCAGCCATACTGATGCATTTCAAAAATATAATACTCTGGGATATTTTTTATAAAAAGGTTTTCCATTGTTTTCTGCATCTAAGATGTGCACTTCAAAATGCAGGTGCAATGTGGAGTATTTAGTGCAGGGTCTTGTGAGGAGTGGCCAGTGGTATCCATTGCCAATACCTTTACCATTCTTTTACAGATTTACTTTTGGAAAATGCTCCTGCACATTTAGGAGTAACTTGTACAAATTCCAATGTAAAGGGAAACAAAACACTGCAGCCATTTAAATATAAAGAACTATTGGATACAAGAACAAAAACATAACAAGTCTTAACATATACCAACATCTGCTAGTTTTATGGTCAGTTCACCAACAAAGTTAATATCCTACTTGAACTTGGCAGTTGGCTGTTGCTGACACACATACTTTTTCATCGACTATTTCTCAGCTGGAAAACTCAACATTCAAAATAAAAAAAATTTGGCCATATCTACAAAAGAAATATTTGATGGTAAAACAATATGTGGGAAACCATACACTTACATGGGACCTCCATTGGATTGTAAGTTTAGGAGGAGCAATACCAGGAAATATGCAGAAGCGAGGACTAGAGACAAAGAAGGGACCACACTGGTCAGGTAAATGGGAACTACAGTTTTACTAAATGTTCAATCAGGCAGGTCATTTTTTGCAGATAGGGACAGGCTAAATCCTTTTGGCAATAGTCTTTCTTACCTGCCTAATCACACCATGGAACTATCATGCGCAGGTCAGCTTTGGTTGCCAGGATACCCGGCAATCCTTGCTTCCCCTGCACTTGCAGGGACTGAATGAACTCCTGTGCACGTGCTGGATTATTTCATTCTAGTCCAGCCAATCTAGATGGTCAAGAATCAGGAGGAAAAAATGTAGGGTCTTGTAATGGAACAGGGACAGTGGAGTAAAGTAGCGTTTAATTATGATTTATATCGACCAACCAGGATAGCATAGCATATTTTTAGTTACTATAACTGTGAGGTGCCCTTTTTTTTTTTTTTTTTTTTTTTTACAATTCTGTTTTTCCATCATTTCCTTTTAATACTGTGAATTGTAAGTGAGCCTAAAAAAAGGCTGGTCATACAAAAGGTCGATTTTCTTATTTAATCAAATAGTGCATTGCTTGGTTTTATCAAACTGACAATAGATGGATTCTTTATTCATATTGATCAGAAATGATTGGTGTTTATGTATAAAAAGTATACAAAAAACAGATGGGTTTTTGAGACTGCTTGATCATTTTTCAATGGAATATTGGATAGCACATACATGCTAATCTTCACTGCACTTTTCTCCTGTTATACTGTGAATTGATTGTGGTATGTGGTAGTACAATTCATTGATTTTCATGCTACTGCCGACATGTACATTGAGCAGGTGATCGATAAGAAAATCAATCAAATTTAAGTTGCTTCAAGTGTAGCTAGTTTAAGCACAAAATTAATATAAAATCTCTCTGACCCTTTTTTTTTAAGTTGAGATAAGACATACACCCAACACAGAGCACATACTGTATATGCTTAGTTATAAGTCGATCCGAGTATAAGCCGAGGTACCTATTTTTACGTTGGAAAACAGGAAAAATTCACTGACTCGAGTATAAGCGAGTATTCACTGACTCGAGTATAAGGGTGGGAAATGTTGAAGCTACTGGCAGCACGGTGGCTCATGGGTTAGCACTCCGGCCCTTGCAGCGCTAGGTCCTAGGTTCGAATCCCAGCCAGGACACTATCTGCGTGGGTTTCCTCCCACATCCCAAAAACATGCAGTTAGGTTAATTGGCTTCCCCCTAAAATTGACCTTAGACTACATTAATGACATATGACTATAGTAGGGACATTAGATTGTGAGCTCCTTTGAGGGACAGTTAGTTACACGACTTTGTACAGCGCTGTGTATTATGATGGCGCTAAATACTGTATAATAATAATAAACACCAATAAAATAGCAAAATACAGGCATAATACGGTAAACAAATAGCATAATGAAAAATTTGATGGTTAGGTAGGTATACTACTAACTGTACCTAACCACTAAATTCTCTAACCTCCCTGGCGGTTTGATTCTGTCCAGAAAAAGAAGCTGAAAGCAGTACTGCATTCAGCCCCTGTAGCCCCCTTAGCATTCTAATCCTCTCCGTATTTCCACGTAAAAAGCGTAATATATTTTTGCATGGAAATTTATTTTACATTGTGAGCTTATAATTCTTAGGCATAATTTACCGAAATATGACCAATATTTAATAAATAAATAATAAACTTTAAATAAAAAAAACACAAAACTCTGGGGAAAAAAACAAAGACGTAAACATGTAATATAACTGTACTGTAGCATATATATATATATATATATATATATTACAAATATGTCTTTGTATTGGACTCAATACAGCTATTTTGTATTGAATCCAATAAAAAAATTATTAGAATTTTCCGCTGCTCCTCCCGTCTCTGCATTTGGCGGCTGAAGACAGAAGAAAGAAGACGTGTCCGGAGGAGCTGCGGGGACCAGCAGGACGCCGGGGGACTACAACGAACAAAGTAAGTGGGTTTTTCTTATGTTTGGTGTACTTTTGAATTTGGCACCAGAGTTATGCCGGCGTGTAGTCGCCATAACTCCGGTGTACCCTGCAGTCTTTCCAGCTTTTGCAGCCAGCGTATTTCTGCCGCAGCCTGAGGACATTGTCATCAGGGGACAGAAACCGATGGATGCGGCTCCTGGGTCGGGTGCTTTTCTGGAGTACGCACCTGACTGGAGTATAAGCCAAGGGTGACTTTTTCAGCACATTTTGGGTGCTGAAAAAGTCGGCTTATATACTCGGTTATACACAGTTGTTTCCAATACGTTCCTTGACTCAGATTTGCATTGTTTTAAAATGCAGAAAGATGAAAATTAAAACACAAAAAGACAGTGTTTGTAAAGAGCAAATAAGACTTTCCCTATGTACATACACAATTACAAACCATGCAAAATTTTATCACAACAAAAAGCAACACAAATTAAAATGAAGCTCATGAGGCAATTTCACTAAAATATATGTCAACTCTATGTGTATGTCTATCTATATGTCTAGTTCCGAATAAATGGAAAATGTTTAGAACTAGTGAGGATTTTACTGCCAACTGAGCCCTTTTGGAGATATTTACACTTACTTCCTCTCCTGATAACAGTTTAATTAGATAGGAAGTGAGGAAAACCCTTAAACAGTATCACAAACAGAAATAAAAGTCTGCAAGGGGTCCCAGCCTCCCTCTCAAACCAAACACATTTATCCCCATCTGTGTTGCTGTTGAAGAATTCTGGTCATTTCTTGTCTGGTAAAGTGTAAAGGGCAAACTTTCTAACCTTCCACTGAATAGCACTGAAAACCTGACAGGTTCTAAACTTCCTCCGGTCCATCCAAAGCAAAAAAAAAAAAAAATGGTTTGGCTGGTCATAAACTTTTGCAACTCTACCAAAAATTATTATTTCAGTTTCTAAGTTTCAGGCTCTACTTAACTAACACAGGGATATAAAGTGAAATGGTTAGGATTTTCTCCCCCAGGTTTTTTCCCATGCCCGAGACACAACAGGAAATAGGACAAAATCAACTCTAAAGCGAGGNGAGTCACTGAAACAATGAATTTCCTCTTTCCATGTGTTTTAGTGACAGCTATAGATTTTTCATCATTCTGTTAACAATGGTCATTAGGATAAGACTAAAAATCTCCCCAACCTTGTATCCAAATGTAAATAATAATGTTTAGGCTACAAACATAATTTTGTTTTCATACCTGGAAAACCAGAGAATAGAACGCTGCTGCAAACTTTGATAAATTACAAGTTTTTGGAGTAAATAACTTACTTATTTCGTGAAAGTAAGAGTATACTACCAAAAAAATAAACAATTCAAAAAAGACGATACTCAAATAGTTTGGTCAACACCACACCTCCTACAAACTAAATTTAACCAGAGTTTAACTTACTATATTTAAGGAATTTGCTTCCTTTGTCTGTTTCCTGAGACAAAAATGTTTCTCTTGCAGTGGGAAACTGAAAGTCTACAAATAGTCAAAGAAAAGTGCTTCCATGCAGCTCATTATCTCTGGACAGCACAAGCAAGCATTAAAAGCAATTCCACGATTAACGTAACCACGTAATGGACTGTATGTTCTCCTGACATCGTACCATCACATTACTATGTTACGGGAATATAGGAATTACCTCGTATCAGCAATATGATCAATTTACTAATTGATAGTTATACAACATCAGAAAAATCTTATGTAAGTGTTAAAAGTTTATTAGGAGTAACTTGATAGAAAACATAAAAAAGGGATTTTATATCCCTATCCCCAATTAATGCTTTTATATGAAGTGTACAACATGCGTACACTATTTATTCCGCACAACCATGAAGTATTTCTTAGATCTTTACAGCCATTTTCAGGAAGAAAAAAAAAAAGGCACAATGCTGCATTTCCACTTAAAAGGAGAACAGGGAAAAGATAATTCACCTTTTCAGACAGCCAATCACAAAGTGAACAAACCAGAAAATCGAGTTTCAATTACATAGAATGTAAACAGGACTAAGGGCAAAGCTGTGGCAAGTTGAAACATTTGTCAGATTAGTAAAATTTCACAGTGCTCGACTCAGACTTCTCATGAGGTTCCTAACATCATCCACTTTTTCAGAGTACTTGACAACACTTGAAATGACATATGGTTTCCAGATTTCAAGACTGTAGTAAGTGGATGTAATCCAATGGTAGACTTACAGGTGCACGTCTTCGTCTCCAACAGCTAAAACCAATATTCCCATGACCTTTTTATGTAACTGTTACGGTCTACCAATAAGCTTGCATGTCTGTAGAAAATAATTCAGTCACATATGATTTTGTTTTTTAATGAAGTCTGCATTGGGAACAGTGATGAAAGTTCATAAGAAAGTTAATAAGAATCTTGTCTGAACACAAATATTTATATTATTATTAACAGGATTTATTTAGAGTCAACATAATACCCAGCACTGTAAATTAAATCGAGGTTGCAAATGACAGACAAGGAAGAGATGACCCTGCCCTGAAGAGCTTACAATCTAGGAGATATCATTTATAAGTGCAAAGTTTTTAATAGGTGTCCCTATTCTAGAGGCTCGGTGGGTATTTGCACAAATTTGTAATCTCTCACTTTATTTCACAAGTAAAATACCATAAAAAGTACCCCCATACAACTAGCTTTTGAGATAGGTCTACTGTATTCTCTTGGTTCATGGGTGCACAGTTTTACCCTTGCTTAATATCTACTATGTTCTTAAAAATACAATGCAGAATACCACAACCCAAATGCCATCATAGGAACGGTGCAGGCACAGCATGTTGTTGGTGGGGTGTTGTGTTAGTAGCTACACATTTAAAAGAGGCCCTTTAACCAACATCAAATGCAGGTAAAAATAATTAAATGGTTACTTGCAGGGGTTTTACTTTTTATGTGAAACTAAAAAGGTAGGTGCATGTAATGTTAAGTTTTACTTTCCTTATATTGCTTGGTGTCTCCATTTATTCAGAAAACCTATGTGATAATGCCATTTCTTGTGTCCCTGTGACAACTCGTATTCCCTTCTTGCCCCCCCCCCCCTTTCTTCTTTTGATTGCCTACACATACTTTTCTTTGTATTTTTAATACATATTTACTTTGATTTTTGTTTTTCACATCAACCCAAGAGCTAGAACACCAATTGGCTCTGTGCCACCATTGTCAAAGGTTGTGTAAACAAAGCAGTGACATCATAAAGGCTCATACACTATAGGTATGGGAGGAGGATGGATACCAGGACCAGATGGCCGCAAGAAAAATTGTTATAATAAAATTATTATTAGCTTCTGTACTTTGACAGTTTTAACAATACCTAATGTGGGCATAATGTGAAATTAATTGTAGAAGGCTCATATACACTTTAATGTCAAAAGACAACAAGTGTATAATAATCTGCTGTAAAGTCTTTGGGTAGAAGGAAAAAAAAAATGATGACTGACAACAAATGCAGAATTTGACAGCATACTCCGGAGACTCTGGGTGAAACACCGCAGCTAACTTTTTGTCACTGTGACCCAATGTTGGCATCACTTAACTGATGTCATTGCTCTGTCAGGAACACGGCAAAACATTAGTTACTTGCAACAGAATAAAATCTCATTGGTTCTACCAGCCATGGAGCAAAACCATTGAAGTAAACTACCTTTGAGAGTGTCACTGCCAATTTGTTGCCAGAAAAGAATTACTGGCATGAAAGGGCCCTAAAAGATTCATTACTGGAGCAGAATACTTTCAAGACAAGAAAAAAAAAAAATTTTTATTATACAAGAAGAATTGCAGAGGAAAAAGTTTGTAAATGTTATTATGTTATATATAAAATAATATTCTATATAATGTATTTTAAATAATTTTGTCACTGAGGCTTGTGTAGAGAAATGCAAGGATAGAAAATCCTGCAAACCCTACTGACCAACATGCTGAACAGTCTGTTTGCCGTTCCACTAAAAATAGTGGGAGGCTGGTGAAATCTGACCATCACTCAACTAAAAGCCTGCACACTACAGTCTACGACACATTACTGATCCTGGTGCTGGAAACAATTCAAAAGTAAAAGAGGAACCAAAATGAACAGGAAAACAAGCTCACTCTACTTACCTGTTTATTTTTATTGCCATCTCTAATAATCCTGCTGCTGATGAGTTATGTGCCATAGACCTTTGCCTAACTTCATGTTTTACCAACTGACTGGTTAGCAAATACATAGGAGTCATTTTACTAAAGGAAAATAGATTGTTCACATAGTATAGTGAATGATCCCCTTACAAGGGATATTTCACTCGGCTCTGTGAATGTGCTGAATATTTACTTTGCAAAGAATGCTCAACGTGCAAGGAAATGTGAAAGAAAATATTTTTGCTTACACATGATCAGTTAGGTGAAGTCATAAGCGCTTTACATCATTAAGGTGAATTGTTCCTTGCATTATTCACTTTTAGAATAAGTGAACAGTATTTATTTTTTCAGTAAATCAACCTTTGTTGACAACAGTGGTAACACCGAAACGGCCCTCTTTGCACTGGGGGTGTGAATGAGGAAAGAAAAGGGCAGCGTCCAGCACCAGAACATTAATAAATGATGACAAACATATTATACCAAGGGGCCGATTTACTAGACCAGTTCATTTTGCAGGAGAATTTTTACTTTTCTTAACAAATGTGTTGGACCCAATCACATGGAAAATACATGGATACCATGATTAGAAGATTAAAATCAGCACTGCTTCACTTGATTCACTACTCAAAAAATGACATTACAAAGAGGAAAGCTACTTCTTTAGTAAATCAATCTCCTGGATTAAATAAATGGGTTACAAGTGATGACAAAATACAACCTGCTGGGTGATAGAAGACAGAACAAGCAAGGATGGAATGATGTAAAACTGAGCAAAGGTCACGAGAAATTGAAAACAACAACCATGCGATGTACTCTGATACAAACTAATGCATATTCATGATAAATTTGGGATGCCTCATGGAAATCTCTATTTGTCTCAGCTGTTAAACCTGTTAGTTAACAAGACGCACAAACCTAAAATAACACTAAAATGATAACTCCACCCAAATGTACAATCTATATTTATACATTGCAACTTACTTGATGAGCTTTTCCATACACAATAAAAACTGAAGTGATCATACAAAACAAGGAGGGGGCATGATAAAAGCATGGCGGAGGGCACAGCTGCACCAAAATTTAAAGACCCTCTAACTGCTAGCCAGGGAGTATCCGAAAGCAAACCTTTTAAATGATTAAATGTTTTTTTTGTGATCTGTTAAATCAATTTTAAAAGTTCAAAAATACCTGGTAATTCAGGCAAATTCTGTTATGCTCTTGTGACTTGTGAGACTTCTTCTCTAACAATTTTATCATAAAGTGGGTCAGGACTACAGATTATGCAGAAAGGAGGATGGGAGGTGTTCTGCTGTCCAATTCTTCTTTCTTAGAGTGATAATGTTGCTCCGCCATGATAATGTCATGAGCACTGTGACCCTGGGACAAAAGTGAAGTACAGGCAAAACCATTAGGTGAAAAAAGCCTGCAAAGAAGAACCGATTCAGGTACCAAACATCACATTTTTGGATGGATTCCCAAAGCCCAACTTACCCAATTACTGTTTAAAGCTAGCATTTTTGTGGCTATTGGAGGGGCCTGAAGCAAATTGAATTGCTTTCTGAAAAGCCCAGCCATTTGGAGCAGGCAAAACTCTGACACATGCAGGCAGTGTCCGAACTTGTCAGTTTCATCCCAACATTCACATTCATATTGACCTGTCACAGAGTTGGGATACCTTGCAGGCCGGGTGAAACATGTAGGCTGTGCAAGCTCAGTCACAAGACACTTTGCTATTTGCTTTCATTTTAAAAGCCATTTTTTTTATCCTTTTAAAGCCGCACTTGTGAGAGTGAACAGGACTACAATCAGTAAGACGCAGAAGTCAAGCAATGGGTGTTACCAGCTCACTGCTAACTACACCACAACTCTTTGTATGATACTTTTAACAGGCTTTTCTGGGTAAGTGAATCACAACACACTCTCACCTATGAAAAGATTACACACATTTTTTAAACCTCAGTAACCAAGGTAATGACAAAAAGGTATGTGGTTTTTCAGTCCATTATCACAGGGTTATAGGAG